>NC_091150.1:50417466-50537466 GCF_040958095.1 Procambarus clarkii | reverse complement strand
CCCCTATCTTTAATCTCATAACCTGTTCCTTTACTGTTGTTTTTCTCCTAATGTGGCTATGCAACAATTTAGGCTGAGTCTTTGCCTTGCTTGCGATGTCATTTTCGTATTGTCTTTCTGCCTCTCTTCTCATCCTGACATATTCATTCCTGGCATTCTGGTATCTTTCTCTGCTCTCCAGTGTCCTGTTATTCCTATAGTTTCTCCATGCCCTTTTACTTTGCTGCTTAGCTAGCCTACATCTTTGATTAAACCATGGGTTTCTCATCTTCATTTCTCTGTTTTCCTTTTGGACTGGGACAAACTTGTTTGCTGCGTCCTTGCACTTCTGCGTGATGTAATCCATCATATCTTGGGCCGTCTTTCCCCTGAGCTCTGTTTCCCATGCTATATCTGTTAGGAATTTTCTTATCCCCTCATAGTTTCCCTTTCGGTATGCTAACCTTTTGGTTTCGGTATCCCTCCTCGAGTTCAATAACCCTTCTTCAATCAAGTACTCAAACACCAGTACACTGTGGTCGCTCATTCCTACTGGGTCCTCAAAACCGATTTCTCTTATGTCGGAGTCGTTCAGAGTGAAGACTAGGTCGAGTCTCGCTGGTTCGTCATTGCCTCTCATCCTTGTGGGTTCTCCGACATGCTGCGTTAAAAAGTTGCTTGTCACCACCTCCAATAGTTTGGCTCTCCACGTATCCTCGCCTCCATGCGGTTCCTTGTTCTCCCAGTCAATCTTTCCGTGATTGAAGTCGCCCATGATGAGCAGGTGGGATCTATTTCTACAGGCAGCAGAGGCTGCCCTCTCAATTATAGTGTTAACTGCCTTGTTGTTGTTTTCATACTCTTGACTGGGTCTCCTGTCATTTGGTGGAGGGTTGTATATTACTGCTACTACTATTCTTGGTCCTCCCATTGTTATGGTGCCTGCTATGTAGTCTCTGAACTCCTCACAGCCCGGGATGGCCATCTCCTTAAAACTCCATTCCCTTCTCATGAGTAGGGCCACTCCGCCTCCTCCTCTACCTTCCCTCTCTTTCCTTATTACTGTATACTCCTGGGGAAACACGGCATTCGTTATGATTCCAGAGAGTTTTGTTTCAGTGAGTCCGATTACATCTGGGTTAACTTCTTGTGCTCTTTCCCTTAGTTCACTTGTCTTGCTTGTGATCCCATCTATGTTTGAGTACATCACCCTGAAACTGACTCTCTTCTGCTTCTTTTCTGGGGGGGACCTTTGGGATCTGGGGTGAGTGGGAGCTGGGGGGACCTGGCACGGGGGGATTGGTGGAGGAGGGAGGGCTTGGGGTGGTGGCCTCTTGTGTGTGTGTGTGTGTGTGTGTGTGTGTGTGTGTGTGTGTGTGTGTGTGTGTGTGTGTGTGTGTGTGTGTGTGGGTGTGTGTGTGTGTGTGTGTGTGTGTGTGTGTGTGTGTGTGTGTGTGTGTGTGTGTGTGTGTGTGTGTGTTTGTGTGTGTGTGTGTGTGTGTGTGTGTGTGTGTGTGTGTGTGTGTGTGTGTGTGTGTGTGTGTGTGTGTGTGTGTGTGTGTTTGTGTGTGTGTGTGTGTGTGTGTGTGTGTGTGTGTGTGTGTGTGTGTGTGTGTGTGTGTGTGTGTGTGTGTGTGTGTGTGTGTGTGTGTGTGTATATTCACACATAATTTGTGAGGGTATCAACTCTGGTACAATTGTAGGGACCCATAGCCTCGGAGAAGAAAATAAAGAGTATTCAGAGAAGATGTTGTGGATTTTCACTGAACACCTTAATATTTTCTTCTACCAGTCCTATTCTCTTTGTATATTTACATATATATTTGTTTTCTTTAAACTTTCCTACAAAAAAGGAGTTGCGACTAAGGTACAAAAATTATTATCAAAAGTCGTCGAATTTCTCCAGCTCCTCATATAGCGGGCAGGAACACTGAATGAAGTGTGCATTTCCCCTCTGTATCGCCACGCTGAGGTGCTGGAAAAGGAAGCTGGCAGCTCTAGGGTCTTTTCTTGTTTCAATTAGCCTAGAACTCAGTTCCTTCAAAAAACTGGTGATACTCTTACCCCAGGCGCCGAGTGTCTCAGAAGCAATGGGGACAAAATTATAGTGGTGATCCAGTTCTCTGTACTTACGGGATTTGGCTGATTCCCTGTGGGTGGCAGCGCCACCTGGTTGTGCAACACTGAGGTTAATGTAGGTGTTAGCCAGGGTTGATACGCACGAGTTGTCCCATACCAACTGCTTGCCATTCTTCCAGGGGTTCACTGTGATTCCATCCGGGCGACCAATTAGAGCATCAGAGGTACGGAGCATTAGGTAACGGGGCTCTCTTTCAGCTAGGCATCCAGCTGTGGTGAGGCTCCTCTTGATGATGTCGTTAACTTCACTGTGCCTCGAGTGCCATCCCCCTGTGCTTTGGCAGAGTAGGCCATGGTGGCCGTACCTGTCAGCCACCACCTCGCTGCAAATACACCTATATTTGGTGTGGATTGGGGCAGCAAGGCGAAGGGCCACAGCAATTCAGAGGGCGTGTAGTGTGAGACGCGTGCCAGTTGCCGACATTGGGGTTGCTAACAGGAAATCCCCTGCATGTGGGGCTGCTACTGCTGTGAGGCGAGCAATGTCGTGTTGTGTTGTTGCAGCACCCAGGCACTCTGCAGCAACTTGGTTTACAATGGGGCCATTCAAGCCGAATTGCTTGTGGGCTTTTGAGGATGGTGGTTGAGGTGATGGGCCTGCACGAGAGGCCCACTCTGTGGCACAGTGTATAAAGTTGGAATCGTGTGTGCCTGCCAGCTAATGTAAGTAGACAGGTAGAAATTCCTTCACAAGGTTGTCGGATGCCGAGGAGGATGTACATGTATCACTGTCACATTGCTCATGCATTGGTGCCACTGTATACATGTATCAATGGTACATGTATAATGCATATGTATATACAATGAACATGTATATATTATGCTATCTTCACTTACCAAGCAGCAATAGAATTCTAGAATGCCAATGATCTGCCAAAACAGCCGTGGTTGTGGTAAGTCTGTGACGATAAACACTTGAAGAACTTTAAATAAGAATTCACAGTAGAGACGCTTAGTGTTCAAATACTAGAAATGAAAAAAATCGACCTACTTGTGATAGTCGATACATAAATAATTAGAATTTAGCAAATTACAGAAGGTCTATTGGCTTATGCGCGGCAGTTCCTATATATATACACCCAGTGAAACGCACTCAGATTTACTCTGAACCTATACGTGAAAACAATCAATGGATCATATACCTGGAAGAATAAAGGGATGCCACATCTGCCATTTTACTTAGTAATTTATTCTATAAATATACAATTCTGTTTCCATGCCAGTGTTGATCTTAGTCTTTCATAAATCTTTACTTTATGTAATTTATATACATTGTTAGGCCTGTCTGTTTTATGTTTATATATTTAGCCTCTTAGTAGTATCCTTATTTTAACTGCGTTCATCAATTTGTCTAATTCTGTCTTGTCTTCCCTTGCTAGCAAAGAACTTGATTGTTTGGTATTGTTTTGACATGTTTGGCCCCTGCTTGTTGTGGCATTCAATACAGCATCCATCATGTCAAGATGTTTGTGAAGTTATAGGAAATTATAAAAGATTTATACTATTGTTGCCTCACAGAGGCTAATATTTGCTCTGATATGTCGATAATCAGTTGTTTAAAAAAGTGAAACGATACATTCACTTCTTTATACTTAGTGACACTTTCATGTCACTTCAAGACACGAAAGAGAGCAGACATGAAACGATGGCATACCATCGACACCCACAACGTCTTCTCTTGCCCAGCATTACACAGCCAAACTCAAATGGCTGACACTTACTTTCTTGACCAAAGTAACTACCGGCCATTGCGTTAATCCCCCGGCAATTTCTTGTGTTAATTATCAAGTCGTTAAACCTGCTAATCGGGGGGTGGAGACATTCGTTGTGTTGATCACCTCAACCATTGTGGCCGACACTGCTGGTCCTCGGGCTCCACCACCACCACACACACACCCGTGTTATAAAGAGCTGGAAGCGGGGGAAGAGCGGCTTACTGTACATACATCCTCAGCTCTCTCTTGCCTATTTATTGCCTGTCCCTACCTGTCCTCATCACAATCAACTTGAGAATGGTCCAGGACGGACCGAAACGTCGTCGTCCCTTCAACTTCTAATGTGTGGTCTGGTCTACATACATCAATGTGCTGGACGAGGAAGAGAGTGATACCGATAGTTAGAATAGGAACTCATTATTGCAGTTTAATTTCCACACTCTATTTCTGACAGTTCGTAAAGAGCGTTAGAAGAGGTTGTCTGGGGCTGTTCTAGAAATAGATGAATAACTTTCACCGGTACTCTCAAGCGTTCATCTTGCTCCTGGTCTTCTTCATAAAATATTTGAAGCATAAAGAGACACACAACCATTCATGACCTTCAACAACGACGAAATGATACAGACATCCATACACACTACCGGTAAAGTTAATTTTATTAAATTCAATATTCTTATCTGGAAGGATCAGCTAAGCGTTGAGAAGTTGAGCTAGGTGCTCCAGCTGGGACTTTTGGAGGCTGATCCGGGTGCTCCAGCTGGGACTTGTGGAGGCTGATCCGGGTGTCCCAGCTGGGACTTGTGGCGGCTGATCCGGGTGTCCCAGCTGGGACTTGTGGAGGCTGATCCGGGTGTCCCAGCTGGGACTTGTGGAGGCTGATCTGGGTGTCCCAGCTGGGACTTGTGGCGGCTGATCCGGGTGTCCCAGCTGGGACTTGTGGAGGCTGATCCGGGTGTTCCAGCTGGGACTTGTGGCAGCTGATCCGGGTGCACCAGATGGGACTTGTGGCGGCTGATCCGGGTGCTCCAGCTGGGACTTGTGGCGGCTGATCCGGGTGTCCCAGCTGGGACTCAGCTGCATATGGTTCTAATTTGATTAATTTAATTTTTAATTTTACCCCGAGGGACGAGTTTATTGGGCAGCGCCACTCATCCTGTGAGTGGACACACCGCCATAGCAGCATGTACAACACTCCCCAATAGGAAGAAAACCAGCTGGGTTGTTCATCCTGTTACTTGTACCCAGACACAGTTGGGACTTGCTTAACTGTCTCAAGTGAACAGCTTCTCAAACAAGAAGATTAACATTTGTCAACCTTTAAAATCTTTCATTTAAAATCTTACGTTATTTTGCGGGTGCAAAATGGGTGAATTTTTTGAAAACAGCATTCATATTTGACAGATAGTAATTTCCTAACTCAAACAATGTGGGGTTTATTAATCTACACATATTTATTACGGCTTTTAGATGTTCACATTCTTTCAGGTAGTGGTCAGGGCGGTGTCCGTCACTCTCATTACTGAATCTGCAGCTTCGCTGCTCAGCTGTTGTTTCTATCCCGTCTCCATTTATATTTGTATCCAAGACGAGTTCTTGCTATTACTGATTCTCCAACCACTTGGGCTGGACGGTAGTGCGACGGTCTCGCTTCATGCAGGTCGGCGTTCAATCCCCGACCGTTCAAATAGATGGCCACCATTTGTGGGAACCGACCTGTGAGATTTATATTTATTTAATTTATATGAATTTATATTTACGTTAATTTATATACTTCGATAGCAATTTGTATGATGTTAAGTGGACTGTATTTCTGCAATAATCTCAATCTCACAAATCGATCCTCTACACATTAGGGGGGTTTATATTAATTAAATTTATATATATGCAGCCAATCAAACTACAGTATTAGACTACATACATTGAAGAGGTTCCTTATCTTATTTGTACAGCAGGTATAACCAGGATGTAGACACCACATTTTCCCTCTTTGAGGTAGCTTCCATCACCCTGGTAACTGATGCACAAAGCATATGCTTCCTCGTCTTGACCTGTCAAAAGGGCGCTAGCTGTAAAGCCAGATACCTATATATGACAAGCTATATCAGAGAAAACACTGTACATGCAACCTTAAAGACCTGGCTTAATTACCTTTAGTTTGAGGCTGCCTCGTGTTTTAACCGGGTCACCCTATATCCTGACATTAATGGCCATAAATGAATGATAAACGGGTTTCGGATAGACACTTAACTTGAATTTGTAGACAGCGTGTTGAAGATGGTACACCTTTGGTTTCCATAACACTACGTCCAAGTAAAATTAACAGGAGCCGTATTTGCTCCCGTGCGCCTCTGGTCTAGTATCAACAATGGCTGCCCCCTTTCCTCACTGACGCCTGGCCTACATTGTCCAGATGTCAATAAGTGATAGAAGGGTCACATTTACTCTACTTTAATATTGATAATTAAGTTAATTTATATGAGATGTTTTATGATGGTAAAGTCCAAAGACTAATGTATTTAAGAATAATTCCCAGCAGAATAGCTGGTGAATTTATAATGGTATGTGGTGATGATATCCCGTTTTCTTTAGACGATAATTCCACTACAAGTTACATTTTCTATGGGTAACTTGTTGGTAATACAGCAGCAATTATTATCTGTCTGTATGATATTAAATGGTGTCGGATTTTCCGACACCATTTCTTCCCCCTGTCCAATCCCAAATCCTTATCCTGACCCCTTCCCATTGCTATATAGCCGTAATGGCTTGGCGTTTTCCCCCTGATAATTCCCTCCCTCTCGCGGCCACCTTCTCTTCGTCCATAATGATTGGGATTGCCAGCTGCAATCGCATTGTACCAGCGTACAGATTCACTGGTTTTCTTCTATCTTCATTTCCTCAGTTATCTTATCACGGTGATGTTGCCTGATAATACCTATAATTTGCAGCAGTCATGGGTATGAAGTATTGAATATGGTCTCCTTCAGCACCCTCAGCAGCCAGCACACTTGCTCGTTCATTTCCACAGATTCCATCATACGAGGAGATCCACAGGAATTTCACGACTTTTCTATCTTGATGTTAGGGTAATGTTATCTTAAGGTCATAGCAGCGTATGGTTCTATCTTGATGTCAGGGTAATGTTGACTAGTATTCTCGCTATTACTATAATTATATATAATATTCATATATACTACAATCGTCAAAATGTTGTAAGCTTAATTTTGTCCTGGACTATATTCAGGGCCAGAATATACTAGCTGGGCGGTCAGTAAACTATTGTGATGGCTTTAATAACCCTCCGGTGGTTGAGTGGCCGTAAACCCAACACCAAACAAAGCCCCAATTAGGTAAGATTTGAGCTGTTGCTTTTATACTTCTCTCCTAAACTCGTCCTCCTTCAGGTAAATCCTACAAGGGGTGAGGGAGAAGTGAACGGAAACTCTTAATCTGGTGACCCAAAAAGCACGTGACGATGGTTCGTGAAACAGGAATACAGGGTTCGAAGGATTTGATTCCTGTATTCTTGTTGAACCGCAGAGCATTGTCCCCTCGTGTTTTAGTATTATTGCGGGCGTTATGAGTTGTTAATGTCCCAGGGAGATGAATATTCAACTCGTACAATGTTTCAGCTTCTTTGCAATTCCTGGCGTGGTTCAGCTTCCACCAAACAACTCAGTACATGTTTAATGATACAATCAGTTTTACCGACATAAAATTACCAACATATAATTCTTTAAAATACATGCATACATCTGTACCTATAAGAGACATTGTTTGTGTGTTTGTCCGTTTGTTTGCACAAAATTTGAGGTCAGACGCTCGGGGTTAGCCTCAACCAAATTTTACAAAGGTAATAATCTGGGGTACGGGATGAACACAGGCTGGTCAGGGTGGTTAGAATTCAAGAGGAAACAACTTGCTAGCGTCACATTCAGACCCCCAAGCCATTTTTCCTTGTCACCTGCTACAGCTAAAATATTTTCAAAACAAAAATTTAAAAGGCATTTTTTTCTGATAGTAGTATACGTCCTCATTAACTGATCTTGGGAGAATTAACATAAATTCTCTGATATTTATTATTTGCCCGTAGTTGCATAAAACATGTGATCTTCAAACAGCTTAAATGATTCGTCAAATCCTGTTACTCTCTCAAAGAAAAATAATGAATTGGTAAATGCATTGTCCACTGCATTGTCCATTGCATTATTTGTTCACTTAAGATACTGTAACCATTCAATTGTCACATTGTTACAGTTATCTTGTCAATTGAATTAGCCACAATTGGCAAATTCATGCAAAATTGTTGATTGTAAATCAGATACTTAAAGAAATATTGATTCCTCAATTATAAAAATTAGTATATTAGATAATATTAATGTAAGTCCAGGATTACATAAATTAGATAAATGTATGATTGGTACGATTTGAAATAGGTATATAAATAGTGTATGAATGAAATAATACCCAGTAAATATTTTCTTGAGAGCCCAGTTAATATCCACTTAATCATCTCACCTTCACGTCACCTCCATTAATCGATGTTTTAACTAATGGTTCTTTGTTAAGTCAGCTATATAGTCCCAGACTCTTATGTCATCTTTCTGTATTTCCTTGATAATGTGTTGAAACACGAAAACGTTCGGGAGTTTCGTTTCATTTTCCTTGTGAATACTTACGCATTACCGAATCACGTGTTTTTGTGATTATGCACACTATATTATATATATATATATATATATATATATATATATATATATATATATATATATATATATATATATATATATATATATATATATATATATATATATATATATATATATATATATATATATATATATATATGCTTTCGTATACACTTGTTAATTTTTTATTTTTGTTTCTGGGCGTCCACATGTAGTGAATATCAATTAGCAATATTTTATTAGCAGTAATATGTGGCCTTGTTCCTACCTTTGTTTATGACACAATAGCTTACAGGAAAGAGAAAACATGTTAGGATATATTTCCCATACACATGTGGTGCAGTCCCATCCGTTGATGGTGAGAGAGCTGCTCATATGTGGCCGTTGATGGTGAGAGCTGCTCATATGTGACCGTTGATAGTGAGAGCTGCTCATATGTGACCGTTGATGGTGAGAGCTGCTCATATGTGTCCGTTGATGGTGAGAGCTGCTCATATGTGTCCGTTGATGGTGAGAGAGCTGCTCATATGTGACCGTTGATGGTGAGAGCTGCTCATATGTGTCCGTTGATGGTGAGAGCTGCTCATATGTGTCCGTTGATGGTGAGAGAGCTGCTCATATGTGACCGTTGATGGTGAGAGCTGCTCATATGTGTCCGTTGATGGTGAGAGCTGCTCATATGTGTCCGTTGATGGTGAGAGAGCTGCTCATATGTGTCCGTTGATGGTGAGAGCTGCTCATATGTGACCGTTGATGGTGAGAGAGCTGCTCATATGTGTCCGTTGATGGTGAGAGCTGCTCATATGTGACCGTTGATGGTGAGAGCTGCTCATATGTGACCGTTGATGGTGAGAGAGCTGCCTTGTGTCCGTTGATGGTGAGAGAGCTGCTCATATGTGACCGTTGATGGTGAGAGCTGCTCATATGTATCCGTTGATGGTGAGAGCTGCTCATATGTGTCCGTTGATGGTGAGAGCTGCTCATATGTATCCGTTGATGGTGAGAGCTGCTCATATGTATCCGTTGATGGTGAGAGCTGCTCATATGTATCCGTTGATGGTGAGAGCTGCTCATATGTGTCCGTTGATGGTGAGAGCTGCTCATATGTATCCGTTGATGGTGAGAGCTGCTCATATATATCCGTTGATGGTGAGAGCTGCACATATGTGACCGTTGATGGTGAGAGAGCTGCTCATATGTGACCGTTGATGGTGAGAGAGCTGCTCATATGTGACCGTTGATGGTGAGAGAGCTGCTCATATGTGACCGTTGATGGTGAGAGAGCTGCTCATATGTGACCGTTGATGGTGAGAGCAGCTCATATATATCCGTTGATGGTGAGAGCTGCACATATGTGACCGTTGATGGTGAGAGAGCTGCTCATATGTGACCGTTGATGGTGAGAGCTGCTCATATATATCCGTTGATGGTGAGAGCTGCACATATGTGACCGTTGATGGTGAGAGAGCTGCTCATATGTGACCGTTGATGGTGAGAGAGCTGCCTTGTGACCGTTGATGGTGAGAGAGCTGCCTTGTGACCGTTGATGGTGAGAGCTGCTCATATATATCCGTTGATGGTGAGAGCTGCACATATGTGACCGTTGATGGTGGGAATATGCCTCTCTCATATTGGGCTATTTTAAATCAAGACCCGATTTAAAAATAATTGAAAATCAATTTTAAATAATATACCTATCCAACCCAAAAAATATACTAAAATATGACGGCAAATATATATAAAAAACACAGTGTGCAACATGGGAAAATATGGTCGACAACATACCAAAACACACTGGCCAACATATCAACATATAGCAGCCAACATGACAAAACACACTGGCCAACATATCAACATATAGCAGCCAACATGACAAAACACACTGGCCAACATATCAACATATAGAAGCCAACATGACAAAACACACTGGCCAACATATCAACATATAGAAGCCAACATGACAAAACACACTGGCCAACATATCAACATATAGCAGCCAACATGACAAAACACACTGGCCAACATATCAACATATAGAAGCCAACATAACAAAACACACTGGCCAACATATCAACATATAGCAGCCAACATGACAAAACACACTGGCCAACATATCAACATATAGCAGCCAACATGACAAAACACACTGGCCAACATATCAACATATAGAAGCCAACATGACAAAACACACTGGCCAACATATCAACATATAGCAGCCAACACGACAAAACACACTGGCCAACATATCAACATATAGCAGCCAACATGACAAAACACACTGGCCAACATATCAACATATAGCAGCCAACATGACAAAACACACTGGCCAACATATCAACATATAGAAGCCAACATAACAAAACACACTGGCCAACATATCAACATATAGCAGCCAACATGACAAAACACACTGGCCAACATATCAACATATAGCAGCCAACATGACAAAACACACTGGCCAACATATCAACATATAGCAGCCAACATGACAAAACACACTGGCCAACATATCAACATATAGCAGCCAACATGACAAAACACACTGGCCAACATATCAACATATAGAAGCCAACATAACAAAACACACTGGCCAACATATCAACATATAGCAGCCAACATGACAAAACACACTGGCCAACATATCAACATATAGCAGCCAACATGACAAAACACACTGGCCAACATATCAACATATAGCAGCCAACATGACAAAACACACTGGCCAACATATCAACATATAGCAGCCAACATGACAAAACACACTGGCCAACATATCAACATATAGAAGCCAACATAACAAAACACACTGGCCAACATATCAACATATAGCAGCCAACATGACAAAACACACTGGCCAACATATCAACATATAGCAGCCAACATGACAAAACACACTGGCCAACATATCAACATATAGAAGCCAACATGACAAAACACACTGGCCAACATATCAACATATAGCAGCCAACACGACAAAACACACTGGCCAACATATCAACATATAGCAGCCAACATGACAAAACACACTGGCCAACATATCAACATATAGAAGCCAACATGACAAAACACACTGGCCAACATATCAACATATAGAAGCCAACATAACAAAACACACTGGCCAACATATCAACATATAGAAGCCAACATAACAAAACACACTGGCCAACATATCAACATATAGAAGCCAACATGACAAAACACACTGGCCAACATATCAACATATAGAAGCCAACATAACAAAACACACTGGCCAACATATCAACATATAGAAGCCAACATAACAAAACACACTGGCCAACATATCAACATATAGAAGCCAACATAACAAAACACACTGGCCAACATATCAACATATAGAAGCCAACATGACAAAACACACTGGCCAACATATCAACATATAGAAGCCAACATGACAAAACACACTGGCCAACATATCAACATATAGAAGCCAACATGACAAAACACACTGGCCAACATATCAACATATAGAAGCCAACATGACAAAACACACTGGCCAACATATCAACATATAGCAGCCAACATAACAAAACACACTGGCCAACATATCAACATATAGAAGCCAACATGACAAAACACACTGGCCAACATATCAACATATAGAAGCCAACATGACAAAATAGTAAAACTCTGAAACAAGTAAACTCTTCTTATTTTCCAACAAATACAACACATTGACCCAAATTGACTCAATTTGTGACTAATCAATCATATTAGTGACTTCTTTGTGTTATAAATATCGACCTTCGTGAAAGCTTCATACCGATATTGCTACAATAAAAAATAATTCCCCAAGAGATTTTGCTGAATATATAATTTTGCAAGTTTTCATATTGATTTTAATGCAGGCAACGACGCGTGAGAACCACGAACCAAATCTCTCTGTTTAAGTAAGATTACGGTTCATTGGAAGTGGTGTTGATGTTCCCAGTTAGACTGTAAGCTACGAGCTGTTACTCTACATCAGTTTTTCTGTAGCCAGACTCAAGCAGCTGACTTATTATAATAGGAATAAGCTTTATTTAATGCTTACCTGCAATCATGTTAGTACTGAATAAAACTGGAAGATGTTTACATCTTCCAGTTTTATTCCTGCTTTTTTTATTCCTTCTTCCTGCTCCCTACACGTATCCATTCCTTCAGTTTGTACAGGTCTTCTTGAAGCCTCATGCTGTCCTCCTCCATAGGAGGACTAAAATCTATAGTCTGAGGACTGTCTATAATCCTTCTCATAATTTTGGCATCATCAGTAAACACTCAGAGGAATGAGTCTGTACCTTCTGGAAGATCATTTACGTATATCAGAAACAGGATAGGGCCGAGTACAGAGCCCTGTAGGCCTCCGCTTGTGTCTTCTTGCCAATCTAAGGTCTCACCTCTCACAGTAACTCTCTGCTTCCTGTTGCTTAAGTAGTCCCTTATCCACTGGACCACCCTACCAATTACTTCTGCCTGTTTCCTCGAACTTATGCACCAGCTTCTTATGGGATACTGTGTCAAAAGCTTTCTGACAGTCCAAGAAGATGTAGTCTGCCCATCCATCTCTTTCTTGCTCAATCTATGTCACCTGATCGTAGAATTCTATTAAGCCTGTGAGGCGAGATTTTCCTTCCCTGAATCCATGTTACGAAGTCCCTTCTCTCCAGGTATGCCACTAGGTTCTTTATCACACTCTTCTTCATCACCTTGCATGGTATACACGTTAAATGTCTGTGTACTCACCTATTTGTCCTTGTAGGATCGAGCATTGACTCTTGGATCCCGCCTTTCTAGTATTCATCTAGTTGTATTCACCAAGTTGTGCTTGCGGGGGATGAGCTCTGCTCTTTCGGCCCGCCTCTCAACTGTCAATCAACTGTTACTAGCTACTAACTTTTTTCTTCCCTCCCCCCAGCCTCACACACTCACACATTCCCAGGAAGCAGTCCGTAACAGTTGTGTAACTCCCCAGGTACCTATTTACTGCTAGGTAACAGGGGAATCAGGGTGAAAAACTCTGCCCATCTGTTTCCGTCGGTGCCGGGAATCGAACCAGCGGTCCAAAGGACTACGTATACAGCGTGCTGTCCACTCAGCCACCAGTGCCATTACATATATATACACACACAAATGATAAAGGTAATCATTTCATTACGTATGAGCTAATTTTGTTTAAATTTGAGTTAAAACTAACGCAGAGATATGACCGAACCTAACCAACCCTACCTAACCTAACCTAACTTATCTTACACCTAACCTAACCTAACCTATCTTAAACCTAACCTAAGCTAACCTATCTTAAACCTAACCCTAACCTAACCTATCTTAAACCTCACCTAAACTAACATAATTAAATCAATAATTTATGTTCCTAATATAATATAATAATAATATTTAAAAATAACCCAATAGGAAACAATTTATTGAAAATAAAGAAAATCACTCGGCCTATTAGGGAAATCGGGCCTTGCATAGTAGGCCTAGAAGTGCGTTCTGGCTACTAGGTACGACATGTGTGTGTGTGTGTGTGTGTATGAGTACAGGTGTACAGATTCCTGAGCCTATTGGGCTCTATCATATCTACACTTGAAACTGTGTATGGAGTCAGCCTCCACCACATCACTTCCTAATGCATTCCATTTGTCAACCACTCTGACACTAAAAAAGTTCTTTCTAATATCTCTGTGGCTCATTTGGGCACTCAGTTTCCACCTGTGTCCCCTTGTGCGTGTGCCCCTTGTATTAAATAGCCTGTCATTATCTACCCTATCAATTCCCTTCAGAATCTTGAATGTGGTGATCATGTCCTCCCTAACTCTTCTGTCTTCTAGCGAAGTGAGGTTTAATTCCCGTAGTCTCTCCTCGTAGCTCATACCTCTCAGCTCGAGTACTAGTCTGATGGCAAACCTTTGAACCATTTCCAGTTTAGTCTTATCCTTGACTAGATATGGACTCCATGCTGGGGCTGCATACTCCAGGATTGGCCTAACATATGTGGTATACAAAGTTCTGAATGATTCTTTACACAAGTTTCTGAATGCCGTTCGTATGTTGGCCAGCCTGGCATATGCCGCTGATGTTATCCTCTTGATATGGGCTGCAGGGGAAAGGTCTGGCGTGATGTCAACGCCCAAGTCTTTTTCTCTCTCTGACTCATGAAGAATTTCATCTCCCAGATGATACCTAGTATCTGGCCTCCTGCTTCCTACGCCTATCTTCATTACATTACATTTGGTTGGGTTAAACTCTAACAACCATTTGTTCGACCATTCCTTCAGCTTGTCTAGGTATGTGTGTGTGTGTGTGTGTGTATGTGTGTGTGTGTGTGTGTGTGTGTGTGTGTGTGTGTGTGTGTGTGTGTGTGTGTGTGTGTGTGTGTGTGTGTGAGTGTGTGTGTGTGTGTGTGTGTGTGTATGACAGAGAGTGTGTTTCTCACGCCAAAGGAACTGATATTGGGTACATGTGTCATGAAAACCAACACGCAAGTAACAGTGAGGTAAAATGATGCCAGGCAGGTAACTACCCGGACCCCACACCTGTGCTCCCATTAAATCCGGGTCACAGCAAGTTTGACAACAGTTGATTCACAACTAAAAAATTCCAGTTTATTGACTCAGCTTCTGTCATTTAAACATTAAATATTTGTTCTCTCTCTCTCTCTCTCTCTCTCTCTCTCTCTCTCTCTCTCTCTCTCTCTCTCTCTCTCTCTCTCTCTCTCTCTCTCTCTCTCTCTCTCTCTCTCTCTCTCTCTCTCTCTCATACCTTTGTCCTAATATTTTTGTTCTGGTAGAGACACAGAGCGTGAGGGTGGCCTGATTGAAGCGAGCAAGAGTAAAGGAAAAGAATACAAGTTGTTTCAGAAGAATAATATGGAACTGATGGGTTCGTATGAAGACAAAAGACTAGGAAAACAGTGAAGAAGAGGCTAGCTATTTGCACTGTGAACTCACGAGAACCATCACAACAAGAGCACAGTAAATATACATACATACATATATATAAATTTATATATATATATATATATATATATATATATATATATATATATATATATAACTTTAGAACACTTTCCCACCAGGAGACTCGAACCCTTGCCAGCACAGAAGCCCTACAGCAACTGGCATAGCAGGTACGCCTTTAACCCACTGCACCACGCTCAGACCCTTAAAATAGATGGTAATTTTAGGGTATTTAAACCCCCCAAAAATCTCCACCTCCCAAGGGCAACTAGGGTCACTAGCGTTTTCCATCAAGTCCCTGTTAATAGTCCGAGACACAAACCAGGGTTTTACGCAATTCCCCCATGCACTCGAGCTATGTCAATAGGCCGTTCTACCTTTTCGCCCTTACTTCATTACCAACCCGTCCTCGACTCAAGTCCATTACATCCAGCGGTCGCCCCCACAGACGCATTCATAAATTTTAACATGCTGTTCATTCAAAACAAGAATTTTCTCAAATATAAATTAATATTATAATATATTAGCATATTGTGCATATATAGGCTTAGGTCAGGTTAGGTTAGGTGTTTAGGTTCTGTTGACGATTATTTGTATTTGTAGTACGTGGGTGAAGCATTTATAGCGTTGTGATTCGAACAAAATTCGTCAGTGAAACACTAGTTCCGGATATGTTCGAACGTCAGCAGTTGTGAGTCGTGTGTAAATCGCTTTTCATTCATAAACAGGGGGTTTGGCGGGTGGATGGAATCACTTTTGGATCTTTGTTTGGAGGACGGGCTGCAATTTTTACGTGGGGTGAGGCATTTGCAGTGTTGAGATTCGAACAGAGGTCGTCAGCAAAGCACTGTTCGAGAAATGTTCGAACGTCATCAGATGTGACTCGTGTTTTTTATTCATAAACAAGGGGTTGTCTGCTGGATTAACAAGCCTTTGGTCTTCGTTGATGAGGACGGGTTGAAATACGCAAACAACGAGACTCTATCAATCCTCGAGCAAGTTTCGAATGTAAGCAGTTTTGAGTCATGTGTACAATGCTTTTCAATAATTTTTTTTAGGAGGTGCGAATATATGTGCATTTGCGCGTATATCTAGTGACAAACAATTTTAAATTGAGTCTGTGTACATGTATGTATTTCTATTATGTGACGCTTGTATGAGGAACAATAACAAATATAAAAGACCCTTGGGGGTGAGTCTATAGACAATTGCTACAAAAAATCACTTATTCATTTAGTTGGAGCATAAAAACAGGAAAGTAAAGGCTTCATTAATCAATATCCTCGCTTAACAGCGTGATGGGATCATGCCAGCAAGTATTGACTTTTCACTCCGCATGAGCACGACTGAGAGTGACCATCGATTATATTATAAAAACTAGCATTCACGTCAACTTTTATTATAGACAAGTCTGCTTCCACGGACCCAGAGGTTTACCCACTCATAACAAGCCCATAAATGCCATAACGCCGCACAAAGAGGCAGTAAACGAAACAGGTTATGCTTCCGGACGCTGCCTTCGGTACAAAATGTTTACACAGTGGGACCAGTTTAGTTTGTGTGCGTTAAACTGGGGCCTCTCTCTGGCTTTTTGTCGGGTATACACTTCTGCGGCCACACTGCCAAACAGAACACGAAATTCTCATTTTTTTGGTGTGAGTGTTGCCTGGTGCCTATGATGGTCTGCGAGGCTCTTGGATTTTGGATACTGCCATTTGGAACAGCTTGTATGACTTTATAATGGTCCAGGACGGCCTGAAACGTAGCTCGTTTGTGCATTTTCTGATGTGTGATTTTATCATGTCTTCAACCACGTTATTATGACTCATCTTCTGCTTATCTGCTTGGTCTACCGGATATATAGTGCCAGATAGTGTCATATATAAAATAACTTCAACAATCGCTTAAGTGATGAATATCGCTAAGGTGGACAGATCAACAGATACACTCTTTGCCATTTTAGCGAAAAATGCATATTTAGCGTGTTAGGTTAGGTTACTGTCGTTTGTTGGTAGATGAAGTTCTGTTGTCACGGAGGCTATTACCAGAAGAGTTAGGGTGGGAAAAGTAGTAATTGAAGATTGAGATATTGATAGACAAAGGTAGAAACATGGAGATATATAGATAGAAGTACATAGGAGAGAAGTAGAGAGAGACAGATAAAGGTACAACGACAGATCCTGATAGCTAGAGGTACAATATATATATATATATATATATATATATATATATATATATATATATATATATATATATATATAAATATATATATATATATATATATATATATATATATATATATATATATATATATATATATATATATATATATATATATATATATATGTAAGACCAATCCTGGAGTATGCAGCCCCAGCATGGAGCCCATACCTTGTCAAGCACAAGACGAAGCTGGAAAAGTTCATAGGTAAGCCACTTGGCTAGTCCCAGCTAAGAGGCATGAATTACGAGGAAAGGCTGCGTGACATACACCTCACAACACTGCAAGACAGAAGAGTAAGGGGAGACATGATCACTACATACAAAATTCTCAGAGGAATTGACAGAGTAGATAGGGATAAACTTTTTAACACGGGCGGTACGCGAACAAGGGGACACAGGTGGAGACTGAGTGCCCACATGAACCACAGGGGCGTTAGAAAGAACTTTTCTAGTGACAGAGTAGTTAACAGGTGGAATGCATTAGGCAGTGATGTTGTGGAGGCTGACTCCAATACACAGCTTCAAATGTAGATATGATAGAGCCCAGTAGGCTCAGGAATCTGTACAACGGCTGATTGACGGTTTAGAGGCGGGACCAAAGAGCCAAAGCTCAATTCCCGCAAGCACAACTAGGTGATTATAACTTGGTGAGTACACACACACACACACACACACACACACACACACACACACACACACACACACACACACACACACACACAGGAAGCAACCCGTAACAGCTGTCTAACTCCAGGTACCTATTTACTGCTAGATAACAGTTGCTCAGGGTGAAAGAAACTCTGCCTATTTGTTTCCACCATTGCTGGGAATCGATCCCCGGGCCTTAGGTTTACGACCCCAAGCGCTGTCCACTTAGCCACCGGCCCCAAATGGCTGTGTGTGTGGGTGTGTTTGTGTGTGTGTGTGTGTGTGTGTGTGTGTGTGTGTGTGTGTGTGTGTGTGTGTGTGTGTGTGTGTGTGTGTGTGTGTGTGTGTGAGTGTGAGTGTGAGTGTGAGTGTGAGTATATGTGTGTGTGTGTGTGTGTGTGTGTGTGTGTGTGTGTGTGTGTGTGTGTGTGTGTGTGTGTGTGTGTGTGTGTGTGGCGAGGACAGGCGACATGACCAGACCAGGAGGAAGGACGCTGTCAGACGGTAAACTTCAAGTTTACTCAAGAAAGTCTCCCGAGTTGGTATTAGACGCGACAGGTGATGTGGCCCAAACGTCTTGACCCCTTGACCAAGCTGACAGCGGCTACCTCTACCAGGTCTCTCCCCTCCCCCTTGCAACACAGCTCCCCCCCCCCCCCCCCCCTCCAACCCCTGGACAGGTCTACCCCGACCCCGCTGTCCAAGACCTAATAACTCGATTCTGCAGACACAAATAGTAAATTCAGGTCCACTCCCCTTCTCCCTTCTCCACGTCAACTCTCCCATCCAGCACATCTCCTCACACACCTACACACACACACACACAGACATTTCAGGCCATACTGCTGCGCTTGGAACTCCTCTCACACACTAACTCAGTCAATGACTTCACACTTACACTGTCCATGTCCTCACACTTACACTATCAATGTCCTTACACTGTCAGTTTCGCTGACTTCATTAACATAGCTCGAGACTGACTTCACTGAAATACGACAATTGTGGAAAAAACGAGAATTCCAAGAACCAACAATTTTAAGTTGCTCCTGTGTAGTATTAAGATCCAGATAAGATCATACGGCAACATACTCGTTCTCTGCCTAAAGTAGCTAAACGCAACTTATGTTATGGTAATGTTAAAATCTGGGTGTATAAGAGATTTAATGGGAGTACCCGGTAGTGCCCGGGTCTCGTTCCCCATCTCTTCCCCTCTCCACACACTCACAGTTTCGCCTCACTCTCCATTTTCTTTGCTTCTCCTCTCCTCTTCTTTTTTCCCCGTCTCTTCCTCTCTCTACATTTTCCCCCCCTCTCTTCTTCCCTCTCTTCTTCCCTCTCCCTCAACATTCCCCAACTCTTCTCTGCTCCACTTTCCCACCTCTCATACCCTCTCTCCCCTTTCTATCCCTTCCCTCTTTCTCTCATAAAATGTAACGCGAGTACTTGGGTCGACCCCAATTAGCTTATGTTATTCCCATCCCGCCAGTGTTTCATGTTGAAAAGTTGGATGGCGCTAGTCCCCATCGTCTGGCCTCTTACTCTGGATTGACAGGCAGATAATCAGACATTCTATTTTATAGATATAAATAAAATTTGCAAATCCAGCTGTATAGTTTACGGAAGGTATATTGTACTTTTAATGCACAAAAGAATATATTTTTCAACACGCTACACATGTAAAATGGATACTAATTATATATCTTCCGTGACCCCAAGTAAAGAATGTTTCGAAAATTGTGATTGAGGAAAATTTGTTAAAAAACGTTTGTGATAATTTTTCCTGATACAGTTATTAGGTACAAAATACTGTTACTAAAGTTGGGTAATACCTTAGTGCCTGTGGACCAAGATAAAAAAAAATTGTGTCATAAGATCTAAATCAGTTTGCAATTTAAAATACTAATAATATTGATCAATTTAAAAGACAACTTAAATTTGTGAAAGGAAAGAGTATATGGTACTATGGAGACATTTGAATTATGTGTCTATCCACAGAGATCTATCTTGAGGTTATCTTGAGATGATTTCGGGGCTTTAGTGTCCCCGCGGCCCGGTCCTCGACCAGGCCTCCACCCCCAGGAAACAGCCCGTGACAGCTGACTAACTCCCAGGTACCTATTTACTGCTAGGTAACAGGGGCATTCAGGGTGAAAGAAACTTTGCCCATTTGTTTCTGCCTCGTGCGGGAATCGAACCTGCGCCACAGAATTACGAGTCCTGCGCGCTATCCACCAGGCTACGAGGCCCCCTGGTGGGGGCCTCGATATACTTAAAAGTGATACTTAAAAAGTGAAAGAGAACGTGACAATATTCTTACACTTAAACTTTGTTTAACGGTAATGCTTAACCAAATTTAAAACAGACGAAATAAATGATTCTTAAGTGATTTTGCAGCACATTACAAAGTGACTCTGAACCCCAAAGTATAATACCAACTTGAAAGAAATACTCAACATTTAGTAAAAGGAATAAAAATGTAATCAAAATATTCATGATAACTAACCCTTAATTGCATATGTATAGGTATATTAAAACTTGTGATCCTAATACTCTTCTCATGCCTATAATTAACTCCGCAAGGCGATGCTGCTTAGAACCTCTCTAAGTCGTTAATCCTTGTAATAAATCCTCTAGAAAGATTGATCTCTTAATCCCCCTCTCCCCCAAATATATATATATATATATATATATATATTTGGGGGAGTATATATATATATATATATATATATATATATATATATATATATATATATATATATATATATATATATATATATATATATATATATATTTATATATATATATATATATATATATATATATATATATATATATATATGTATATATATATATATATATTTATATATATATTTATATATATATATATATATATATATATGTATATATATATATATATTTATATATATATGTCTGTGTGTGTGTTGACGTTTTATGGTCCAGACTTTGTGTCAACAGCTCCACAAACACAGACAAACATCTGCCTGGATGAGGGTCGGGTGAAGGATACATCTGTGTGTTTACACAG
The DNA here is from genome assembly GCF_040958095.1 of Procambarus clarkii. Classification (NCBI taxonomy): domain Eukaryota; kingdom Metazoa; phylum Arthropoda; class Malacostraca; order Decapoda; family Cambaridae; genus Procambarus; species Procambarus clarkii. Next base: position 50,516,072 of record NC_091150.1, on the reverse strand, counting down.
CAGGAAACCACAGCAGATGCTATTGTTGCCATATATATATATATATATATATATATATATATATATATATATATATATATATATATATATATATATATATATATATATATATATATATATATATATATATATATATATTTGGAGTCATGTAGCACATCTTCCCTAAACATTAATATTGAGAAATTGACGGCTACACATTTTTTTTAACACCACACACTGTCCCCTCGAAAAAAAACTTGTGTGTCTAAACTGAAGCTAATTAACATTTGCATATCAGATAGTTGTGCTCAAACGTTACATTTGTCCTCTAGTTTTTCTCAATACTTCAGTGAAAATAAAAGTGGGACAAAAACCGTAGCTATTTACATATCAAAAGGTATCGAAGGTAAAAGATTCAGCAGCTTGCTGCCTAAATCCTGGAGCACTCGGACGGTGGATACGCCAGGGCGCGAGGTTTTCCTGACAAAGGGGATAGGCTTTAGTACCATTAGAGGTTCACAGCGGGCTGCAGGGGAAGATGGTCTCCTGCTGGGGGCGCGAGGAAGGGCCTCGTCAGGACCCTGAGATTAACTATTCTGGGCTGATGGATGATTCGGGTTTATTTCTAATCAGGCAATGAATTTCCAACATTCAATATATACTAGGTATCAGCTACAGAGATACAATGAAGTCACATCTCCTGTGGTGTTGATGTGGGCGACATCTTCTCAGATCAGCTGAGGCTTCTTCTGTCGACCCTGGTCATCATGGGGGTCCCATGATGTCTCCTAATGCACACAACACCACACGTTCCTGTGGTGTAGCTGTAACATCCTCACTCAGCCACCACGCTCTTCTTGCTCTCAACCGTAAGGCCCAATCACTACACGCTCCTCATCTGCTGCCACCAATGACTTCCTTCAAACTACAATCTGAAGTAACACCGCCACACGACTGTCGCTCCACTTACTCGAAATGCCATCCTTTCAGTTCCAATTCTTCATCATAAACAAAATCAACATCCAGGAGAGCTTACGTCCGTGCTGAATAACCCACGAACGGTGTTGATGATCTAACTCATCAGTGTAGTCTTCTGTAGCATCATCTGCAAGCAGGCTCGGGCCTTTCAGACAGAGCAGTGAGTCAAGGATGCTCTCCTCAAGGCACTTTGCTCATTAGATGAATATTCAACTCTCGTCCAATCATAATTAAGCTTCGTGTCACCCGACGCCATTGAATAAGACACGGCAGGCGTCGAGATGGTCTAAGTGACGTCACAGAATCGCTCAACACAGAGAAAAATATACATTTGAAATACTGAAAAAAATGAAACCTCTTTTAATAAAAATAAGTAGTTTTATTTATTTTAACAAGAATTCTTACATTCTTGTACAGCCGCTAACACGCATAGCGTTTTGGGCAGGATCTTAATCCTACTTTTCACACACACACACACACACACACACTCTCACACACACACACACACACACACACACACACACACACACACACACACACACACACACACACACACACACACACACACACACACACACACACACACATTTTTTTTTCATCATTCTGAGACGGGAGACCTGCCAGAAATATGGAAGACGGCGAATGTGGTCCCAATATATAAAAAGGGCGACAGGCAAGAGGCACTGAACTACAGGCCAGTGTCCTTGACTTATATACCATGCAAGGTGATGGAGAAGATCGTGAGAAAAAACCTGGTAACACATCTGGAGAGAAGGGACTTCGTGACAAATCGCCAACATGGGTTCAGGGAGGGTAAATCTTGCCTTACAGGCTTGATAGAATTCTACGATCAGGTGACAAAGATTAAGCAAGAAAGAGAGGGCTGGGCGGACTGCATTTTCTTGGATTGTCGGAAAGCCTTTGACACAGTACCGCATAAGAGGCTGGTACATAAGCTGGAGAGACAAGCAGGTGTAGCTGGTAAGGTGCTCCAGAGGATAAGGGAGTATCTAAGCAATAGGAAGCAGAGAGTTACGGTGAGGGGTGAGACCTCCGATTGGCGTGAAGTCACCAGTGGAGTCCCACAGGGCTCTGTACTCGGTCCTATCTTGTTTCTGATATATGTAAATGATCTCCCGGAGGGTATCGATTCATTTCTCTAAATGTTTGCGGACGATGCTAAAATTATGAGAAGGATTAAAACAGAAGAGGACTGTTTGAGGCTTCAAGAAGACCTAGACAAGCTGAAGGAATGGTCAAACAAATGGTTGTTAGAGTTTAACCCAACCAAATGTAATGTAATGAAGATAGGTGTAGGGAGCAGGAGGCCAGATACAAGGTATCATCTGGGAGAGGAAATTCTTCAGGAGTCAGAGAGAGAAAAAGACTTGGGGGTTGATATCACGCCAGACCTGTCTCCTGCAGCACATATCAAGCGGATAACATCAGCGGCATATGCCAGGCTGGCCAACATGCGAACGGCATTCAGAAACTTGAGTAAAGAATCATTCAGAACCTTGTATACCACATATGTCAGGCCAATCCTGGAGTATGCAGCCCCAGCATGGAGTAGATATCTAGTCAAGGATAAGACTAAACTGGAAAAGGTTCAAAGGTTTGCCACCAGACTAGTACCCGAGCTGAGAGGTATGAGCTACGAGGAGAGACTACGGGAATTAAACCTCACTTCGCTGGAAGACAGAAGAGTTAGGGGGGACATGATCACCACATTCAAGATTCTGAAGGGAATTGATAGGGTAGATAAAGACAGTTTATTTAACACAAGGGGAACACGCACAAGGGGACACAGGTGGAAACTGAGTGCCCAAATGAGCCACAGAGATATTAGAAAGAACTTTTTTAGTGTCAGAGTGGTTGACAAATGGAATGCATTAGGGGGTGATGTGGTGGAGGCTGACTCCATACACAGTTTCAAGTGTAGATATGATAGAGCCCAATAGGCTCAGGAATCTGTACACCTGTTGATTGACGGTTGAGAGGCGGGACCAAAGAGCCAGAGCTCAACCCCCGCAAACACAACTAGGTGAGTACAACTAGGTGAGTACACACACACACAGTAGTGATGTGGTGGAGGCTGACTCCATACACAGTTTCAAGTGTAGATATGATAGTGCCCAGTAGGCTCAGGAACCTGTACACCAGTTGATTAAATATTAACAGTTGAGAAGCGGAACCAAAAAGCCAGAGCTCAACCCCCTCAAGCACAACTAGGTAAGTGCACACACATCCCCAGGAAGCAGCTCGTAGCAGCTGTCTAACTACCAGGTACCTATTTACTGCTGAGTGAATAGGCGCATCAGAGTGAAAGAAACTCTGCCCATCTGTTTCCGCCTGAGCCGGGGATCGAACCCGCACCCTTCCCTGCAAACACAAACCGAAACTGTCTCTATTTTCCGCTTGTTACAACTTGAAATAAAGTTGTTACATCTTGGCTTAACGTGTTTATGACGTATTAAAACGTTGTTACAACTTGCTAGATTGGTTGTTATAACTGGTTAGGAAGTGTTAAAACTTGTTCGAACGTTGTACCAACGTTATAGTTTCGGTGTGTGTTTGGCGGGTTAGGACTACGAACCCCGAGCGCTGTCCACTAAGCCGTCAGGTCCCATCTTAAATTTAGTATAATGTTCTCTATCTGTACAAATCCACAAGGGCCGTGACGAAGATTCGAACCTGCGTCCGGGAGCATCCCAGACACTGCTTTAATCGACTGAGCTACGACAGGTTCTCTCACGTTAGTTAGAGAACATCACGTTAGTGTGATCTCTGTGTGTTCTCTATCTGTTATTTATTATGGAAATGACCATATAATACGTTCATAAAGGTCGTATTATGATACGAAAAAACGACGGACCTTATTACTCATTGCAAGATGATAATATATTGCAAGGTGACAACATACTGCAAAGTGATAAATATAATTAAAGATGATAATATATTGCAAGGTGACAACATATTGCAAAGTTATTAGTATTTTCGGTAAGGTGAACTCTGTGATGATTAAAATGTAAGTGAACATAATGGTGTCTAGGGTATGACTGAACGTTCACAATTTTGCCTAAGTAAATATATGGTAAATGAGCTCAGTTATATTGAAGGTCAGCGTGACGCCAGGGATCTTTTTGGTGAGAGTGAACAATGAGATATTTACAGTCACAGTGAGAGCTCAAATGTTCCCAGTGGGAGTGAACAGTGAAATATATTAACAGTGAACGTAACCCCGGTCCTCCCACTACACGACTTAAAGCATTCTTTACATTAGCAGCAGTTAACACAATACTTAAATCCAAATTTAATTTTGTCCCATTTCCAAACATGAATCCTTCCCATTTCAGTCACTAACAGCAGGTGTTGAGCTCTTTACACCGGTGTTTAATTTTTGAACAGATATTTCTTCACGCAAAAAAATGTAGTCCATAATGTCGCCCTCTGAAAAATGTTGAAGCAATCTCCTCACGTAATACAAAATTTAGGAAGTGGTGCACCAGGCCGAGCGAGGAGCTGGTTATCGTCCAATATTTTATACCTCGACGAAAATACACGCGCTTGCAAGCTGATATGTATATATATATATATATATATATATATATATATATATATATATATATATATATATATATATATATATATATATATATATATATATATATATATATATATATATATAACTTCTGTGTTGGCATCGATATGTTCTTGTCTTGTCCTTACTATTTACTCTACCCACCATGAGAGTAAGGACAAGACAAGAACATATCGATGCCAACACAGAAGACAATGTCCAACATAACAGGCCAATTACACTGGATTAATCTTTGTGTTTAGATAGGAGATGCCTCGTATGGGCCAATAAGCCTTCTGCAGCCCCTATGTTTATCCCTTATGTATCCCCCCATGTTTTTCACCTTCATTGTATTATCACCTGACCTAATGCGGGTATAAAATCAACTAGTATTGTAAGATTGTTCACTTGAGAATGAACCATGGAGGTTCGAAACGTCGTGCAAATTATACAAATAAGTGTAATACACTCTATAGTAAATCACTTCTTTTCTTCACCTTAAAAGTACGAAAATGAGTTTTGGAGAACTCCTATTCCAATTAAGCCCTGATGCTAAGAAAATAGTTAGAGGGATAGAAGCCCTAAACCAGAAAATAATAAATACAGAATATGCGGTCATATTCAATGAAACATATATATATATATATATATATATATATATATATATATATATATATATATATATATATATATATATATATATATATATATATATATTTATATATATATATATATATATATATTTATATATATATATATATATATATATTACATTTTCAAAGACTTCACAAATACACAACTGATTAGAACTTGCGTTTCCAACTAACTAACTAACACAACACCTATACCCCCTATTAGACTATTTTACAGGAACTTCTTTTCCACAGCTCATAAAACAGAGGAAAGGGTCCTGAAAGATATTGTTAATAGAAACGTTATCCCTACAGACAAAAATCAGAGGATACAACTGACGATTTACTATAAAAACAGAAAAACGGCCAGCCTACTCATGAGAAACTCTCCAGACACAAAACAGAACGCTTTAAAAGAGACTAACGTCGTCTATGCCTTCAAATGCCCACTTGGGGACTGTAAGCTCCAAAAAACCCAGTATATAGGCAAGACAACAACATCTCTTTCTAGGCGTTTAACGATGCATAAACAACAGGGCTCCATTAAGGAACATATAATCTCTTCCCATAACCAAACCATCGCCAGAGAAATCCTAGTAAACAACACAGAAATCATCGATAGATACAGCGATAGCAGGCGGCTTGACGTTTGCGAGGCACTACACATCAAGAAGTCAACACCAGCAATCAACAGCCAATTATTGCACAACTATATTCTACCCACCTCAAGACTCCGCTCCAATATAGAAGCATCAAGAAATATGGACCAATAGGCTTTCTACAAACACTTCTATTCAATACCCATTGTTTCTGTTCTGTCTTGTGTTGATACTTTTAATACCCTATTAATATCCCCTAGTGTTCTGTCTTGTGTTAATGCCACATCACCCTTCCCACCTCACTCAAATGTAATGCCACATCACCCTTCCCACCTCACTCAAATGTAGATATATATATATATATATATATATATATATATATATATATATATATATATATATATATATATATATATATATATATATATATTATTATATGACCGAAAAAGTAAGATTAATAATTCTAACACGAATTTTCTCAATCTTTCGTACATTTCTTTTCACTGTTGGAGGAAATTCAAAAATCAATTCTCCAAAATTCATTTTTTTTTCTTGTCTGACGCGACACTTGAGCGCGTTTCGTAAAACTTATTACATTTTCAAAGACTTTACACATACACAACTGAATAGAACTTACATATTTCCGATTTGTTTATATCTACATTTGAGTGAGGTGGATGGGGTGAGGTGGTATTTAATAGGGTATTAATTTCATCAACACAAGACAGAACACGAAACAATGGGTATTGAAATGGAAGTGATTGTAGAAAGCCTATTGGTCCATATTTCTTGATGCTTCTATATTGGAGCGGAGTCTTGAGGTGGGTAGAATATAGTTGTGCATTAATTGGCTGTTGATTGCTGGTGTTGACTTCTTAATGTGCAGTGCCTCGCAAACGTCAAGCCGTCTGCTATCGCTGTATCTATCGATGATTTCTGTGTTTTTTTACTAGGATTTCTCTGGCGATGGTTTGGTTGTGGGAAGAGATTATATGTTCCTTAATGGAGCCCTGTTGCTTATGCATCGTTAAACGCCTAGAAAGAGATGTTGTTGTCTTGCCTATATACTGGGTTTTTTGGAGCTTACAGTCCCCAAGTGGGCATTTGAAGGCATAGACGACGTTGGTCTCTTTTAAAGCGTTCTGCTTTGTGTCTGGAGAGTTTCTCATGAGTAGGCTGGCCGTTTTTCTAGTTTTATAGTAAATCGTCAGTTGTATCCTCTGATTTTTGTCTGTAGGTATAACGTTTTTATTAACGTTAACGTTGTAAGAGGAGTACAGGCTGGATCACGATACACTCTGTTGACTATCATCCCGATTGTCTCGTCCACAGGTACGTTGGTTAACAGCGATTCTACGTCCAACGAGGCTCTTATCCCTGTGGCCCGTGTGCCCCGCAGTAAGTCAACAAATTCCTTTGGAGACTTCAGGCTGAAGGCGCAAGGAACATAAGGAGTCAGCAGGCCCTTGAGTCGCTTTGCCAGTCTGTACGTGGGTGTGGGTATCTGGCTAATGATTGGCCTAAGTGGGTTTCCAGGCTTGTGTGTCTTGACATTTCCATACGCATATCCAGGTTTATATTCCCCAATGATCTTTGGCAGGTGGAGTCCGGATTTCTTGGCGTTCACAGTTTCCATCAGTTTGTTGACCTTTGCTTTCAATTCGGCTGTAGTGTCCTTCGTTACCCTTTGGAACTTAGTTTGGTCAGAGAGTATGAGGTTCATTTTCGCCAGATATTCGTCTTTTTTAAGAATGACATATATTGGCGACATGTCACCTCTCCTGACAACTATCTCCTTGTTCTCACGAAGGCTTTTAGCTGCCGCTTTGAGCTCGGGGGACAGTATGGTGCTTCTGTAATTGCCTCGATTCTTTCCTCCTTCTGCAATAAGTTCTGCTTATAAGGTATCTTTGGTAGTGACCTTCTTTTGTGTCTCGAGGTCGAATATGTCGTCCAACAGAATTTCCAACTCTACTTTCCGGGCCATCTCACTCGATCTGGACATAACGTGACAGTTTATGCCCAGATTTAGGAGAGTGACTTGGTCCTCAGTGAGGTTAATTCCTGCAAGTTTCCTTGCGCCTTCAGCCTGAAGTCTCCAAAGGAATTTGTTGACTTACTGCGGGGCACACGGGCCACAGGGATAAGAGCCTCGTTGGACGTAGAATCGCTGTTTACCAACGTACCTGTGGACGAGACAATCGGGATGATAGCCGACAGAGTGTATCGTGATCCAGCCTGTACTCCTCTTGACATACCAGAAAATATTCTGAGGAAACTACTCCAAGCTTGTACTAAAGAGGCACCCTTCTTGAGCCCGGATGGGCACATGTATAAGCAAGTAGATGGGGTCGCCATGGGTTCTCCCCTAGGTGTCCTGTTTGCAAACTTCTATATGGGTACCATCGAGCAAAAACTCTTAGTCGACATGAACTTGAAACCGGCCATATACTGCAGGTATGTTGACGACATTTTTACACAGGTACCTGATGTCAGACATCTGCAGGAGCTGAAGGAGGCATTTGAGCAGAGTTCCGTGCTGCGTTTCACTTACGAGATGGAAAAGGATGGGAAGCTGCCCTTTCTAGATGTAACAGTCATGGAAAAGAGCGGAGGTTTCCACACTGCAGTCTACACTAAGAAAACGAACATAGGAATGTGCCTAAATGCCAACAGCGACTGCCCAGACAGGTACAAGAGGAGTGTTGTTAACGCATATGTCGACCGCGCTCTCAGCCACAGCTCAGAATGGAAGCAAGTCGACGAAGAACTCCGTAGGGTAAGGCAGGTCCTAGTCAACAACGGCTTCTCCAATGGTTTCGTCAAAGACATCATAAGAAGGAAAGTGAAATGCCATGCAACCTCTGAAGAGACAACTAACACAACACCTATACCCCCTATTAGACTATTTTACAGGAACTTCTTTTCCACAGCTCATAAAACGGAGGAAAGGGTCCTGAAAGATATTGTTAATAGAAACGTTATCCCTACAGACAAAAATCAGAGGATACAACTGACGGTTTACTATAAAACCAGAAAAACGGCCAGCCTACTCATGAGAAACTCTCCAGACACAAAGCAGAACGATTTAAAAGAGACCAACGTCCTCTATGCCTTCAAATGCCCTCTTGGGGACTGTAAGCTCCAAAAAACCCAGTATATAGGCAAGACAACAACATCTCTTTCTAGGCGTTTAACGATGCATAAGCAACAGGGCTCCATTAAGGAACATATAATCTCTTCCCACAACCAAACCATCGCCAGAGAAATCCTAGTAAACAACACAGAAATCATCGATAGATACAGCGATAGCAGGCGGCTTGACGTTTGCGAGGCACTACACATTAAAAAGTCAACACCAGCAATCAACAGCCAATTAATGCACAACTATATTCTACCCACCTCAAGACTCCGCTCCAATATAGAAGCATCAAGAAATATGGACCAATAGGCTTTCTACAATCACTTCCATTCAATACCCTTTGTTTCGTGTTCTGTCCTGTGTTGATGAAATTAATACCCTATTAATACCACCTCACCCCATCCACCTCACTCAAATGTAGATATAAACAAATCGGAGATGTGTAAGTTCTATTCAGTTGTGTATGTGTAAACCAAAGTCTTTGAAAATGTAATAAGTTTTACGAAACGCGGTCAAGTGTCGTGTCAGACTAGAAATAAAAATGAATTTTGGAGAATTGATTTTTGAATTACCACCAACAGTGAAAAGAAATGTACGAAAGATTGAGGAAATTCGTGTTAGAATTATTAATCTAACTTTTTCGGTCATATTTAATAATATATGTCTACAAGCAAAGACTGCTACCAAAATATACTAATATATATATATATATATATATATATATATATATATATATATATATATATATATATATATATATATATATATATATGCGAACAAGCCTGAATGGTCCCCAGGACAATATGCAACTGAAAACTCACACCCCAGAAGTGACTCGAACCCATACACCCAGAAGCAACGCAACTGGTATGTACAAGACGCCTTAATCCACTTGACCATCACGACCGGACATAATGAGGTGATAGCCGAGGCTATTTGAACCACCCCACCGCCGGCACTCGGATAGTAATCTTGGGCATAGCATTTTACCAAATCACCTCATTCTTTGGGGCACACGTGAGGAACACAAATGCGAACAAGCCTGAATGGTCCCCAGGACAATATGCAACTGAAAACTCACACCCCAGAAGTGACTCGAACCCATACTCCCAGAAGCAACGCAACTGGTATGTACAAGACGCCTTAATCCACTTGACCATCACGACCGGACATAATGAGGTGATAGCCGAGGCTATTTGAACCACCCCACCGCCGGCACTCGGATAGTAATCTTGGGCATAGCATTTTACCAAATCACCTCATTCTTTGGGGCACACGTGAGGAACACAAATGCGAACAAGCCTGAATGGTCCCCAGCACAATATGCAACTGAAAACTCACACCCCAGAAGTGACTCGAACCCATACTCCCAGAAGCAACGCAACTGGTATGTACAAGACGCCTTAATCCACTTGACCATCACGACCGGACATAATGAGGTAATGTCCTGGGGACCATTCAGGCTTGTTCGCATTTGTGTTCCTCACGTGTGCACCAAAGAATGAGGTGATTTGGTAAAATGCTATGCCCAAGATTACTATCCGAGTGCCGGCGGTGGGGTGGTTCAAATAGCCTCGGCTATCACCTCATTATGTCCGGTCGTGATGGTCAAGTGGATTAAGGCGTCTTGTACATACCAGTTGCGTTGCTTCTGGGAGTATGGGTTCGAGTCACTTCTGGGGTGTGAGTTTTCAGTTGCATATTGTCCTGGGGACCATTCAGGCTTGTTCGCATTTGTGTTCCTCACGTGTGCCCCAAAGAATGAGGTGATTTGGTAAAATGCTATGCCCAAGATTACTATCCGAGTGCCGGCGGTGGGGTGGTTCAAATAGCCTCGGCTATCACCTCATTATGTCCGGTCGTGATGGTCAAGTGGATTAAGGCGTCTTGTACATACCAGTTGCGTTGCTTCTGGGAGTATGGGTTCGAGTCACTTCTGGGGTGTGAGTTTTCAGTTATATATATATATATATATATATATATATATATATATATATATATATATATATATATATATATATATATATATATATATATATATATATATGTCGTACCTAGTAGCCAGAACGCACTTCTCAGCCTACTATGCAAGGCTCGATTTGCCTAATAAGCCAAGTTTTACTGAATTAATATATTTTCTCGATTTTTTTTCTTATGAAATGATAAAGCTACCCATTTCATTATGTATGAGGTCAATTTTTTTTTATTGGATTTAAAATTAACGTAGATATATGACCGAACCTAACCAACCCTACCTAACCTAACCTAACCTATCTTTATAGGTTAGGTTAGGTTAGGTAGCAGAAAAAGTTAGGTTAGGTTAGGTTAGGTAGGTTAGGTAGTCGAAAAAACATTAATTCATGAAAACTTGGCTTATTAGGCAAATCGGGCCTTGTATAGTAGGCTGAGAAGTGCGTTCTGGCTACTAGGTACGACATATATATATATATATATATATATATATATATATATATATATATATATATATATATATATATATATATATATATATATTTATATTTATATTTATATATATTTAATATATATATATATATATATATATATATATATATATATATAAATATATATATATATATATTCATATATATATATATATATATATATATAAATATATATATATATTCATATATATATATATATATATATATATATATATATATATAAATATATATATATATAAATATATATATATATATATATATATATATATATATATATATATATATATATATATATATATATATTCAGGGTAGTTGAAAAATTAACTCTCCAAAGTTCATTCTCACATTTTATTTATGGTCTGACGTCTAGAAGCGTTCCGCAAAACACTTCTTACATTTTCAAAGACAATTTTACATACTCTGTTAATGCTTATATTCGTTTTTGGGTGAGGTGATAGGACATGAATAAATGGGTACATTTCAAAAACCATTTTATATCCTTGTTAATTTTTTGGGGTGAAGTGATAGGACACGAATTAATGGGGGTACATTGCGTGTTTTATCTTAATGCTTCTGTGTTGGTTCGGGGTCTTGAAGTGGGTAGAATGTAATTATATGTTAATTGGCTGTTGGTTGCTGGTTTGAACTTTTTGATGTTTTGATGATGAACCTTGTTGATGTTGGGTCTCTTGTTGTTGTTGTGTCTGTCGATAATTTCTGTGTTGCTTGTTAGCATTTTTCTGGTGATGGTCTGGTTGTGTGAGGAGATTATATGTTCCTTGATAGAGCCCTGTTGTTTGTGCATTGTTAATCGCCTAGAAAGAGACGTTGTTGTCTTGCCAGTATACTGAGATCTTTAGGGCTTACAGTCCCCAAGTAGGCATGTGAAGGCATAGACGACGTTGGTTTCTTTCAAGGCTGAAAATTCTGTTTGATGTCTGGAGAGTTCTTCATGAGTAGGTTGGCCGTTTTTTTGTTTTTGTAATATATTGTTAATTGTATCTTCTGATTTGTGTCTGTGGGGATAACGTTCCTATTAATAATATCTTTCAGGACACTTTCCTCCGTTTTATGAGCCGTCGAAAAGAAGTTCCTGTAAAACAGTCTAATAGGAGGTACAAGTGTTGTGTTAATTGATTCGTCAGAGGTTGTATGGTGTTTCACTTTTCTTTTAATGATGTCTTCAACATAACCATTAGAGAAGCCATTGTTGACTAGGCCCTACAGAGTTCTACGTCGACCTGCTTTTAACCAGAGCTGTGAGTGAGAGCTCGGTTGACGTAAGCGTTGACAACACTCCTCTTGTACCTGTCTGAGCAGTCATTATTGGCATTAAAGCACAATCCTATGGTTGTTTCCTTAGTGTAGACTGCAGTGTGGAAGCCACCATTCCTTTCCGTGACTGTTACATCTAGAAAGGGCAGCCTCCCATCACTATCCATCTCATAAGTAAAACTTAACACCGAATTTTGCTCGAATGCCTACTTCATCTGCTGCAAACTTCTGTCATCAGGTACCTGCAAAATATGTCGTCAACGTACCTGCAATATATGGCGGGTTTCAAGTCCATGCCAACTAAGACCCCTCTGCTCTATGGTACCCATGTAGAAGTTCGCAAACAGGACACCTAGGGGGAAACCCAGGTCGCTTCTTCTGGTAGCTTACGTCGATGGAACTCTCACTCGCGGCAAGTGAGTGCTGTGGGTCATTCGGTCCAGCTTCTGCACTGGCTTGGGGTCTTGAAGTGGGTAGAGTGTAACTGTGTATTAGCTGGTTATTGATGACTGGTCTAGATTTCTTGATATCCAGCGCTTCACTGATGTCTAATCTTCTATTGTCATTGTATCTATCAATTATTTCGGTGTTACTCGTCAAAATATCCCTGGTAATCGTCTCGTTGGTGTGGCGATTACATGTCCCTTGATGACCCCTTGATAGCCCTGTTTGCGAATTGTCAAAAGCCTAGAGAGAGACGTTGTTGTCTTGCCTATACACTGAGCTTGTTGGGGGCTGACAATCCTCAAAAGGCACGTGAAGGTGTAAACAAAGTTGGACTCTTTCAAGGCGTTTTTCATGATGTCGGGAGAATTCTTCATTAGCAGGTTGGCGGTTATCCTACCCTTATAATATATTGTTTGTTTAATCTTTTGGTTGACGTCAGTTGGGATAACGTTCCTCTCAATAATCTCTTTTATGGCTCTTTCCTCCTCTTTGTAGGCCGTGGATAAGAAGTTTCTGCTGAACAATTTTATTGGAAGAACGGGTATTGGGGTATTAGTTGTTCCGTTGCCTGTTGCACACCTCGCCACCTTCCTGTTTATGATGTCTTCGACATAACCACTGGGGAACCCATTGTTGACCAAAATCTGCCTTATTCTACATAACTCCTCATCCACCTGCTTCCACCCAGAGCTGTGAGTGAGAGCTCGGTCGACGAAAGTGTTCACAACACTCCGTTGTATCTCTCCGGGCAGTCGCTGTCAGCGTTAAGGTACATCCCTATGTTTGTCTCCTTAGTATATACTGCATGATGAAAGCTGTTGTTCCTTTCCATGACTGCTACATCTATGAAGGGCAGCTTACCCACACTCTCCATCTTATAAGTGAAGTTTAAAACTGAGTTTTGTTCGAAAGCTTTCTTCAACTGCAACAGTCGTTTGGTATCCAGGACTTGTACAAATATGTCGTCGATATACCTGCAGTAGATGGCGGGTTTTAGGTCTAGATTAATGACTTCAATGTATGAACCTTCTTCATCGGTTTAGACTGATGACTCGAATGTTGGAGCCTTCCTCATCGGTTCAGATTGATGGCTTGAATGTAGAAACCTTCCTCGTCGGTTTAGATTGATGACATGAACGTAGGATCCTTCCTCATTGGTTCAGATTGATGATTTCAATGTAAGAGCCTTCCTTATTGCTTCACATGGGCTTTCATTTTATTGTTTTTCATAATAAATATGACACTAGCTATGATGACGTTCAGAAGCAAATTAGAAGTAGAGCAATCCACTCCCAACATGACAAGAGAAGGAATAATTTGAGGAAACCTCTTGTGAGAGATTGACGGCAATGTGCATGTGATTTTCCTGGATAGCTTGAAAAGTTTCCTGGTTTTGTGTGTGTAGTCAATTAGTTAATTAACACGTGTGCGTGGGTTTATGAAAGGATTACTGAAGACCGGCCGACTTCCGGGTAGTTATTCCGGGAGTAATTTAGGGTTTACACGTGGAGTTAGTTGCTGGCCATCCGGCATGCAGTGTCCTGGCCAGTGTCTGGCCAACACCCGCGGCCTGCTGAGGTGGTCAAAGGTTTCCGTGTGGCACTTGAGGAGGTGATGGACAACGTACATTATTTGGGGTGATGAAGAGCGGAATACTCGTTGTAATGATGGACAGGTTATAACTCACGAGAGTAATTAACAACAGAAACTAGTTGAAGTTATCAACACCAATACACTAGTGGGAGTTATCAACACCCATACACTAGTGGGAGTTATGAACACCCATACACTAGTGGTAGTTATGAACACACATACACTAATGGAAGTAATGAACACCCATAAACTAATGGAAGTAATGAACACCCATACACTAGTGGGAGTATTGAACACCCATACACTAGTGGGAGTATTGAACACCCATACACCAGTGAGAGTATTGAACACCCATACACCAGTGGGAGTAATGAACACCCATACACCAGTAGTAGTAATGAACACCCATACACTAGTGGGAGTATTGAACACCCATACACAAGTGGTAGTAATGAACACCCATACACCAGTGGTAGTAATGAACACCCATACACTAGTGGTAGTAATGAACACCCATACACTAGTGGGAGTAATGAACACCCATACACCAGTGGTAGTAATGAACACCCATACACTAGTGGGAGTAATGAACACCCATACACCAGTGAGAGTAATGAACACCCATACACCAGTGAGAGTAATGAACACCCATACACCAGTGGTAGTAATGAACACCCATACACCAGTGGTAGTAATGAACACCCATACACTAGTGGGAGTATTGAACACCCATACACCAGTGAGAGTAATGAACACCCATACACTAGTGGTAGTAATGAACACCCATACACTAGTGGGAGTAATGAACACCCATACACCAGTGAGAGTAATGAACACCCATACACCAGTGAGAGTATTGAACACCCATACACCAGTGAGAGTATTGAACACCCATACACTAGTGGTAGTAATGAACACCCATACACTAGTGGGAGTAATGAACACCCATACACCAGTGAGAGTAATGAACACCCATACACTAGTGGGAGTATTGAACACCCATACACAAGTGGTAGTAATGAACACCCATACACCAGTAGTAGTAATGAACACCCATACACTAGTGAGAGTAATGAACACCCATACACCAGTGGTAGTAATGAACACCCATACACTAGTGGTAGTAATGAACACCCATACACTAGTGGGAGTAATGAACACCCATACACCAGTGGTAGTAATGAACACCCATACACTAGTGAGAGTAATGAACACCCATACACCAGTGGTAGTAATGAACACCCATACACCAGTGGTAGTAATGAACACCCATACACTAGTGGGAGTAATGAACACCCATACACTAGTGAGAGTAATGAACACCCATACACCAGTGGTAGTAATGAACACCCATACACTAGTGGTAGTAATGAACACCCATACACTAGTGGGAGTAATGAACACCCATACACCAGTGAGAGTAATGAACACCCATACACCAGTGAGAGTATTGAACACCCATACACCAGTGAGAGTATTGAACACCCATACACTAGTGGGAGTAATGAACACCCATACACCAGTGGGAGTAATGAACACCCATACACCAGTGGGAGTAATGAACACCCATACACCAGTGAGAGTAATGAACACCCATACACCAGTGGGAGTAATGAACACCCATACACCAGTGAGAGTAATGAACACCCATACACCAGTGGGAGTAATGAACACCCATACACCAGTGGGAGTAATGAACACCCATACACCAGTGGTAGTAATGAACACCCATACACCAGTGGGAGTAATGAACACCCATACACCAGTGAGAGTATTGAACACCCATACACCAGTGGGAGTAATGAACACCCATACACCAGTGGGAGTAATGAACACCCATACACCAGTGGGAGTAATGAACACCCATACACCAGTGGGAGTAATGAACACCCATTCACCAGTGAGAGTAATGAACACACATACACCAGTGAGAGTAATGAACACCCATACACCAGTGAGAGTATTGAACACCCATACACCAGTGAGAGTAATGAACACCCATACACCAGTGGGAGTAATGAACACCCATACACCAGTAGTAGTAATGAACACCCATACACTAGTGGGAGTAATGAACACCCATACACCAGTGAGAGTAATGAACACCCATACACCAGTGAGTGGGAGTAATGAACACCCCCCCCCCCCCCCGGGGGAGAAGAGGCGACACACAAAGTATCACCTTCAGGCGAGAGAAGCAGCGCTCGACACGCGCCAACGCCGAACATTCAGGACTTATTGTGCCATTTTTCAGCGGCAATATGTCAGACTTGGAAGCGGATTAGAGCTGACGAGTGGGTGGGGGGGGTCTCGCCAAGAAATATTGTGGAAGAATTTCAGCCATTCTCTGAGTACAGCAGTGTGGGAAAGTTGGTGGAAGTGGTGGGCGAAGCCACCCCGGAGGCCATTGTCGGCGGCTGCATTCATCATTCGTGTGAGCTGGGTAATGGAGAGGGGATGACAACAGGCCGGGAATTCTGGGCGAGGAGTCTGTTCTGAAGTCACGATTCGTGGAGAGGTATTTGCTGTTAGTACAGATGTGTTGTTTTGCGAGGGTGTTGGCTGTTGTGTTCTGCGCGCATGTGTTGTGGCTGGTGACTGTGCTCTGTTGCAGGTGTGTGTGTATGTGTGTGTGTGTGTGTGTGTGTGTGTGTGTGTGTGTCGCACGCACACACGCGTACGCTCGCACACGTACACACACACACACTCACACACACTCACACACACACACACACACACACACACACACACACACACACACACACACACACACACACACACACACACACACACACACACACACACACACACACACACACACACACACACACACACACATGGGAGGTGAGGTGAAGCTGGAGGAGGCAGAAGTCACACTGCAGCAAGCTCCTGGAAATATCGAATTACCTAAGTATTGGGAACAGGTTGAGGGCTACAGTGGTGTCCCGGGTTACATAAAGGTTCAGGGAAGAGTAAAAGCAAATAAAATATAATAAACAAGTAAAACTGAGTGAAAATAGTCGAGTGGAAAAGTTTGTTTTGGTCTAGAACAAAATCAAAGATGGCCGCCGCCACCACCCCCACTGAGAAGGTAGACACACCATCAGATGATGGTTTCAAAGGATTCTCAACACAAGATATAAGGAAAGGAGGTGTTCTTGGCAGGTTAGAGATAATTGAGGACATGCATATGAAGTATGAAGAAAAAGTGCTTAAATTAGAAGAGGACAATGGAGCTCTTTGGAGTGAGCTTTGCACTCTAAAAGGGAGTATGCTTCAACAAGGTAAGATTATTACTGCATTAACAGACAAGGTAACAAATCAGGAGGAGCAAATCAAGGAACTAGTGAAAAAAAATGAGGCATGGAAAGTGAAGTGTGGTGACTTTGAAGAAATAAACAAAAAGATAGACTCATATGGTGAACAACTCCAAGCAAGCCTAAGGGCTAACATAGAGTTAGGTAAGGATCTCCAACTGGAAACTTCACTGACAACTCACATAGAGGAGGTGAATAAAGAACTAGAAAAGTATAAAGAAGAAATAAAAGCGACATATGCTCAAGTTGTAAAAGAGAAAGAGACTATCAAAGAAGTGTGTTCGGAAGTCAAAACCAGAAATGACCAACAAGAAGCAGAAATTAGGCAAGCAATTAGGAAAGAACTGGTTACCAACAGTAAACTGGTACAAAACACTGCAGATAGAACTAAGTCCATAATCATTTTTGGATGTTTAGAGAAGGAAATTTCATCTAGGGTGGACCGAGCGGCAGAAGAGATGAAAATCATAGAGAAAATAGTAGGTTTAGGAGAAGGCTCAAAGGAAAATGTCAGTGATTTTAGAAGAATAGGAAAATATGAGAAAGAAAAGAACCGCCCCTTAAGGGTGACCTTTAATGGAGTGAAAAACATGATGGAAGTGCTAAGAAATGCCAGGAAACTGCAGAGTGATGAGGTTGGCAAATCTTGGTCAATAAGACAAGACCTCTCCAAGGAAGACAGAGAAAAGCTGAAAATGAACTTAATTGAGGCAAAACGTCTAAATGGGGATAGAAATGAAGAAGACAGAAATTCTTTTTTTTACAAAGTGACAGGGACTGGAAAGCTTGTGAAATGGTACATAAAAACAAAGCAACAAGATCAGTAGTGGAAGGGGGAGTAAAGAGCAAAGGAAAAGGGAACATGTTCCTGAAAATTGTATATACCAACATAGATGGAGTGAGGTCAAAAACTTTGGAGTTGCAAGATATAATCCAGCTTAGGGTCCCAGATATTGTTGCATTATCAGAAACGAAACTTGAAGGAAATATAATAAATGAAGTCATATTCCCAAGAGGCTACTCAGTTTGGAGACGTGACAGGAAAACTAGGAAGGGAGGAGGAGTGGCTGTACTGGTGAAAAAACACCTGAAGGTAAAAGAGTTAATATTTGAAAACCCTCGAGATATTGACATAATGGCATTGCAGGTCTGGAATCAGGATGATAACCTGATAATTGTAAATACCTACAGCCCACCAGCAAGCAACACGTGGACAAAGGAAGAACTGGATGACAAACGAGAGGGCCTCATAATGGTCATGAAAGATATTATTGTACAAGCAGATAAAGATAAATCACGACTGTTGATACTGGGGGACTTCAACTTTAGAGCAATAGACTGGGAGGCCTATGAAGCAAGAACGGAGGACTTTTGGACATGCAGATTTGTGAACCTCATTCTGGAGACATTCTTGTATCAACACATAAAGCAAGCCACAAGAATGAGGGAAGGAGATATACCGTCAGTACTGGATCTAGTATTCACCAGGAAAGAAGAAGAGATTTTTGACATCCAGTACCTTCCTCCCTTGGGAAAGAGTGATCACGTCCTGTTAGACATTAAATATGCTTTAAGATATCATCTAGAAGAAAATGGGGACATTGAAACAGTTGATAAACTCGATTTAAAGAGAGGCAACTATGGGGAACTTCGAAATTTTTTTAATGAGTGTAATTGGACAGAATTGTTGCTAGGCAGGGAAGTAAATGAAATGTATGCCAAATTTTTAAAACTATACGAGGAAGGCTCACAAACATTCATACCAAAACAGAGATGCAGGACCAGAAAACAGGATTGGTTCGACAGAAATTGTGAGAGGGCAAGAGACCAAAAGACACAAAAATGGAATCAGTATAGGAAGAGGCCAAACCCCCAAACATACCAGCGATACAAAGATGCGAGAAACAATTATACAGCAGTAAGGAGAGAGGCAGAAAGAAATTTTGAAAAAGGGATAGCAGATAAATGTAAAACAGAACCGGGCCTATTCTACAAATTCATAAACAACAAATTGCAGGTAAAGGATAATATCCAGAGGTTGGAAATGGGAAACAGATTCACGGAAAATGAAAAGGAAATGTGTGAAACACTAAACGAAAAGTTCCAAAGTGTGTTTGTACAAAATGAAATCTTTAGGGAACCAGATACAATAAGAATTCCAGAGAACAACATAGAACACATAGAGGTGTCTAGAGACGAAGTGGAAAAAATGCGCAAGGAGCTCGGTAAGAACAAAGCAGCTGGCCCAGATGACGTTTCACCATGGGTTCTGAGAGAATGTGCATCTGAGCTCAGCATTCCACTTCACCTGATCTTTCAGGCATCCCTGTGTACAGGAATCGTAGCAGACGGGTGGAAACAGGCTAACATAGTTCCAATCTACAAAAGTGGCAGCAGGGAAGACCCCCTCAATTATAGACCTGTATCATTGACAAGTGTAATAGTGAAAGTATTGGAAAAACTAATCAAAACTAAATGGGTAGAACACCTAGAGAGAAATGATATAATATCAGACAGACAGTATGGTTTTCGATCTGGAAGATCCTGTGTATCGAATTTACTCAGTTTCTATGATCGAGCCACAGAGATATTACAGGAAAGAGATGGTTGGGTTGACTGCATCTATCTGGACCTAAAAAAGGCTTTCGACAGAGTTCCACATAAGAGGTTGTTCTGGAAACTGGAAAATATTGGAGGGGTGACAGGTAAGCTTCTATCATGGATGAAAAATTTTCTGACTGATAGAAAAATGAGGGCAGTAATCAGAGGCAATGTATCGGAATGGAGAAATGTCACAAGTGGAGTACCACAGGGTTCAGTTCTTGCACCAGTGATGTTTATTGTGTACATAAATGATCTACCAGTTGGTATACAGAATTATATGAACATATTTGCTGATGATGCTAAGATAATAGGAAGGATAAGAAATTTAGATGACTGGCATGCCCTTCAAGAAGACCTGGACAAAATAAGTATATGGAGCACCACTTGGCAAATGGAATTTAATATTAATAAATGTCATGTTATGGAATGTGGAATAGGAGAACATAGACCCCACACAACCTATATATTATGTGAGAAATCTTTAAAGAATTCTGATAAAGAAAGAGATCTAGGATTGGTTCTAGATAGAAAACTATCACCTGAGGACCACATAAAGAATATTGTGCAAGGAGCCTATGCTATGCTTTCTAACTTCAGAATTGCATTTAAATACATGGATGGCGATATACTAAAGAAATTGTTCATGACTTTTGTTAGGCCAAAGCTAGAATATGCAGCTGTTGTGTGGTGCCCATATCTTAAGAAGCACATCAACAAACTGGAAAAGGTGCAAAGACATGCTACGAAGTGGCTCCCAGAACTGAAGGGCAAGAGCTACGAGGAGAGGTTAGAAGCATTAAATATGCCAAAACTAGAAGACAGAAGAAAAAGAGGTGATATGATCACTACGTACAAAATAGTAACAGGAATTGATAAAATCGACAGGGAAGGATTCCTGAGACCTGGCACTTCAAGAACAAGAGGTCATAGATTTAAACTAGCTAAACACAGATGCCGAAGAAATATAAGAAAATTCACCTTCGCAAATAGAGTGGTAGACGGTTGGAACAAGTTAAGTGAGAAGGTGGTGGAGGCCAAGACCGTCAGTAGTTTCAAAGCGTTATATGACAAAGAGTGCTGGGAAGACGGGACACCACGAGCGTAGCTCTCATCCTGTAACTACACTTAGGTAATTACACTTAGGTAATTACACACACACACACACACACACACACACACACACACACACACACACACACACACACACACACACACACACTACAAAATACATCATTCGAACACAAACAATATTAGGCATGTATTATGTCCACAACCCACATTATGGAGGGAAGTCTCGCTTCACAACTTCCGCGGCCTCCCGACAAGACAGTAAAACAAAACAAAGAAGAATATCTCATATGTCGACCAACTCTCTGACTCAGTTCCACACAAAAGACTGATTCGGAAATATAACAAACAAACGGTAATAACCGGAAATGCACTTTCACTGTCGAGAGAGTACCTATATGTCAGACAACAGAGCGTCACAATGAGGAGTTGAAAATTGGATGAAAATAGGGACATAAACTCCCCTAAAAGGTTGGTTCTAGATGTACATAGTGATTTGGTGAAATGCTATGCCCAAGATTACCATCCGAGTTGCCGTCGGGGAAGTGGCTCAAATAGCCTCGGCTATCACTTCCTTTTGACGGCCGTGATGGTCAAGTGGATTAAGGCGCCCTGTAGTTACCAGTTGCGTTGCTCCTGGGAGTATGGGTTCGAGTCACTTCTGGGGTGTGAGTTTTCATTCGCATATAGTCCTGGGGACCATTCAGGCTTGTTCGCATATATATATATATATATATATATATATATATATATATATATATATATGCCTTCCAGAAGCCTATCCTTATCCGTATTATTACAGAACAGTTGAACAATTTACTGGAATCTGTTCACCCAAGCACGCTGTGCTACACCAGTGTGTGTGTGTGTGTGTGTGTGTGTGTGTGTGTGTGTGTGTGTGTGTGTGTGTGTGTGAGGGGAAGCAGCCGGCACTGACCACAAGGTACCCCACCCACCTGTTTACCCAAGAGACCGGTGGTCACCAAGGGTGGCAGTCCTGGCCCTATTATACTGTACTGTAAGAGCCATTCTCCTCTGGCATACTTAAACCTCAGCTGTTAGTCCTACTGTGACCCATTGAGAGCGCTCTACCCCTCAGAGCAGGTTTGTGACTGTTGGCGCTGATGACTGGTAAAGGCATGCTGCCTGCTCTGCCATTTGTCGTGCTAATTATCATCAAATGATTATAAACGGTTACATCCAGGTATCGGGCGAAGTTACTTCAATTAACGTCGCCTGAAAAAGCAGGTATAGAGGAGGTAGCTGCTGGGCCATCAGGGCTCTTCCTCACCATGACCAGTGACACTATCACCCCACCACCCAGTGATGGATTTGTGAAGGTGTTAAGTAAACGCCAGAAAAAGAAACAAAAGCTTGGTGAACAACAGGGTGGACGACGTCCACAAGCACCTAAGATCGAGTACAAGCGCCTGGCCTTCCCTAAAGGCACAAGTATAACTGACAAGAATGTTTGGAGCAAGGAACTGAGCAGGGTGCACAAACTTGGCTCTATAGACCTGCTACATTCACATGTCAACTCCCCATATGTGTACGTTTCAAGAACGAATGAGTATGTTGTGGAGGCTCTTCTGCAAGGGACAATAGGTGATGTAAAGTTCTCCCTTTAAGATAATCCATCACGAAACAAGAAGATGGATGAATACCTGGTCTACAGACACCATCACGAGTATCCACTGGACTGGGCCTATGAATTAGACGGGGGTACACAAAGCAAGAAGATTGAACTATAATGGTAAACCTTCCAATCAAATAATCATAGTCTGGAAGAAGCCTGATCCACCACCTAAAAGGTATTGGTTTGGTGGGTTGTATGCGCCCCCCAGCACGTTCAGGGTGTGGGAGCCAGACCCTGTGGAGTGTTACGAGTGCTGTGGCAGTGGCCACATAGCTAAGCACAGCTGGTGCCCCACACCTAAGTGTGCTCTCTGTTCTGGTGATCATGCACTGAAGGACTGTCCATATAAGAAGACCAGAAACCAAAGAAAGTTGGAACAGGAGCAACAGAGCAAAGTAACCGAAGCAGGAAAACAACCTGAAACTGTGACTCCGTCTAAACCGCCGCTGAAGTGTTTCAGATGTGGTACGGAAGGAGTGACCATCTGGCACTCAGACTGCACCAACCGACCAGCCTCCCTTGGCACAAGGAGGCAAGTGCCTGCAACTACTGATGCCAGCTCTGGCACTGTTAACCCTTCCCATAGTGGTGACAGTACCACCAACTATTATAGACTGTGGGTTGGTTGGTGTTGTCTTCGTTGATCCTTCTCTACGGACAACCCAACCCACAACTCGGTAGAGTGCTTATACTAGGAGATCACCCTTGGCGCTTCTGGCTCTTGGAGAGGGGCTCAACGTCACACGTTTAGGGGATGCGGCTCCAACATTTAGCCTCGTTGTCACGTGCACACACCCACTCGAGCCGCTGTGACTCCCCACTCTCTCCCTAGGTGATATGATCTCCTCAATCCCCTTTTTGACTTACTAGTATTACCTTTTACCCTGTCCACAGCAGTGGTTCTTGGTTCTTTCTCTCTTTCTCTCTCCTTCTTTACTACCTCCTGGGAAGCCTCACTAGGACAAGGGCAAACACCAGCAAATTGTGACACATTTACTGGACCAAGCACATACACAATACATACACACATATAATAATAATGAATCCTATACTCTATAATATCACAATCAGGTTGCACTCCAACACCATCAGAACTCTATTATCAGCTTATCAAGTGGTATCCTATCTCATGGTTCACCACCTGATACTATTAACCTCCTCAAGTTGATCAAGTCTACATACACGGTTGCACCATCAGCAAGATAACATATATATACAGAAGATCAGCATTTGAATGCAATAACATATACCAGTATAAATGTTCATTGATACTTCAGTATAAAAAACTCCTTGACGTAAGAATGCCAACAGTCACTCACCTCTCACTGCGTCTTGCACGCTAATGACAACCAAACACTATCAACTCCCTACTAGTAATCCACCAGAACTTCCCCTTCCCCCTCTGGAAGTTCACTACCCTAATATCCTTAGGTTCTTCCGGGCTTCACTACCAGGATCCTCTGCAGCTCCTCCAGGCTGCTATCATGAAGTTTCCTTGTGCAACTACGGTGCTTCACCCTTCTGCTAGGGTCCTCCACAGCTCTCTTGGCTGCTACACCACCTCTACAGAAGCACGTGACACTCCTCTTCACTGCTGCTTCTCCTCACAGCTCGAGGTCCTCTGCTCCACTACCTTGGAGTCTCATCAGCTACATCATCTGCTGGCTTCGAAGTTCTCAGCAACTTCTTCCCCAAAGACAAACCTGCAACCCATCGACGTTCCAATAAAATGTTCCCCTTTAACACATAAACAAAAATAACCACACAATATGCTTGCCTCAAACCTCTATCTGTCCTCTACATACAGTGAGAGTGGACTCCCCCGTTTTGGGCGGGTCCATACTCCACCTCGCCTGGCGGCGGTCCTCACTCGCTGGGAGGGTCTTCCTCCATCCGGAGCCAGGCTCCCTCAGTCGTCCGCCAGCGCTCAGAGGGGGCGGACGTCGCTCCGTGTTCCTCCCTCTCCACTCTCTTATTTCAGGCTTTCTGCCTTATTAAAACATGTCTAACTTATAAATAAACATTGCTACTGTCGCTGGGCACACGACCAAATATAAGCAATCACTATGAACTGGCGTTTATCGTGCTTACCACAGATTAATTGGTCGAGGGCGCTTTCCCTCTGACGGCGTCTGGTCAGGGCGCTCCACACAGCACACAATAATGCTTCTGGGCGATTTAATATCTGCTCGTCGACCAGGACTTGAGACCACAACGTTCCCAGCTCGATTCCACAGCTGGTACGTCTGCACACTTCTCTTCTCTTAGAGATATATCACTAGGGGTTCCCTTCTGACGGGAGCTCAACGGAGCGCGGCTTCCCCCTGCGATGTCTGGCACTCAAGTGAGGTCAAGGTCCTCCGGAAGCGAGCCTCACGCCTCCAGCAAAATGTCCACATCTCCTAGCCAGTCATTTATCTATTTCCTTACTTACTGCCCATAATCTTAAACTGTTACACATATCCAACCAACTATTTTACATATGCGTTATCACCTCAATACTTGCTAGACCTTCTAATCAGGTCAGGCTTGACGAATAACTCTCAAGGAGGGAGACTCGTTTCTCCTGCAGGCTGAGATCATAACACTCCCCTCCCCTTATTTTTGAGAGTTATTCCAGTGGCAAAGCTCGGGATAATACATCCGCCACCACACTGTCTCGTTCTTCACCCGATATACTCTCTTAGGAGTCTACAATTAGTTCGTTGCTCCTTGCAACATCTGGCTCACCTCTCTCCAGAAACATGATCTTCTCATAAACGATTTGACCTCTGACACCTCTTAGCTAGGCTGTCCTCCTTGGACGCCTGCACTCTATCGGTCCACTCTACTTATTGTCTCCACCCTCCGTTTCCTTGTCTTCTCTTCACGTCCAGAGTCAGACATCTACTGTCTGTACCTCCTCTGTCGTCTTCATACTTCCATCTACTGCCATTATACTTTCGCCTCCTGTCATCATACTTCACTTCCTCGTCTTCACCGACGATCCTCCCTTTCGTCTCCTCATTTGTCCAAGACCTCATCCTGTTTGACTTCCATCGAGTCCTCGGCTTTCCTCTATTCCTCCATGCTTGTATCATCTTCCTCTTCCCACACTTTTCACTTCTATACAACTCTATTTCTTCTCCTTCAACTCTTCTTCGTTCCCTAAAAGTTTCTTCGGGCACTGTACTACATCCAACAGCACTCGACCGTACATATCGCTTTACCTCTCCTGGAGTGCTCGTAGGCATCTCTCCACACATACTGTCTCTTCTCCTTTCATTTTCCCGGCTATTACTCTTCTTCACTATCTTTCCTCCACGTTTTCTGTGAAACATGTCAACTCCTGACATCTCAAACAACTTAACTCCACTATCCCTATGCCTCTGTGCTCGTGGACAACGTGACGCTCTACTCCCGTCCTCAGTATGTCCACATCTTTCCTCATTCATACTCAGCACAGTTGCATTCACCTTCCGACCCTTAATTTCAGCAGTCTGGGCTCTACTCAGGTCAACTCTCTCCACAGTATTCTTCTTCGGCTGGGCCATCTTCACTTTTGACCTCACCGAGACTTCATTTTTCTGGGCTGGACCTTCATCAAACAGCCACGCTATATCTACGTCGATATCTTCCACCGGTTGAATCGACACTGTCTCACCTTCTCCAGCGTCTTCCTCGTCGGCCACCTCTGCCTTCGTCACTACCGAGACAGGGTTTTCAATGGCTTGGCGGTCTCCTGACTCATCTCCTCGGATGTCAGTCAGGTTCACACTCTCAGGTGTCCCACCCGTGCCGTGGCCTTCTGGGCACTCCTCTGGCACAGTCTCCGCTATGACTCTTGTCAACACCTCTGTCCCGCACAAGTCATTCCCCAGGATCACTTGGACTCCTGGAACAGGTATGTCAGGGCACACTCCCAACATCACCTCTGCCGACACATATTCCGACCTTAGCTGGACAGTACAAATGGGCATGTCACTTTCAGACAACAACCCATATACCTTCATCTTACTCCTGCCAGCTAACCGTCGATCATTCCCAATCAGGCTTCTCGCAATCAAGCTCTGATTAGCTCCGGTATCTCTTAAGATACCAACTTCTACCTCAGGTTGGCCTCCTATACTGATCCAACCTTTGCTCATGAACGGCTTATACCTCTCGTTCACTAAGTTCGCTCTCTGTGGTTTGTCTTGGAACACATTAGTATATTTACTTCCGGGGTCACACATGGCCAGGGTCACAACTCTCTTGCCCTGTCTACAATCTCGCATCACGTGACCCAATCCGTTACAATTGTAACATCTCATCTGGGAAAAGTCTCTTCTATATGTACCAGAGTAGCTCTGACTCTGTCCACTCGCATGAGAATTCCTCGGGCCAGGTACACTACTTGCACTCTGTGGGGTTTTACTGGACTCTCGATTTCCAGGATAACGATTAGTTTCTCGTTTAGCTCCTCCATCCTCACTTTCAGATGAAGTGCGCGACCTACTCTTCTGAGTTTTAGGGTACTTACTTTTATCTGCCCATTTATCAAAAATTTTCTCACCCCAGACTCCTCTGGGTCTCTCATAATTTCTTTCTCCCCAGACTCCACTGGATCTGCTATTGCTGCGTCTCACCTCGCTTCTCACTCTGTTCTCCCTCAAGCTCTTGTACGCTTCAGTAATCATATCCGCCCTATCTGCGGCATCTTTCACCTCCTTTATCCCTGCTTCTTGGATCTTGAACTTTGTTTCGGGATGCATCATCTCCAAGAACTTCTCCATGACCATCAGTTGCTTCAGGTCAGCGTAAGATCCAACTCCAGCAGCCTCAATCCACTTCTGGAATCGTCTTTCCAGATCTCTTGCTGTCTCAGCAAACGTACATGCTCCAACTTTGATCATCTCTCTGAAGCGCTTCCTATAAGCTTCTGGGGTTAACTGAAACGAGCGCAATATGCTGCTCTTTACTGTGGCGTAATCCTGGCACTCTTCCAGTGACAATTGGGTGTATGCCTCCCTGGCTGCACCGGTCAATCTTAACTGGACCAGCTGGGCCCATTCCTCCTGTGGCCACTCCTTGATACTGGCTACTTTCTCAAAATGCTCGAAGAAGCTCTCTGCCTCTTCGGGCACAAACAAGGGAATGTCCTTCTCCCTAACCCTAACATCTGGTGGGTGTGGTACCTGGGTGGTGCTCTCTGGCAACCCATGTTCAATCCTTTGCTCAGCCAAGGTTCTATTCGCTTCTATCTGCATTTGTTTTGTTCTCTCTTTTTCTTTTTCGACCTGGGCTTTTTCTTTTTCGACCTGGGCTTTTTCTTTTTCTTTCTCTTGTTCCAACTCCAGTTCTCTTATTCTGGTTTTCTCTTTTTCTATTTCCAGTCTGGTTTTCTCTTTTTCCTTCTCGGCTTCATTCTTCATCTGGAGTTCCAATTTCATCTTTTCCAGCTGGAACTGTCTCTCCTTGTCCTCACGCTGCATCTGGAGCTCTAACTGGAATCTCTCCAAGCTCCTATTCCGGCTACTCCTGCTACTGCGGCTACTCTTGCTGCTCCTACTCGATCCCTGGGATCTCACTTCATCCTGCCCATCATCCTCCTTTCTACTTTCAGCTCCTTCCTGGGCTCCTTGTTCTGCCGCTTCACTTCTGGCTCTCAACTGCCTCAGGATCTCATCCTTCATCCCAGCTACTTTAGATGCTTTCAACCTAATGCCACATTTTTCTGCTATTTGTTTCAATTGATCCCTCGTGCAACCTTCTAAATCCTCAGGCTTGCCTGACTCCACAAACGCTTGCACCTTATCCATCTTTGTCCTGTGAGTCTTCCCAAGAGAGAGAGTATACACCTGCGGTCACGCAGTTTATTTCAGCAAGGGTGTACAAATCCACTCTTGGACAGGGTGTGGGTGTGTCAGTTCACTATCCCGGACAGGCCCCCAATTTTATTATAGACTGTGGGTTGGTTGGTGTTGTCTTCGTTGATCCTTCTCTACGGACAACCCAACCCACAACTCGGTAGAGTGCTTATACTAGGAGATCACCCTTGGCGCTTCTGGCTCTTGGAGAGGGGCTCAACGTCACACGTTTAGGGGATGCGGCTCCAACATTTAGCCTCGTTGTCATGTGCACACACCCACTCGAGCCGCTGTGACTACCCACTCTCTCCCTAGGTGATATGATCTCCTCAATCCCCTTTTTGACTTACTAGTATTACCTTTTACCCTGTCCACAGCAGTGGTTCTTGGTTCTTTCTCTCTTTCTCTCTCCTTCTTTACTACCTCCTGGGAAGCCTCACTAGGACAAGGGCAAACACCAGCAAATTGTGACACATTTACTGGACCAAGCACATACACAATACATACACACATATAATAATAATGAATCCTATACTCTATAATATCACAATCAGGTTGCACTCCAACACCATCAGAACTCTATTATCAGCTTATCAAGTGGTATCCTATCTCATGGTTCACCACTTGATACTATTAACCTCCTCAAGTTGATCAAGTCTACATACACGGTTGCACCATCAGCAAGATAACATATATATACAGAAGATCAGCATTTGAATGCAATAACATATACCAGTATAAATGTTCATTGATACTTCAGTATAAAAAACTCCTTGACGTAAGAATGCCAACAGTCCCTCACCTCTCACTGCGTCTTTCACGCTAATGACAACCAAACACTATCAACTCCCTACTAGTAATCCACCAGAACTTCCCCTTCCCCCTCTGGAAGTTCACTACCCTAATATCCTTAGGTTCTTCCGGGCTTCACTACCAGGATCCTCTGCAGCTCCTCCAGGCTGCTATCATGAAGTTTCCTTGTGCAACTACGGTGCTTCACCCTTCTGCTAGGGTCCTCCACAGCTCTCTTGGCTGCTACACCACCTCTACAGAAGCACGTGACACTCCTCTTCACTGCTGCTTCTCCTCACAGCTCGAGGTCCTCTGCTCCACTACCTTGGAGTCTCATCAGCTACATCATCTGCTGGCTTCGAAGTTCTCAGCAACTTCTTCCCCAAAGACAAACCTGCAACCCATCGACGTTCCAATAAAATGTTCCCCTTTAACACATAAACAAAAATAACCACACAATATGCTTGCCTCAAACCTCTATCTGTCCTCTACATACAGTGAGAGTGGACTCCCCCGTTTTGGGCGGGTCCATACTCCACCTCGCCTGGCGGCGGTCCTCACTCGCTGGGAGGGTCTTCCTCCATCCGGAGCCAGGCTCCCTCAGTCGTCCGCCAGCGCTCAGAGGGGGCGGACGTCGCTCCGTGTTCCTCCCTCTCCACTCTCTTATTTCAGGCTTTCTGCCTTATTAAAACATGTCTAACTTATAAATAAACATTGCTACTGTCGCTGGGCACACGACCAAATATAAGCAATCACTATGAACTGGCGTTTATCGTGCTTACCACAGATTAATTGGTCGAGGGCGCTTTCCCTCTGACGGCGTCTGGTCAGGGCGCTCCACACAGCACACAATAATGCTTCTGGGCGATTTAATATCTGCTCGTCGACCAGGACTTGAGACCACAACGTTCCCAGCTCGATTCCACAGCTGGTACGTCTGCACACTTCTCTTCTCTTAGAGATATATCACTAGGGGTTCCCTTCTGACGGGAGCTCAACGGAGCGCGGCTTCCCCCTGCGATGTCTGGCACTCAAGTGAGGTCAAGGTCCTCCGGAAGCGAGCCTCACGCCTCCAGCAAAATGTCCACATCTCCTAGCCAGTCATTTATCTATTTCCTTACTTACTGCCCATAATCTTAAACTGTTACACATATCCAACCAACTATTTTACATATGCGTTATCACCTCAATACTTGCTAGACCTTCTAATCAGGTCAGGCTTGACGAATAACTCTCAAGGAGGGAGACTCGTTTCTCCTGCAGGCTGAGATCATAACACAACGCCCCTGACAACACACAACAGCCTGAGACAACAGTTGAAGGACAGTTGGCAGCCTTACAAGCACAGGTAGCAGAAATGGCAAAAATTATTCAGACGCTACGTCGGGCTCCTTCTCAAGAGATACAACAGCCTCCACACTGCTGTGTCACAGCCGTGGCCCGCGCTGGTAAAGGTACCTGCAGTGGTGATGACGGCGACGGCGGCAGCGGCAAAGATAGCGACAACGGAGGCAGCGGCGGCGACGTCGTCAGTCAACTCAGTGACGACAGCAGTGTTAGTGCCACAGAAGCATTAACTGGAAAAGGAAGTCGACTCGCACCATTATATATTACAATGATTAATGACCTTAACGAACGCGTTCGAGTCAAGTACCAGAGCGAAAATGATAATATTCTGCGTGACAGTACTTATGCCATGAAACTTTCAGAGAACATTCACTCACGGACCATCCCGAGTTCCTCAGTGATCGAAAGACTGATGACATCACCAGGTGTTACTGACGACACCAAACGCCAGGTTGGTGCGGCTCTTTACGTCGTAGTCACTTATTAACACATTGTGGAAGTGGGACGAGGACAACAATGGGACCACCAGTCCCAGGGAGGAACAACACCAAGACGATGGCTGCTGCTGATACAAGGATCATTAGGTTTCTCAGTTGGAACATTCGTAGCATCAACAAAAGACTGAATGATCTAATTGCACATGTTACCAAAAACAACATAGATATAATTGCTGTACAGGAGCCCTACACGTCCAACATGATAAACAAAACCCCACCAAAGATCAGAGGGAATGCATCCTGTAATAACAGTAACGCCACAGGCCTACTAACATACATCATAAGTGATTTACCGCACATTCTTGTGAGCACGTCACACAATGTACACACACAGTACCATCACTTTCATGTACAAACTACAGCAGGCCACTTTTCATTCCTCAACGTATATGCCAGAAGCCAGAAACTCAATGTAACATTCCTCCTAGATCTAGACAATCATGGGACAATATACATGGGAGATTTTAATGCTAGACATATTACGCTGGGAGACATTACTAACAACGATAATGGATGCAAATTTATCAAATATGTTTATGACAAAAGATTACTAACTATGTATACTATGGATACCCAAACTCATTTATTGGGAGGCAGACTTGATTATGTAATAGGAAGAAACCTTGTGCAAGATAGGATGGAATGTTCGTTGGTAAATCACTTGGTTAGTGATCACTATGCAGTTTCTGCTTCCTATGAGGTACAGTGTGATGTACCTAACAGACATCAGAGACGGAAAATGAATATTCCATATGGTTTGCATAACCACTTTATTATTTGTATTTCAAAATGGTATCAAGATTACACAATAACAAATGTACAAGCCTTCTCCAGAGATCTCGTTGATACAATTACTACCTACTACGACACATGGGTGTGTTGGGGAACAGGTCGTAAGCCAAGCAGAAGTGGGCAACACCTGCCACCACCCAAGTGGGTGCTTGACCCCGTATTTGTTAAAGAACATGAACGAGTGAAGCAACTTGGAGATACATACAAAAGAACCAAAGCAAAAGATGACTTGCATGCATTTCTTGTCGCAAATAGAGAGGTGAGAGACATGAGCGATGTTATACGTAATAAACATTGGGAAGAGTTTCTACAAAGTATAAATGAGCAAACAACACTTGTTGAAGTTTGGGAAAAGATCGAAAAATCTCAAGAAGCAGCCCAACCAAACCACTGCACTACAGCCCACTGGAACAAGCATTCATATCTCCTTGATCAATGGGCACTAACATCAAGCTACAACTCACTCCCAATTAACATACAGCACAAACTTAATGACACACGCCCCAACAGACAACGAACCATCAATCTTGCCTGTACAGCTAACGACGTGTCGGACCTTAATGATGTAATTGAATGGGAATTAAATCATGCACTGAAGATGGGCAAATCAACTGCTCCTGGAGATTAGTCTCACAAGTACCAGGTAATCCACTTTTAGTGTTATACAGAATGAGTTTAAGTGAAGGAGTATTACCTGATGCTTGGACAAAGAGTGTCATTGTTCCTATCCCCAAACCACACTCAGATAATTATAGACCCATATCTCTAACATCGTGTGTTTGTAAAGTGCTTGAACGCATTGTCCTTAACCGACTCATGTATCGTATACAGGGGCACCTGTCACCCAACTCTTTGGATTTATGCCTGGGCTCAGTACACAACTCTGTTTTGCTGAATACTTCGCTCATATTGAAGCTCCCCCTCAAGCAGTCTTCATCGACCTAGCAGCAGCTTTTGA
Organism: Procambarus clarkii; assembly: GCF_040958095.1. NCBI lineage: Eukaryota > Metazoa > Arthropoda > Malacostraca > Decapoda > Cambaridae > Procambarus > Procambarus clarkii. The sequence goes on along the minus strand of NC_091150.1, from coordinate 50,482,546 downwards.
TATAGCAAACAGAGAAATCATTCTGGAACAGCTTGCCGAGCTGGGAATACAAGGAAAATTACTGAAATGGATAAAGGGCTATTTGTCTAATCGAACAGCATATGTTTTGTTTAATGGTGTTAAAAGCACAGAGAGCAAACACTCTGAACTGGGAACTCCACAAGGAGGGGTCCTCAGCCCCTTGTTGTTCAACGTTCTGATGCATAAACTTATTAAAGATCCTCCAACTAATAATGAAGACACGGTCATTTATTATGCTGATGATATATGTTTACAGGCTGCCTCCGAGCCTAGAATGCAAGATGCTTTTGCTACTAGAGCTGAGGAATGTGGCCTCCTTATCTCTGTACAGAAAATTCGTGCCCTCATTTTGTGTGGTATTCCACCAGAAGAAGGTGGACGATGTACCGGATGTGCATGTAATATATATGTGAACAATCTTCTCTCTTACATACAGCAATGATAAGGCAAGAACAACTCAAACCGAACTTGCAGGCATATACCTTGCCACTGAATTTTTAAAAGACAAAGGCATTGGACTTATATACTGTGACTCGCAGAGTGCACTCCTGGCACTGAACAAACATAGTAGTGACACCCAGAAAATGGTCAGTGATATTCGAATGAATGTTTTAGCTGCTAAAGAAATCAGATTTGAAATTAAATTCCTATGGATACCGCCTTACAGCTGGGCGCCTACAGCATTTGGGCGCCTGACAGCTGGGTGGACAGCTCTTCGGATTCGTAGTCCTGAGGTTCCGGGTTCGATCCCCGGTGGAGGCGGAGACAAATGGGCAAAATGTTTCTTTCACCCTGATGCCCCTGTTACCTAGCAGTAAATAGGTACCTGGGAGCTAGACAGCTGCTACAGGTTGCTTCCTGGGGGTAGAGGCCTGGTCGAGGACCGGGCCGCGGGGACACTAAGCCCCGAAATCATCTCAAGATAACCATCACATGTTGACATCTCAAGGCATGACACTGTTGATATGCTTGCAAAGACAGCTTGTAGAAAACCAGTGATAGAAATTGATATGGGTGTTTCATTAGCAGTGACAAAGACAAAGAATACAAAGTGACAAAGAGAATACCTAAACAAATATCTAATGAAAATCTCACCGACCTAACAAATACGCAAAGACCTGAAAGTTGTAGCATTAGATATTATGATAGATATCGTGAGGAGACATTCACATATGGGACTAATAGAGCAAGAACCCGGCAATGTGATGATATAGTGGCCAGAATTCGCCTGGGATATAGACGTATCTGGCAGCTTTCTCAAAACCCAAATGTCGAGTACACAATGTGTCAACTTTGTGAAAGAGAAAACATGCACTCCCTTGAACATTAAATTGTAGAATGTCCCATATTGACTGACTTTCGCTCTCCTGGGCTGAGGAATGCTGAACTCTGTAATTACTATATGAATACTGGAACACTTGATGACATATTGGATTTGTACCCAAGATTGACCATAATGTATCAACTATACAATGTATGTATGTGATGTAACTATATAACCTGAGCTTGTAAAAGCACCTTAATCACCTTCAGTGATTAAGTGCTTCTCAATAACACGTTAGTTTCCCTATCAGCTTGTTGGAAAACCCGACACCATTTACTAATATTAAATTCAATAAGCAGATAATATTGCTGCTGTTGTATACACAAGTTAACACATAGAAAATGTAGCGTGTAGTGGAATTTTCCGTCAATAGAAAATGGGATATCATTGCCACATAGTACTAAAAATTCACCAGCTATTCTGTTGGGAATTATTCTTAATACCGTAGTCTTTGGACTTATTACACCATAAAAACATCTGATTTGAATTTATTTAATTATCAGTATCAAAATAGAGTAAATGTGACCTTTCTATCACTTACTGACATCTGGACAAAGAGAGCCAGGAGCGTCAGTAGTGGGGAGGTCAGCCATTGTTAAAACAGACCGAGTCATTGGAGCAAATTCTGCTCCTATAATTCTCTTGGACGAAGTGTTATGGCGATTAAACTAGTGCTTCTACCATCATCAACACGCTGTCAACAATCACAAGGGAGGTGTCTTTCCGATATCTTATCTAAGTCATTATTGGCCAGTAATGTTAGCTAGATATGATTAATTCCGGTTAGGACACGAATGAACGACTTAACCCAGGTAATTAAGCCTTGGTCCTTTTCTAAAAATATATAAATGTTTCATCTGATATAGCTGTCATATATTAGGATTCCGGCTTACAGCTAGTGCCCTTTGACAGAAACAAGAAGAGGAAGTAAGAATTAATCTTGGTACATCAGTTACTTGGGTGATGGAAGCTAGCCTCTCACGAGGATAATTTGGTGTCTCCATCCTAGTTATACCTGGTGGACTAAGCCTACCATACAATAAGATAAGGCACCCCTAAGTTATTTACTAATATATATAGTTTAATACTGTAGTTTAATTGGCTGCATATATATAAATTTAATACAAACCCCCCTAATGTGTAAGGATCGATTTGTGAGAATTTGCAGAAATACAGTCCGCTAATCATCATACAAATTGCTATCGAAATATATAAATTAACGTAAATATAAAGTCTATATAAATTCATATAAATTAAATATAAATCTCACAGGTCGGTTCCCACACAGCTATCTTGCCCCTCTCAGAGTAGGAGAGCCATAAATGTATGTGTATGTGTGTGCATGAATATGTGTGTGTATATATGTATGTATGTGTATAAAGTATATGTGGAAGCTGATCAGAATTACATTTCACCTTTGTAAATGCATTAATGATGCTATGTTAAGAAAACATCGACCACTTTATGTAGGGCAGGCGTAACTCTGTGTATCTATGTATTTATGTCTGTAAGTTAGATTAGCATTTTAAAAGCACTACAATCACCTTCCGTGGTTGATTGTTCAGTAAATCCCTGAACTATATGTTTAACAGATCTTTCACCCTGTCCATGGAGAACAGAAGAATATGTATATATGCTGGTTAGGATTGTTAATGTGTGGCCATGTCTGTGGTAGAAAATAATAATACAAAAAAAAAACTTATACCCAGACACAGCTGGTACTTGCTTAACTGTCTCAAGTGAACAGCTTCTCAAACAAGATTATCATTTATCAACCCTTAAAAACATACGTTATCTTGCGGGTGCAAAATGGGGGAATCTTTTAATAAAACTATCTATATTTGACAACTGGAATTTTCTCAACTCAAACAATGTGGGGTTTATTAGTCTACACATATTTCTAATGTCTCTCAGATGTTCACATTCTCGTAGATAGTGGTCAAGGCGGTGTCCATGGACACCGCCTTGACCACTATCTACCGAAACACACTATCTCGCCAAACACACACCGAAACTATGACGTTGGTACAACGTTCGGACAAGTTTTAACACCTCCTAACCAGTTATAACAACCAATATAGCAAGTTGTAACAACGTTCTAATACGTCATAAACACGTTAAGCCAAGACGTAACAACTTTATTACAAGTTGTAACAAGCGGAAAATAGAGACAGTTTCGGTTTGTGTTTCCAGGGCATTACTCTCACCACAAATTCTGCAATTCCGCTGCTCAACTGTTGTTTCCAGTCCGAATCTCCATGGATATTTGTATCCAAGACGGATTTTTGCTATTACTGATTCTCTCCCGCGGCCACCTCCTCTTCCTCCATAATGATTGGGATTGGCAGCTGCGACCATGTTGTACCATCGTTCAGATTCACTGGTTTGTGCTTCTATCCTCCTTTCCTCAGTTACAGTGTCACGGTGATGTTGCCAAACAATATCTCTAATTTGTAGAAGAGTCTTGGGTATGAAGTATTCATACCCAAGAGCAGCCAGCCTTCAGCAGCCAGCACATGTGCTCGTTCATTCCCACATATTCCAACATGGGAGGGAATCCACAGACACTTGACGACTCTTTCTTGGTTGGTTAGTACCCTCACAGCTCTCTTAATTTCAACGACTATAGCAAGAGTTTCTGCCCGATTTTTACTTAGGCTTTTACTTGGGAGCCGGTCGGCCGAGCGGACAGCACACTGGACTTGTGATCCTGTGGTCCTGGGTTCCATCCCAGGCGCCGGGGAGAAACAATGGGCAGAGTTTCTTTCACCCTATGCCCCTGTTACCTAGCAGTAAAATAAGTACCTGGGTGTTAGTCAGAAGTCACGGGCTGCTTCCTGGGGGTGGAGGCCTGGTCGAGGACCGGGTAGCGGGGGACACTGAAAAGCCCCGAAATCATCTCAAGATAACCTCAAGATAGGCTTTATAGCGCTGCTTTTGATTCAGTGTAGATCCTCCACCATCAGTGTTTCGTTCAAGGAATCTTAAGGCCATAACAATGGCAGTTAGCTGTGCTTGTGTTATGGAGGCATAGTTCTCAGTATGTGTTTTTTCTTCATTTCTGCGTTAAATGGCATTTGTGTGGTCAGCTAAAGATATGAGGGAAGTGGAGAATTAGTCGCTATTGTTTATGGGTTTTACTGAATTAATCATGGACAGGTTTTTTCCGGTGTTTCAGATGATTAATTGGACTAATTTGATGACTAATTTGATACAGTTCCACGGGGATTATTTTTAATGATTTACTAGTGCAATTGCAAGTGAAAAGTAATTTATATATTTTTTTGTATATTATTGCCTCAATTATTATGCTTGATGTTGAAGTTGTAATATACGTAGCATGAGCATTATTTTCTCGAGTGTCTTGTTTGTTAACGTAGAGTATTGTTAGCTTCCTTGGAAACACTTGTTAGCTTCCTTGGAAACACTTGTTAGCTTCCTTGGAAACACTTGTTAGCTTCCTTGGAAACACTTGTTAGCTTCCTTGGAAACACAAACCGAAACTGTCTCTATTTTCCGCTTGTTACAACTTGTAATAGAGTTGTTACATCTTGGCTTAACGTGTTTATGACATATTAGAACGTTGTTACAACTTGTTATATTGGTTGTTATAACTAGTTAGGAAGTGTTAAAACTTGTTCGAACGTTGTACCAACGTCATAGTTTCGGTGTGTGTTTGGTGGGTTATGCTGTGTACTCATTTGTGTCTGCAGGATCAGGCATTAGCTCTTGGACCCCACCTTCCCAGCCGCCAGTTGTTTAATGCAATATTTCCTGTCCTATTTCCCTATCATATATACTCTTAAAGCTATGAATAGTTTGCTTCCACAATTAACCTGCTCCTTTAGTTCATTCCAGTTCCCACTCATCTCACGCTAAATTAAAAGTGTGTGTGTGTGTGTGTGTGTGTGTGTGTGTGTGTGTGTGTGTGTGTGTGTGTGTGTGTGTGTGTGTGTGTGTGTGTGTGTGTGTGTGTGTGTGTGGCCACGTTTGCCTATGCTCAGGGCTTTGGGTAAATTCTGGGAATTTTTGGCTAAAGTTATCTGTTGTATATTTACTTTATTGCTTTATGTGTTAATGCAACACTGCCACACCACGTATTAACGCCCACAGCAACATTCACGGCTGCTGTGGACGGTGGTGCTGTATAATAACTATCTTATTGTCAAAGATTGATTATTTATACACAGTCCCTCAGGACAAATCGTATGCAAATTTTATGAAACTATATTAACAAATAACTTCGATGGTTTGATCAGGGCGGCATTCGGCTTACCTTGGAAGAAAAAAATCTAAGAAATTATATAAATTAATATAATGAATAAACATATTACAGGAAAATATTATACACCAAATTTGATAATGGAGCAAGAGTTAACATGCTAATAGTCTTATTATAAAAAGAGAGTGTATAATTATGTTAGTTCCCTGTTCCGCGGTGTTAACAACCCAACACCTGCAACGTAAAGGGAATATATAAAACTGATACGCATATATAATTAACTATCCTTAAATATAGCCAGCTTAAGGTCTCACCGAGAATTATAAATTTACTCCATCCCGGTATAACCCCCCAGGCTTGTCAAGGGTAGAAATCACTTAACGTTAAAATACAAAATAAATTTAAACACATTGATAGACAAAAATTGGAAAGACTTTATTTTCTCAGTATCTAATATTTTTAAGACTATTTTCTCAGTATCTAATATTTTTAGGACTATTTTCTCAGTATCTAATATTTTTAGGACTATTTTCTCAGTATCCAATACTTCACATATTTCACTAAAATAAATGAATCACTGTTAGTAAAGGTTTGACTCTTACTTATAGTGTCTCACTATAAGGCTTGGTGCGCTAGCTCCTGGTGTATATATGGGGGTTCGTGGGGTTCTATTCTCCCCGCTTATGATAGAGTAGCTGAGGTGATCAGAGGTGAGTTGTGTGTTGTGATGGAGTGAGGATGCTGGCAGGGGAGGAGGAGCCCGGGTGTTGACTGGGAGAACAGCGCCGCACCACAACTGCGGCAGCTTCTGGTGTGGCTCCCAAGTAAACAAAGGCCCAGGGCGCGCGGTCGCTACAGCTTCAATAAGCAGTTGAAATAGTTTGAAGGTTGGACAGAATAACAAGTGCAATTATCATCCTAATTAATAATTTTTTTTAAATTTTAAGTTCGTCCAAACTGTATTTTTTATCGAGGCGAGGTATACAGATTTTCTATACAACTCAATTGTTTCACAGTTTCCACCTGTACTCCCCTCATTCTATTGTTGCTTGCCTCTAGCAATGTATATTTCTCTACTTTGCCAGTTCTACTAAAATCTTGTATGTCGCGACCATGTCCCCTTACTTTTCTTCTCCGGTATGCTAAAACCCAGTTCGTTTACACTTTCCTTGTATCTCAGGCCCCTCGGCTCACGAACGAGCCATGTTGCAAATCCTTAGACCTTTCAGAGTTTTTTTATGGTGTTTTTCAACTGAAGGTTCCATGCCAGGGCTGCGTATTGAAAACCGAATTTCACCCAGGTTGTGTATAGGAGGCCGGAAGGTTCCTGTACACAAGGATACAGAAGCTTTGGCCACATTGGCATATCCCGCTCTCCCTTTTCTGCTAATAAGTTCTTGAGCGAGTGTTTGTAGCAACAATAATGTTTGTTATGCATGATGTAAAGAGTCACAGAACGTGAACCTTTAGTAAGCGGATGTTGACCCTCTGGTTTCGCTGCTGAATAGAAGTCAAATTAAAATCCAAATTAGAGATATGAGAGGCGAGAAGCGTCAAAGGGAATGATCGGTTTAATGATTGGATGATGAGATGTCAATGAAGATGGGAACGGGAGAGAGATGGTGAGACCTCCTCAACTTGAGTCATTGCCCGTATCAGAGCTCCTCCCTGGGTTGTGATACAAGGTTGCTTATCAGCGCTCCTCCCTGGGTTGTGATACAAGGTTGCTTATCAGCGCTCCTCCCTGGGTTGTGATACAAGGTTGTTTATCAGCGCTCCTCCCTGGGTTGTGATACAAGGTTGCTTATCAGCGCTCCTCTCTCAGTGTCAGTAGAGACCTGTAGGCAATAGTCATGTGACCAGGTCCTCACTATACACGCAGGCACCCGGTGAGGGATCCTCTGAGAACCAGTGCCACTCTTCATAAGGAAGTTTTCTAGTGCTTGGGATTAACTTGTCATCTCGCTCAGTTCCCAATGTGCTTAATACTGCTGTGGAAATAGGGTTAATTTAAGGAACAAATTATTGTATAATAGACATATATACCTGAGGGCCAGCATCTCGCTAGTGGCCTCGACGCGGACAGAAAGCTAGTGGCTTTTTAAAGGTCTCCCTTATTTGTCTTGATGCTTTTAATCAGGTGGATTTTGAACTCCAGCAATGTTTTGGCATTTACGGCTTCGGTGAGAAAGCATCTCTTGTTTTCAATCCTATAATGTGGCATGTTAAGCTTGAAGATCTTGCCCTTGCTCTTTTGCGCTACATCTGACCATTCAGAGAAGTGGTCAGAATGAACATCCTCCAAATTGTTCGGTATTTTACAAGTTTCGATAAGATCAGCCCTGTTATGTCTGGATTACAGTGTTGTTAGCCCTGAGCCCCAAAACGTTCCTGGTATGGGAGTGGACTTAGTTCTGGGAGGATTTTTGTTGCTCGGTGTTGAACTTTCTCCTAAGCAGATATGTCCTTCAGAAGCTGATGTCTCTATGCTTGGAAACAATAGTTCAAACGGGGACGCACCAGATATATTTATACAGTAAAATAATTACCTTCCGTTCCTTGAAATCCAAGGTTCGTATCATTATCCCTATGGTCGGGTTGATATATATATATATATATATATATATATATATATATATATATATATATATATATATATATATATATATATATATATATATATATATATATATATATATATATATAACTTTTTTTTTTTTTTTTTTTTTTTTTTTTTTTTTGTGAGGGTACCACCTCTGGTGCCAATGTGGGGACCCATAGCCTCAGAGAAGAAAATAAAAAGTATTCAGAGGAGACCTTGTGGTTTCTCACTGAACACTAATATTATCTTCTCCTACCACCCCCATTCTTTTGTATGTACACATATATATTTACTTTATTTGAACTTTGTTACAAAAAAGGAGTTACATATGGGTTACAAAGATGGTTATCATAGGTTGTCGAGTTCCTCCAGCTCCTCAGATGGCGGGCAGGAACCCTGGATGCAGTGCGCATTTCCTCTCTGTATCGCCACACTGAGGCGCTGGAAAAGAAAGCTTGCAGCTCTCGGGTCCCTTGTTGTTTCAATGAGCCTAGAACCCAGTTCCTTAAAAAAACTGGTAGCACTTTTACCCCAGGCGCCGAGCGTCTCAGAAGCAATGGGGACAAAATTGTAGTGGTGATCCAGTTCTCTATACTTACGGGATTTGGCTGCTTCCCTGTGGGTGGCAGCGCCACCTGGTTGTGCAACACTGAGGTTAATGTAGGTGTTAGCCAGGGTTGATACGCACGTGTAGTCCCATACCAACTGCTTGCCATTCTTCCAGGGGTTCACTGTGATACCATCCGGGCGACCAATAAGAGCATCAGAGTTACGGGGCGTTAGGTAACGGGGCTCTCTTTCAGCTGGGCATCCAGCTGTGGTGAGGCTCCTCTTGATGATGTCGTTAACTTCACTGTGCCTCGAGTGCCATCCCCCTGTGCTTTGGCAGAGTAGGCCATGGTGACCGTACCTGTCAGCCACCACCTCGCCGCAAATACACCTATATCTGGTGTGGATTGGGGCAGCAAGGCGGAGGGCCACAGCAATTCGGAGGGCGTGTGGTGTGAGACGCGTGCCAGTTGCCGACATTGGGGTTGCTAACAGGAAATCCCCTGCATGTGGTGCTGCTACTGCTGTGAGGCGAGCAATGTCGTGTTGTGTTGTTGCAGCACCCAGGCACTCTGCAGCAACTTGGTCTACAATGGGACCATCCCAGCTGGATTGCTTGTGGGATTTTGGGGATGGTGGTTGAGGTGATTGGCCTGCACGAGAGGCCCACTCTGTGGCACAGCGTGTAAAATTGGGATCATGTACACCTGCCAGCTGATGTAAGTGGGCAGGTAGAATTTCCTTCACAAGGTCGTCGGATGCTGATAAGGAGGACAGGAAGGCTGGAACAGCGATTTGCGTTGCTGTTCGAACTCCGAGGCCCCCAAGTCTTACGGGAAGAGAGGCTTCCACTGTAGGTCATCGAGAGAGAGGTTAAGGGCTTTTTCTAGCATTGATTTCAGTAACCGGTCATACTCACTTAGTTTTTGGCTACTGTAAGATGGTGAACACCTCAGAAAGTAGGTTAACCTGGGGAGGGACAGACATCTGGTGATGAGGTAGAGTGCATCATGAGCATCAATATCCTCAATCCTCCCATCCATCCTCTTAAGGTCGGCGATTTTCTTATCAAGGACCTCATCGATGGCTTTCAACCCCAGGGGAGCTCCTAGGAGTGTGCTGTCTTCAGGTTTAGTTTTATGGATATTTGGCAGAAGACCCTCTATTCTCTCTACGATGCCCTGGTTGGAACATATTATTTCACATTTAGAAGGGTTCAGGGTGAGGCCTAAAACTGCACCTTGCTCCTGGATTTTTCTGATGTCCTCCAGGAGGGAGTCTTGGGAACCAGCTAGGGTACCATCATCCAAGAACCAGATGTTAAGCTCGCTGGACAGGACCTCTGTGACTTGTTTGATGACTAAGCAGAAAAGGAGAGGAGCGAGGGGGTCACCCTGTTGGACGCCTTCTCGCGAGTCAATTTCATGTTCGCCAAAAAGTAGCTTAAGATCCATACTGTAGCATGAATGTACAAAAGGGTAGAGGGAAGGGAAATGACTATGAACCGCACGGAGTACAGCATCCCTCCGCACCAAATTGAAGGCATTTTTGAAATCTAGCTTGATAAGGGCCTTTTCGTCTGTGATGTTGGCGATGAAGGCTCGAGCTGCATGGGCTGCCGCCTCACACCCTTGTGGAATGCCAAACCCGAGCTGTTTTGGCTTCAGCATGTTGGCCGCTGCATCACTAACTGTTCTTGCAGCTGCCTTTGCGACGAGACGCCGGAGAGAATTGCCCACAGCTATTGGCCTGATCCCTCCATCCTTTTTCTTTAGAGCACAGAGAGATGCTCCAAAAAAGATAGGTCTTATGGACGCTGGTATGTTGCCAGCTAGACATGTGTTGGTGAATCTGGTTAGTTCCACCAAGAGGTTCTTCGCAATGTCACCCAGTGCAGGGTTGAGCATTTGCTTGAGGTGGTTGGGTTTTAGTCCTGTGAACCCACCTGCTGATCCTGTAGGGAAGGACATGGCTGCTTTATGGACCACAGATTCAGCCACCCAGAGAGGTTCTGCTCCGGTAGCCCCCACTTGTACAATGTCGTCCTCACGCGGAGCCCTGGGTGGGTGTTTCTCCCTTAGGGCTTGAGCTGTTGCGGCATCTCTGTCGGCAATTGAGTCCTCACTGGTGATGACTCGTATTGCGCCAATAGTGTTTCCTTCTTCTATTTTCTTGGTGACTGATGTTCTGATTTTTGATGTCTCGGATATGCCACTGTTGCTCTTCCTGCGGTGGGTGTTTCTCGCGCGAGTGGGAAGGCGCACCTGGTTGTCCTCCCTGGGAAAATCATTAATAGCTTTGATGACTGAGGCAGCTAAGGTTTTGTCTCTCCTTGCAGGGGTGGCTAGACATATGTTGCCAAACATTAGGAGGTTGTGCCATGCTTGGGTCGTTCCAGGAGAGTCGTTGACCTTTCTCAGGAGGGCAGATAATTTGGCTGCTGCATGGGGGCGGGCTGCTTTAGGGATGTGTTGCAAGGTTCTGGCCGATGTTGCTTTGATAGCTTCTAATAAATTTTCTGTGGGAATGAAGGTCTGGGAGGTGTTTTGCCTTACGGGCGGTGTGGGCTGTTGATTGGTGTTCTCCCTGGGAGGGCGCCCAGAACCCAAACACCTGGCTCCGTTGTGGTAATGAATGCGCACATTATCGTCACTCAACCGGATATAGCATACCCGGTCACACGTCTGACATCTACCTTGTCTACCCCTGTTTGATGGCTCATCTTGGCTTGGAGAAGCCTGGCTATCTGTTGGGAGCTGCGACATGGGCGGGCGCTGGGCGGGCGCTGGGCGGGCGCTGGGCGGGAAGGTGGACGGCGGGTGGAGACTGGAGGGTGGGCGGCGGTTGGAGGCTGGGGGGGTGATCAGCTGGCCGTGGCACTTACTACTCAGGTGAGTGGTAATACATATACCACCTCTATACAAAGTGTGGGTATACACCCACTACACAATATGTGGGTATACATTGGGTGGGTGGGTAGCGTAGACACACATGGGAGCCTCCCGGCTTCTATGGGCGGGTGGCAAGGTGGCCTCGTGGGTGGGGAGGCGACGTGGTGGGGTGGATAGGAGGGGGAAGAGCAGGTACTTCCCGGCCTGGGCGCTGGGTGGGGGCGGGGGTCAGGGCGACACTAACACTGGTATAATTTCCCCGTATATCACTGCACAATAATGAATGAATCACACACTTGTAATCTGACTCACTGCACGTGTGATGTACTCACAATATGATAGATATGTTGCGCCAATTATCGCTGACAACGTAACTTGTTCAGCAAAACTTTCAAAAAAGAAAAACACAAAACACTGTTTGGCACACGCGTAACCCCCACCTCTCTCTCCTGACCACACAACACCCCTCACTCACCCCCCACCTCCCCTCACTATGGGAGGCCTGCAGGGTCCATCTTGGCCCCTCACTACAGCCTCCATGACTCCACACTGCCAACCCACCTGTTTTGATAAGTTTTCACATTCAGATTGTACACCGTAGGCACTTCCGGCCACTCCCACGTCTGCTTGGTGTATTCACGGTGAATATGGTTGAGTCTTGGTACGGTGAGGCCAAGATGTCTCAGGGTAATGGCTGAGAAGGCAGCAGCTCCTCCGCCACACGTCCGTCCCCTAGGCCTCTCCCTATTCTCTCTCTAAGGTTAGGTTAGGTTAGGTTAGGTTAGGTTAGGTTAGGTTAGGTTAGGTTAGGTTAGGTATATATATATATATATATATATATATATATATATATATATATATATATATATATATATATATATATATATATATATATATATATATATATATATATATATATGAATATGTATTAATGTATTAATATACGAAAGTACTTAAGGAAATTCCTGTTTTAATTCTTCCTCCGTAGTCTGACACTGTCACATTTTTCATCACGTATTAATTTTCGTGATTTACACACACACACACACACACACACACACACACACACACACACACACACACACACACACACACACACACACACACACACACACACTATGCACTATGCACATATATATATATATATATATATATATATATATATATATATATATATATTCGTATATTTTGGGTGCAAGTTTTCTCTAATTCACATGTCATTAAACACAACAGCATTGTGATTATTATTAATTTTCTTTTGGATATTTTCCATTCCTTGCAAATATCTTCTACCATCTAGGGGGAGAAAAAACACTACATCACTTAATCTTTTCATTTTTATTGACTCGACGTTTCGTCAGCAATGTGACATCTTCAGAAATTCACTGTGATGCACAAACACAGTTATACTGAACTTACAAGGTTGTTGTTGTTGTTTTAGATTCAGCTACTCAGAACAAAATGTTCCATGTAGCACGGGCTACGGTGAGCCCGTCAGTGGTGGCTCTTTGGGGCCATTATCTGTATCAATAGCTGATACTGGAGATCTGGGGATGGATGAGGGGTCTTCATGGTGGATAGCCTCAGGGGTGCTGAAGTAATACATGCCCTTATCCAACTGTGCCCTCTGGTATAACCATGCCCTTATCCAACTGTGTCCCCTGGTATAACCATGCACTTATCCAACTGTGTCCTCTGGTATAACCATGCCCTTATCCAACTGTGTCCTCTGGTATAACCGTGCCCTTATCCAACTGTGTCCCCTGGTATAACCATGCACTTATCCAACTGTGTCCTCTGGTATAACCATGCACTTATCCAACTGTGTCCTCTGGTATAACCATGCCCTTATCCGACTGTGTCCTCTGGTATAACCGTGCCCTTATCCAACTGTGCCCTCTGGTATAACCATGCACTTATCCAACTGTGTCCTCTGGTATAACCATGCACTTATCCAACTGTGTCCTCTGGTATAACCGTGCCCTTATCCAACTGTGCCCTCTGGTATAACTATGCACTTATCCAACTGTGTCCTCTGGTATAACTATAAACTTATCCAACTGTGCCCTCTGGTATAACCATGCCCTTATCCAACTGTGTCCTCTGGTATAACCATGCCCTTATCCAACTGTGTCCTCTGGTACAACCATGCCCTTATCCATCTGTGTCCTCTGGTATAACCATGCCCTTATCCAACTGTGCCCTCTGGTATAACCATGCCCTTATCCATCTGTGTCCTTTGGTATAACCATGCCCTTATCCAACTGTGCCCTCTGGTATAACCATGCCCTTATCCATCTGTGTCCTTTGGTATAACCATGCCCTTATCCAACTCTGCCCTCTGGTATAACCATGCACTTATCCAACTTAAGATACCGTGAACCTCTGTCTTTTATATCAGTGTTTCATGTGCCACTGAATCAAAAGCTTTGCTAAATTCAAGGCACACATCGTCACAAACCTTTCTACTATCAACTGCCTCATTAATGCTGGAATAAAATAATAGCAAATTTGTCAAACATGAACAAGCCTTTGTACAACTTTGAGGAGAATCATTTATATATCTATGTTTTTTAAGATGCCGTGAAACGTCTTTTACAGTTATCGATTCAAGCATATTTGCCGCAAGAGACGTTAAGCTAACTGACCGATAGTTCGATGTCTTGGTCAAAACGTTTGCGTTATGGGTGACTTTAATGTTGTATTATTAAACTGGTTTAATATAGAAGGGATTTCCAAGACAGATTTTTTTTAGGAAAAGTTCATGACTGCTTCCTCAAACACACACACACACACACACACACACACACACACACACACTTTAATGTGTGTGTGTGTGTGTGTGTGTTAATTAACGTGTTAATTAATGTGTGTTAATTAACACTTTAATGTGTTAATATAACACATTATAGAGCACCATCAAAGAATACCACACATTAAAGCACCACACATAGAGCACACATTAAAGAATAACACCAAAGACATTTGGTGTTATTCTTCAGCTATATCTTGTCCTCGTTAGGCCCATCTAGATTATGCAATTCAGTTTTTGTCGTCATAATATAGAATGGTCTATAAATCCACCAGAACGAGTTCAGCGACGGATGACAAAGTTAGTCCCAAAAATTAGAAATATTCCACGTGAAGAGAAAATTAAAAAGCTTCATTTACATTGTCTAGGAAAGCGAAGAGTTAAGGCTCGACATGACTGAAGTGAAATTGTTGCAAGTGAACGTTGGACATAAATGAATCAATTTTCTATGGATATTGGTGGGAGCTGCTAACTGTTTGGGCCAAATAGACCTTCTGCGGTTTCCTTAATTCCTAAGTTCCTATGTCCTAATCACCCACTGTCAGGATTGCGTCACGGTGTTAGAGGTTCTGTCATAACTTGTCACATGTGTATCATAATTTATAATGACTCAAATTGTTATTATAATATACAAATTTCAAAACAAAGTGTAACACTAACCAAGTTGTCACACAAACATCTGAAAGCTGAATACCGCTCAACTTTTACAACACAAGAACTGCACGACGTATGATATTTCTCCCTTCAAACGCGTAAAACTCTTCACTCCAGCGATTGGCACATTCCCCAGAGAACACTAAGAACCAGTCATATCTCGGTGCCATTAAAGGCTGAAAACCTGTAACGGCCAGAACCACACATGTGTCCGATTCGCCCACCGGAGGCACCGTCACTCAACACACACACTCACACACACACACCTTCCGGAATACAAGATGATACACCAAAGTTCCCGTCAGGTCTACATACGTGTCATTATCCATGCAAGCTTGATGATACATGAAGCACAGCTATGGACGCAAGCTTGATGATACATGAAGCACAGCTATGGACGCAAGCTTGAAAATAAAGCCCCAAAAATGAAGCAAAAGACTCAAAAGCTTTATTCGTCCCTGGGGACCCCTTGGTCATCCGCCTCGGACGGTCATGCCGCTGCTGGTGCAATCTAATTTATTTAAGGCGCCACCAGAGAGAGTCAGTAAAGGGGGGGCGAGGCAGTGGTGTTGATGGTGGCAGTAAAGGGGGGGGGGGCGAGGCAGCGGTGTTGATGGTGGCAGTAAAGGGGGGCGAGGCAGTGGTGTTGATGGTGGCAGTAAAGGGGGGGGCGAGGCAGTGGTGTTGATGGTGGCAGTAAAGGGGGGGCGAGGCAGTGGTGGTGATGGTGGCAGTAAAGGGGGGGTGAGGCGAGGTGGTGATGGTGGCGGTGAGGAAATATCTAGGCCTAAGTTGACCACCGAGCGCTGTCGGATCTTAGATAAATAGTTTCACGACTACCAAGATTTGTGTACAGTTTGGTCTAGTGGTTAAGGTATGGCAAGGTGTATACAGCTCCGGGCTGTCTGGGATTCGAATCCTTCTGGGGAGTAGAATTCTCAGTTATATGTTAGCTTGGGACCCATTCAAATTTGTTTGAATATATATATATATATATATATATATATATATATATATATATATATATATATATATATATATATATATATATATATATATATATATATATATATATATATATATATATATATATATTACTTACATCGAAGTACTTACTTTCTTACTGACTGTTTTTACTTATCATGGAAGCCTCGAACCAACGACCACCAAAGCGGAAGATCTACCTAACAGGTTGCGAACACTCACAATGAAAGTGGGTCCCAAAGACACCGTCGGTATCCAACTGGGACTTTCAACCTCTCCTGGGAGAGCCACTTGAGCAAACGATTTTAATCCTATAATAGTGAACTTGTCTTTAAGATCCACTTCCCTTTAACTTCCCTATTGACATAGGGAAACACAGCGATAATATCCCTGTTGGCACCACCACCATCACCACGGCCCCCACCACCTTCACCACCACCTCCACCACAAATATCTGCCACAATCACCACCACCATCACAGCACCACTTCCCCCACCTACCCCATCACCATTTACCACACTATCGTTATCTCCAACACGGGCCCAACAGGATCCAATTAATTCTGCGTATGTGATGTATATCATATTTTTCACTGGTTAAAATAAACACAAATACGAGGAAAACAGCGTCAGACAGAGACTAAAAGACAGACAAACTGACAGATAGACAAACTGACAGACAGGCAGATAGACAGATACACAGAAAGTGCAGAGAACGATACTTATGTCGCGAGACTATAAAGGTTATTCCTTTCGACATTGCAATCAAGGCGGGTTGCAGCCTCCGCCCCACCCCCTGGCGTCAGCCTTACAAGTTGAAGTCTGCGGGTCTGACTCTGGGTGTTTATGTGATATAACGAGGGCTCGCTCTCCCTCGCCCAGGTGCGAGGCTCACAGTCCTCTACCCTGGGATACCATTTATCTCTTGCATATATTTCCTTGAACATATAACAAACATTCATACGAAATATACTTTCATTTACGAATTTATTTATATATATAAATATATATATATATATATATATATATATATATATATATATATATGTATATATATATATATGTCGTACCTAATAGCCAGAACGCACTTCTCAGCCTACTATGCAAGGCCCGATTTGCCTAATAAGCCAAGTTTTCATGAATTAATTGTTTTTCGACTACCTAACCTACCTAACCTAACCTACCTAACCTAACCTAACCTAACTTTTTCGGCTACCTAACCTAACCTAACCTATAAAGATAGGTTAGGTTAGGTTAGGTAGGGTTGGTTAGGTTCGGTCATATATCTACGTTAATTTTAACTCCAATAAAATAAAATTGACCTCATACGTAATAAAATGGGTAGCTTTATCATTTCATAAGAAAAAAATAAGAGAAAATATATTAATTTAAGAAAACTTGGCTTATTAGGCAAATCGGGTCTTGCATAGTAGGCTGAGAAGTGCGTTCTGGCTACTAGGTACGACATATATATATATATATATATATATATATATATGTTACCTATTGTGGCATGATCTGGAATAGAGCACATACTATTCTGGCAGGTCGCGAGTTCGAGTCCCCACCGAACTCCAACTGAGTTTCCCATACATTTAATCACGTAATATATATATATATATATATATATATATATATATATATATATATATATATATATATATATATATATATATATATATATATATATATATATATATATATATATATATATATATGTCGTACCTAGTAGCCAGAACTCACTTCTCAGCCTACTATTCAAGGCCCGATTTGCCTAATAAGCCAAGTTTTCCTGAATTAATATATTTACTATAATTTTTTTCTTATGAAATGATAAAGCAACCCTTTTCTCTATGTATGAGGTCAATTTTTTTTTATTGGAGTTAAAATTAATGTAGATATATGACCGAACCTAACCAACCCTACCTAACCTAACCTAACCTATATTTATAGGTAAGGTTATGTTAGGTAGCCAAAAAAAGCTAGGTTAGGTTAGGTTAGGTAGGTTAGGTAGACGAAAAAACATTAATTCATGAAAACTTGGCTTATTAGGCAAATCGGGTCTTGAATAGTAGGCTGAGAAGTGCGTTCTGGCTATTAGGTACGACATATATATATATATATATATATATATATATATATATATATATATATATATATATATATATATATATAGACTGCATCTTATTTGACTGACAGAGAGAATTCGACACTGTCTCAAAAATGGATATTCCTTCTGAAGCTAGAACAACCGGTTGTTAGAAGAGCGTCAAAGGTGCGGTATTGAATTCCACTCAACAAAGAATCAAAGAATAGCCATCATAATGAGCCGGAGGGTTATGTCAGCCATCTCCTCTATGTCCAAGGCGATTGGTAAAGGAGAGGGGAGGGGGAGAGGAGTCGTGAAAGAGGGGAGGGAGGTGGAAAATACATGAATTAGGGTTGAGTTAAAGTGATAATTGGGAGATAATTGGCCCGTCCATTATGATTTTGCGCGTTAGGGTGCTAATGGCTTTGTTGTGATGGTGAGCGAGTTGGTTATTGCCTCGTCTTAATGACGTCCGACCCAAGGTAGATATGATGAAAAATTAAAGCGTCAGGATAAACCAAGAAGAGCCAAGATAAAACAAAAGTGGTTGGAATAAAGAAAGAAAGAAAGGGTCAGAATCATTCAAGAAGGGATTAATCGAGAATGACCCAAGATAAACCAAAACGGACCGGGATTATCCAAACATTGTCAGAATAATTCAAAAAAGACTTGTAAAAACTTTGAAGGATCCAGAATAAACCAAGAAAAAGGAGCTACAATAAACCAAGAAAAAGGGACTATAATAAACCAAGAAAAGAGTGACTATAATAAACCAAGAAAAAAAGACTCAAATAAACCAAGAAAAAAAGACTCTAATAAACCAAGAAAGAGAGAGTACAATAAACCAAGGAAAAGAGAGAGACTATAATAAACCAAGAAAAAACTAACTAAACAAAAAAAAGAAACTATAATAAGCCAAAAAAAGAGACTATAATAAACCAAGAAAAGAAAGATTATAATAACCAAGAAAAAAAGAGACTACAAAAAATCAAGAGAAAAAGAGAGACTATAATAAACCAAGAAAAAAAGAGACTATAATAAACCAAGAAAAAAAGAGACTATAATAAACCAAGAAAAAAAGAGACTATAATAAACCAAGAAAAAAAGAGACTATAATAAACCAAGAAAAAAAGAGACTATAATAAACCAAGAAAAAAAGAGACTATAATAAACCAAGAAAAAAAGAGACTATAATAAACCAAGAAAAAAAAGAGACTATAATAAACCAAGAAAAAAAGAGACTATAATAAACCAAGAAAAAAAAGAGACTATAATAAACCAAGAAAAAAAGAGACTATAATAAACCAAGAAAAAAAAATAAACTATAGAACCAAGTTGAACCAACTTAGGGCTGCCGCTCCACAAACTTAAAGAACTTGAGGTTGAGATTATAATTTTTGTCACCACTCTGCACAACTCATCAGGAAGTTTGTCATTTAAAGATGGCTCTGAAAATTTCCCCCGACTTTTTTTTAAGCTGACTTCTTCTCAGTTTAAGTTTTATAAATATATTTAATGAATAGGTTCACATAGACGACATATACAATCACAGACAGACAGACAGACTGGCGAAGACGCTGTTAGTTATTATTTTTAAAATCATCACCACCTTTATGATGAGTATCATCATCGTCACTATTACATTCATTCTCATCAGTGACATCATCATCATCATGCTCATCACCATAACATGAATCTTTTATACCTCCAACATTCTCTAAAATAAACTCTTTTTTTTTTTTGTCCTAACTCAAAGAGCGACGTCACCGTTGCCAACTATAACAGTTTAACAGGACGTTTCAAATAACAGACAAACATGATCGTGCTACGGGCAACATCCTTTTGTCAATGGAACAAATGATTCCAATTAGAAGCTGGAGAGTCCAGGTGTTACTGGTTAATTATCATTAGTCTACCACACACTCTCCTCAGCTCACCTGGGTACACACACACACACACACACACACACGCACACACACACACACACACACACACACACACACACACACACACACACACACACACACACACACACACACACACACACACACACACACAACTCTCCATCCCTCTTAGAAATAGCTCTAGCCCACCGCAGCAATCATTCATATAAAGCATAAACGGAAATTCCATACTGATCACAGTGCATCGACAGTCAATATTTGTCAACTATAATAATAATTTATATATGAAAACTGTAAGAAAGAAATACGAGTTAGGGAATGCATAATACAGAGGACATGTTCAGCATCAAAATATAATAGTCTGACCTCAGAATAGAGAGGCTGACCCCCCTGAGTTTATAGCTTCGGCGATCAGGGTATGATTTTCGGAAGCCAGAAGATTCCTCCTAAAATACAAGTACTTATAGTAACGATGTAGTCGATAGTACATATATGTCGAGATGGACCACCAGAAAGTAGAATTTTTTATTTGTGAATTTGGATAAACCGGAAAAAGTTTCATATTTCTGTTGCTAATAAACTCTACGTTATTCTAACCACCTTAGGCTTAGTGCAGGTTTTCTGAGGGTTAATATAGAACATATATCTGCTATACTAGGCCTAGGAATGTTTTAGTTTGGGGTTTAGTTATATTTGTTTCTGAGTCTTTAAAAGAAAATACTAAAAGTAGCTAAAATGAGGCTTCATTACAACACAATACTACGATCGACCACATAGTTACAAGGAGTACTACCAGTTCATGAGGCTTAGTAGGCAGATCTAAGAAGTACTGACAGACGGCAAATCTTGAATTTTTCGTCTATGCAGCAGTGATAAGGTACCCGGTTGTTCACCAACTGGCTGGTCGTATTCCATTAAATACTGCTAGGGCTAAATCATGTCATGAACAATGGCACTGGAAGGCACTCAGTATGGCCATTGGCGTCGGGAACCGTCAGCTCTCAGGTGAGTAAAAGAAATAATGTTCTGTTACGGCAGCTCCTGCTCTTCTTTCCACTGGTGAGTTAATTAAATAAGGTTTTAGGAGGGTACTGTGAAACATAAAAACATTATCAGGTACACAATTTCTAAACCTAGAAATTGTGTACCTGATAATAGGACACAGTGGCATTTGTATACATAGAAATTGGGCACTGGGATATTTGTATATATGGAGAAATGACAATGAAATGAAACGCTATTTGTGTACATGGAAATTGGTCCCTGCGTTGATTGTATAAATGGGAATTGAGCAATGCGGTGTTTGTATACATGGAAAAATGGCACAGCTCGATGTGAATACAAAGGACTAGAGGACTGACTTATTTGTGTATGGGACAATTGGGCACGGTGCTATTTGTATACATCGAAAGTATATACTGCACTAATTGTTTAAATGAATCTAATAAACCTCAATTTTCAGAAATAGTATAACATAACAGAAAGAAGCCTTAACACACTTGAATAAGATATTAGCTCATTACTAGAAACGTTTGATTAGTTCACAACGTTAAGTGAACCTTCAATACGTAAACAGAAAATAACATTACCCATCTTAAACAAACCTAACCTATCCTACCCTCAGCAAACATTGTTCAATTCACCAATCGGTAATCGTAACTAGGGTTGTTAAATATAAAGAAACAAGATCATTGACAATATACATTTTTTATAAAGAAAACATACACAAAACATCGCAACAAATGCATATTCATATTTAGATTCCAATAAGAATTCCTCGGTTGAACGATCGAGTCGCTGTACCACCCGAACTTGTAATCTATTTTATAAAACATTTTCACCGCCCATATGGTTTAGATTTTGTGAGCATGAGAGTCATATGTTGCACAGTCTCGCAGCCTTATTTTGTGAGCATGACAGTCATATGTTGCACAGTCTCGCAGCCTTATTTTGTGAGCATGACAGTCATATGTTGCACAGTCTCGCAGCCTTATTTTGTGAGCGTGACAGTCATATGTTGCACAGTCTCGCAGCCTTATTTTGTGAGCATGACAGTCATATGTTGCACAGTCTCGCAGCCTTATTTTGTGAGCATGACAGTCATATGTTGCACAGTCTCGCAGCCTTATTTTGTGAGCGTGACAGTCATATGTTGCACAGTCTCGCAGCCTTATTTTGTGAGCATGACAGTCATATGTTGCACAGTCTCGCAGCCTTATTTTGTGAGCGTGACAGTCATATGTTGCACAGTCTCGCAGCCTTATTTTGTGAGCATGACAGTCATATGTTGCACAGTCTCGCAGCCTTATTTTGTGAGCATGAGAGTCATTTGTTGCACAGTCTCACAGCCTTATTTTGTGAGCATGACAGTCATATGTTGCACAGTCTCGCAGCCTTATTTTGTGAGCATGACAGTCATATGTTGCACAGTCTCACAGCATTATTTTGTGAGCATGACAGTCATATGTTGCACACTCTCGCAGCATTATTTTGTGAGCATGACAGTCATATGTTGCACAGTCTCGCAGCATTATTTTGTGAGCATGAGAGTCATTTGATGCACAGTCTCGCAGCCTTATTTTGTGAGCATGAGAGTCGTGTTGCACAGTCACACTGCCTTATTTTGAGCGTTCAAAGTAATGTTTACACATTCTCCAGCCTAATTCTATCGACCAAATGAGACAAAAGCAATCATCAGGTCATAGAGCAAGTCCATCATCAGCTGGTTCATATTGATCAGTTATTCATCAGAAACTGGTTCATATTGATCAGTTGTTCATCAGCAGCTGGTTCATATTGATCAGTTGTTCATCAGAAGCTGGTTCATATTGATCAGTTATTCATCAGAAGCTGGTTCATATTGATCAGTTATTCATCAGTAGCTGGTTCATATTGATCAGTTATTCATCAGAAGCTGGTTCATATTGATCAGTTGTTCATCGGCAACTGGTTCATATTGATCAGTTATTCATCAGCTGCTGGTTCATATTGATCAGTTGTCATCAGCATCTGGTTCATATTGATCGCCTAATTAGTAGCAGATGTAAGTAAAACATGGCAGACCTACTCCGTAGAGTTTTTATGTAACCTAAATATTTGCAATTAAATTTGCCTTGAATTTGCCAGTGCAGGCTACTGAACATATGGCCCTGTATGACTAACCATCCTGCGAGATGGGGACTTGTATTACCACTGCTACCTTATTCAATCTTGTGTTGATGATATCCTCAAAATGCTTCCGGAGTCTGCCAGTGCAGACTGCCTATCACATGCCTCTGTATGACTAACCATCCTGTGTGATGGGGATTTTATAGCATCACGTAGCTAGCTTTTTTGACACACTGTACTCCACTTCATATAGTCTAGGGTAGCTGCACTAATGCAGATGTGCCTAATATGTTAATAAAAAAAAGCAATAAAGATCGCTTCTTATACCGAAGTTAATAGTTACACTTATTTTTTGTTTCTTATAATATTCTTGTTCTGCATGCTCTTATTGTTCTCCTTGCTCTTATTGTTCTCCTTGCTCTTATTGTTCCCATTTTGCTCTTATTGTTCTCATTTTGCTCTTATTTTCTCCTTGCTCTTATTGTTCTCCTTGCTCTTATTGTTCTCCTTGTTCTTATTGTTCTCCTTGCTCTTATTGTTCTCCTTGCTCTTATTGTTCTCCTTGCTCTTATTGTTCTCCTTGCTCTTATTGTTCTCCTTGTTCTTATTGTTCTCCTTGCTCTTATTGTTCTCCTTGCTCTTATTGTTCTCCTTGCTCTTATTGTTCTCCTTGCTCTTATTGTTCTCCTTGTTCTTATTGTTCTCCTTGCTCTTATTGTTCTCCTTGCTCTTATTGTTCTCCTTGCTCTTATTGTTCCCATTTTGCTCTTATTTTCTCCTTGATCTTATTATTCTCATTGCACTAAATCAACCCCCCTTCCCTGTGGACATAGTGGTTCCCAAAGTGGGAAGTACCGCGCCGAAGGAGGTGGGGCACCGTGAGGGGTACATAGTGGCTTGAAGGGTGGCAGAGGGGTCGTAGAGTCAGAGTAGAACGCTGACATCTCAGCGTTCTTTTACAATCTACCCACTATTGAGTGCAGTCTGGTCGTGTCAGTGCGTATTTACCCACTATTGAGTGCAGTCTCGTCGTGTCAGTGCGTATTTACCCACTATTGAGTGCAGTCTGGTCGTGTCAGCGCGTATTTACCCATTAGTGAGTGCAGTCTAGTCGTGTCAGCGCGTATTTACCCACTATTGAGTGCAGTCTGGCCGTGTCAATGCGTATTTACCCATTAGTGAGTGCAGTCTGGTCGTGTCAGTGCGTATTTACCCACTAGTGAGTGCAGTCTGATCGTGTCAGGGCGTATTTACCCACTATTGAGTGCAGTCTGGTCGTGTCAGTGCGTATTTACCCATTAGTAAGCGCAGTCTGGTCGTGTCAGTGCGTATTTACCCACTATTGAGTGCAGTCTGGTCGTGTCAGGGCGTATTTACCCACTATTGAGTGCAGTCTGGTCGTTTCAGTGCGTATTTCCCCATTAGTGAGTGCAGTCTGGTCGTGTCAATGCGTATTTACCCACTATTGAGTGCAGTCTGGTCGTGTCAGTGCGTATTTACCCACTATTGAGTGCAGTCTGGTCGTGTCAGGGCGTATTTACCCACTATTGAGTGCAGTCTGGTCGTGTCAGTGCGTATTTACCCACTATTGAGTGCAGTCTGGTCGTGTCAGGGCTTATTTACCCACTATTGAGTGCAGTCTGGTCGTGTCAGTGCGTATTTACCCACTATTGAGTGCAGTCTGGTCGTGTCAGTGCGTATTTACCCACTATTGAGTACAGTCTGGTCGTGTCAGGGCGTATTTACCCACTATTGAGTGCAGTCTGGTCGTGTCAGTGCGTATTTACCCACTATTGAGTGCAGTCTGGTCGTGTCAGTGCGTATTTACCCACTATTGAGTGCAGTCTGGTCGTGTCAGTGCGTATTTACCCACTATTGAGTGCAGTCTGGTCGTGTCAGCGCGTATTTAAAGTGTTTGTGTTTTTATTACTTTCAACACGCCTCATTTGGCACATAGGCACATAAAACCATGTTTTAATATTAACCAGTATGCTTTTATTACTAATAATTCGTGATATATAACTTTAACTGTGAAGTAAACCGTAATATAAACACTGTGCAATGTACATGTGTATGTCACTACAACTGAAGCAGGTATGTATGTGTGTGTATGTATGTAAGGGTTAGTATTATGTGTTGTGTTCGTATTTTGCATAAATGCAAATCTGTATTTTTAAAATGCATATATTAGGCATTTTTTTCCATTTATATTAAAGCCTTTTAAATAATCTTTTTTTTTTTTTTGCTTTTTACTTTAATTTGTCCGACCATTGGTTCTCTGCACTTTTTTTTTTACATTTTTAGTCAGAAGTAATAACTTTTGTTTATTAACTCAATATATATTCCAAATTTCAGATAAAGGTGGAAGAGGTAGACGAATAAAAGAAGAAATGTCGACAATATAACTTATACCATCTGATATATGAATTTGTTCAAGCACCAAGCAACCTACTTCTACCAATATGCCTAACAGGTGAAAATATATAAGTTTTCTAATGAGGTGCTGAAGCATTCCAGATTGAAAGATCCTTTGAAAATAGTACACTTTTAAACAGTACAGAAGAGTTTATCATTTTGTTGCTTCGTTAAATGAGATACGTATGCAGTTGTAGGAAAATATGATCCATTTTGTTATGGCTAAATCGGTTATCTCTAATTTATTTTTAATAAAACGTTTCAAACAAAATATAGGCCATTATATGATGTACCAATTTCCTAGCTTATCAAATCTGGAAAATAAAACTGAAATACACCACGATAATAAGAATGTTTATTGTGACCACTTGATATCCTGCTTACAAATATTTCTAAGAGTTTTGTGGATCTTTGCTGAATATTGTAGAATGGGTCGTAAGTACATTTTCACCTCTTGAAGAAGTTGGAATAGAAGAGGAACCAACTGATCAGCATAGTGGCAGTGAGGGGAACCCAGAGCTCAGGAAATCCCACAAGAATTTTGCTTAAAGAGAGCAATTTCTGCTTGCTGTCCTGTGTTATGGACACTAGTTAAAAAGCACATGTTTACATTTCAAACATTTCGTATTTCTGACTTTAGCGAAGACGGCCAATTCTTACGAAGCAAAGAAATCAACTTCAGATTACTGAACCTGGTGATGCAAAACTCCTGCAAAAATAGCGTTAACAAGGCTGTTGAGAAGGGCATTTAAGTCAATACCCTCCAATAACACACTTATTTGTACCGTATTGACTTTCAGACTTTTCAAACCTGGGTCTACCAGATTTTCAATAAACGTGTAAGGATATTAATGCAACTGTTATAAATGTTGTTTTATTTATATTCCCCCTCCTTGTGAACCGCGTACATTGCTGTTGCAAATAGTGAGTTTCACGGTGGGTAGCGGCCCCACGGACACCCGCGGCGCTCCTCATACTACACTGATCACTCAACCCGGAGTTCCGGGTTCTTTCCCGGCAGTGTTAGATTTTTAGGACAGGTTTCCGGAAACTCGCAATTAATCACTCTACTTTCAGGTTCAAGTTTGAGCCCAATAGCGTCAGTGAAGGTACACAATGGAGTAAAGTCCATTGGAGAAGAGTTTATAGAGCCGAGGAGCGGAAGTACAAAATAGTTTGGGAGTTATTGCTCTGATTGGATATTGTTCCTTTACTCCTTCCTTGTATTAGTGCTAACGTACCGTACTAATACCTACTTGCTTGACACCTGCTTGATGGGCTTCAGGAGTTTTTCTACTCCCCAAGCCCGGCCCGAGGCCAGGGTTGGCTTGTGAGAGTTTGGTCCACCAGGCTGTTGCTTGGAGCGGCCCGCAGGCCCACATACCCACCACAGACCGGTTGGTCCGGCACTCCTTGAAGAAAAATATCTATTTTTTGTCATGAAGATGTCCACGGTTATTCCGGCAATATTTCTTATGCTCGCTGGGAGGATGTTGAACAACCGTGGACCTCTGATGTTTATACAGTGTTCTCTGATTGTGCATATGGCACCCCTGCCATAAGGGTGTTTAATGAGATGAGAGAGCTGCTCATGTACGAGTCATGATAAGAAGAGATATCAAGCAAATAAATCAGTGTATTAATATATGAAATGAGATACAATTAATGAGATACACATGAGATATAATTAATCTTATCTAGAAGCGTCAATAATAAGATAACTCAGTGCACTTCTTCAGCTTCACTTTGTTAAGCTCGCTGACAAGTGCAGCGAAGGCTGGCAAAGTTAATTCCAGGAATTAGAAATCTTCCACATTATTGAGAGCTTAAGAAATCATAATTAACATTGCAATAACAAGGCGAAGTGTAGAGAAAGACAACAATGAAGCACACAAATGAAGGAAAGCGCATATGAAGGGAGATATTAATTGGGCGCTAAACATATTACATCAAAATAGAACATAAAACAATTTATAAAATGTAAATAGGTTTACATTCAGAAAAAGAGATAGGAAAATATTGGGTTGGTAATTGAACTGAACAGTTATGCAATATATTACTAGTTATTACGATTTGCCTTTGATCACTGGATTGGTTCACGCACTGGTTAAATATATGAATGAATCTGATTGGTATAAACAGAAGCTGCGTCGCATAAGCCAAAAGGCATTATATAGTCTCCTCATATGTCCTTCTCTTTTTAGATATATGCCATTTATATAGTCGAATTAGCTTAGGGATTTATGCAGATAATTAACTTAGCTGCCACCCGCCTGGTCTACAGAAGCTGCTCTTGCACGCTTCCCGCCATGTGTATGGTAATGGTATCATGTCTTGCATTGATTTGCATTATTAACTGCGTTCAAGTGACACATTTACGGGCTGGTCCCCGACCGTTGCTCAGGGTAAAGAGTGAGAGATCTCTGATAATAAGAGGCTCTTCAAGGGTCAGTCCGATCTCTAGAGGGTAACATAGAGCCCCTCTTCCCTCCTCTGGTTAAGCAAGAATGTTCAACTTAATAGTTAATCCGTTTTTTTAATTCAAGAAATGACTTCCATCATAATAAAAGGTATATTTCTCGGTGGCTGAATGTGTTGGTAGATGAAAGAAAGATTTTTCAGTGTTCGTAGATTACGATGGAGTTATCGTTTACGTTGTATGTAGTGTTAATCACGCATCAGAGAACGAGGGTTAAAAAGTGCACCACACACAAAAAAATTTTCAACAAAATCTTAAAACCGTATGAACAAACATTAGTGGTTGTCTCAGTCTGATATTTTCAGTCAGCCATGAGGACTATTGCCAAGCCTCTTACACTGTAACCTGCTTTATATAAATCTCGCAAATTTCTCTCCAGCATACCTGGAGAGCCTACCTGGAGAGCCTACCTGGAGAGCCTACCTGAAGAGCATACCTGGAGAGCATACCTGGAGAGCATACCTGGAGAGCATACCTAGAGAGCCTACCTGGAGAGCCTACCTGGAAAGCATACCTGGAGAGGGTTCTGGGAGTTCTACTACTCCCCGAGCCCGGTCTGAGGCCAGCCTCGACTTGTGATAACATGGTCCAACCGACTGTTGGCTTGGAGTGGCCCGCAGGCTCACATATGCACTACAGCCTGGTTGGTCCGGCAATTCTTGCAAGAACGTATCTAATTGCCTCTTGAATACATCCACTTTTGTTTCACCAATATTTATAATGCTTGCTGGGAGGGTGTTGAGCAGTTGTGGACCTCTGATGTTCAGACAGTGTTCTCTAATTGTGCCCATGGCACCTCTACTCTTCACTGGCTCTATTCTGCATTTCCTTCGGTATCTTTCGTTCCAGTATGTTGTTATTCTTCTGTGCAAATTTGGGACCTGGCCCTCCAGTATCTTCCATGTATATTATTATTTGATACAATGATTATTTGATACAGCGTTTGAGACATGAATCATTAGAGTAGTTGCTATAGAGCAAAATTAATACTAATCCACAAAGAACATTCTGGAACGCCACCTTGAATGACTAAGGAAAGAATTCATTAAAGAACAAGATATATGTCACTATATTAGTTTTAAAGGCTTTTACAGAAGTACACTTCTTCAATCCAGCCAGAATTGAACACAGAAATTTAAAAAAAAATGATTGTGGAAAAGCATCTAGTACATGCTTTGATATCCTTGTTTTAGATTAAGATAGCATATAAGACACCAACCTGAGTCTGTGGATGAGAATTGCTGATACCAAATGCAGAATATTGCATTGGCTTCTTTCCTTTATGTCTGAAACTTGTACTGCCAAACTAGAGACGACACTAAGTTAGCAATGTCGTGCCCAGATTCACGGGCTCTGGTGTCCACCCCTGGCGGACGCCAGTGGCGGATGTAAGGAACGGACGCTTAGGGAGGACGCCAGGCGCAAACTCAGAGGGCAGATGCCAAGCGCGGACGCCAAGCGCGGACGCCAGGCGCGGACGCCAGGCGCGGACGCCAGGGACGGTCGCTAGTGGTGGACGTCAGGGACAGACACCATAGGTTGACGCCAGGGACGGGCGCCAAGGGTGGACGCCAGGGGTGGACGCCAGGGGTGGATGCCAGGGATGGTCACTAGGGGGTGGACGCCAGGGAGGGACGTGGTGAACGTCTGAAGCATCCGGCCCAGGCCAGCCTCACTATGTGTAAACAAAAGCCAGAGTGGTCGTGTGTGTTGTGCTGTACACAAAACCAGCGCCAACAACGCCAAAACAGTCATGACATATAATAGGTATAAACACTGACTATACGTAACAGTGTGTCGAACACCATCTTGATCGAAGAACATTATCTTACTCTGAATAAGTAAACAGTTATCAAGTGAAAGAGTGACTGCTCCATCGGTGTATACAAGCACACGCTAATCAATGAAGTTTACAGCACTGTTATCACAGCATAACACCACAAAATATCGAACTAAGACCACGTCAAGAGTGATCATATACTCACCTCGTTGTACTCAACTTGTTGTGTTGGCGGAGGTTGAACTCTGGTTCTTTCGGCCCGCCTCTCAACTGTCAATTAATTAACTGTCCTCCCCCCCCCCCATACAAACACACACACACACAGGATCAGCCCGTAACAGCTGTCTAACTCCTAGGTACCTATTTACTGCTAGGTTAACAGGTGCATCAGGGTGAACGAAACTCTGCCCATTTGTTTCCACCATCGACGGGGATCGATCCCCGGACCACAGGACTACGAATCCCGAGCGCTGTCCACTCAGCTGTCAGACCCACCTCTGGGTCTGGGCAGCGGACAGAATGGGCAGCGGTCTCCACAATAATATAAAGGAATGAGTATTGATGTACACATGTTACTTGATTGGCCAATTTAGGTGGTTGTGTCATTACCCATTCCCTTTACAGCTGAAGGTCGTTACATCGTGCGTAAAGCCCCAAAATTAGCGTTAGTAGCTATTAATATTGTTGTGTATCACAGCCAATTTTTTTCTTGAATATATCATATATTAATTATCAATCCCTAGTTCAATCATAACAAGTCTTAACAAGGCTTAGCAATAGTTATCAAAAGCATAATTAATACCTTTTAACAGTTTTCATTGAATAAAATTTACTTAAACATAATAAATTAATAATTTGTATATAATATTATCATGCTAATGATATGATAATAATATATAGCTTATAACCATTAAAATTGGTATTCACACACTCAGACCTTGACAAAGCACTCAGCAGAGTGCAAAAGACTTGGTGTAATATCTTTACATAAGTCTCACAAATACACAAGTGAGGGTTTTTATCCTCTGTTATTATGCCTGTGAGTAGACATTACCATTACTTATTGTTCATACTGTTGCAGTTAACTTAAAGCATTATAGTTCATGGTTATCAAGTGAAATTTAGTAAGTTATGCTGGCACTAAGTATCTCAGAGGTAGATAAGGCTGAGGAAGAGCCAAGGTAAGTTTAGTGAACCAGTCCAATAAGCTGTATTTTAATTCTTATTATCTAAGCAATTTTATGACATCACTAAATGTGGTAAACCTTCCGCAGGTAAATTGAAACAGCAGCATTTACCTCTTCTACAGCTCACCATTATCTCGCTACGAGGAAGTATTAGCTTAGACGCAGTCTGAACTTCAGACTACAGCTAAGCATCTTTTTATTTTTTTAGTATTTTTTAGTGCATGTTAGTTTATCAAAATAAATGAACTAAATTTAGAATAAGGTTTTTACCACACTCTGGATGCTGCTTATAATGATATAAGCATCGTTGAGGCACTCAACTCCTGGCTCTCAAATATTGATTCAAATATTTTCGATGGTTCAGTCGTTTTATAAAGGATATAGTTATTCTCTTCTCTTAGGGGTATTTACATAGGTAATATCTCATAACCTGCCCAAAAGGGGACTTTAGTTAATTCTTCTTTAAGGCGTTACTTTAAACTCAACTTATTTCATAAATTTATTATTTTCACATTTACGGCAACTCCTGCTAAGTCAACTTGACACCAAAAGGCTCTTTAGAGGTTTGCGTGAACGAAAAACGCTGTCTCTCTGTCCCGAATGCTGAAAGAGAAGCCCTCTTTCCCCTTGAATACTGAGACGGAAGGACTCATTCTCTCAAATATTCGGATAGAAAGGCACTTTCTCTCGCGAATACTGAGTGGGAAAAACTCTCTCAACCCCGAAAATACAAAATGCAAGTCTTGCGCAACAAGATGCAAAACTCACTCCGACTCACACGGAATATACAAAACTTTATTTTCTCTTTCGGCAGAGTATACAAAACTTGTCTTTTTCTGTCGCCGTAATAAACAGAGAATCTCACTTTCTCTCTATATACAGTTACATCTCTATACACAATTACATCTGTCATAAATACACAAAACTCTGCATTCTCGTGTAGAAGAAAATACAGAACTACAATCACTCAAGAGCAGCTTAGTAAAACAGCACAATACCTCCCTTCACTCATTCACACGAGAACATAAACAATAAACAGAGCGTAAACACACTAAAGTGATGTGCCAATGGGATAATCCGTAGGTGCCGTGATGCGGGTTTGAACCTATGTGGTGGGTGTTCTCACACACGCGCCCTAGTCAACTAGGCCACGACATGGTGAAAACGATTGCAACCTGGAGTTCTGCTGAGTTAACAAGGGTTTCCTGAGTCTTCCGTTGAAGCCTTGTGAGCATGATTACAAGGAAACCCTTGTGAGCTCAGTAGAATTCCAGGTTGCAATCCTTTTACCATCTCGTGGCTTGGTTGACTAGGGTGTGTGCGTGGGAACAGCCACGCACACGCCCCATCATCAGTTGCATATATGCCTGGGGACCATTCAGGCTTGTTCGCATTTGTGTTCCTCACGTGTGCCCCAAAGAATGAGGTGATTTGATAAAATACCATGCCCAAGATTACCATCAGAGTGCCGGCGGGATGATGGGGAGATAGTCTCGGCTACCATCATCTTTTGTACGGTCACTGATGGTCGAGTGGTTAAGGTCTCCTGTACACCAGTTGCATTGTGCTCCTGGCAGTCTGGGTTCGAATCACTTCTAGGGTGTGGAGTTTTCAGTTTATATATATACGTATATATATATATATATATATATATATATATATATATATATATATATATATATATATATATATATATATATATATATGTGTGTGTGTGTGTGTGTGTGTGTGTGTGTGTGTGTGTGTGTGTGTGTGTGTGTCGTATCTAGTAGCCAGAACGCACTTCTCGGCCTACTATGCAAGGCCCGATTTGCCTAATATGGCGAGTGATTTTCTTTATTTTCAATAAATTGTTTCCAATTGGTTTATTTTAAATATAATTATTATATTAACAACAAATTATTGATTTAGCTATGTTAGTTTAGGGTAGGTTAAGGTGGGTTAGGTTAGGTTAGGTAGGGTTGGTTAGGTTAGGTTAGGCTAGGTTAGGATAGGTTAGGTAGGGTAGGGTAGGTTAGGTTAGGTTAGGTAGGGTAGGGTAGGTTAGGTTAGGTAGGTTAGGTTAGGTAGGGTAGGGTAGGTTAGGTTAGGTTAGGTTAGGTAGGGTAGGGTAGGTTAGGTTAGGTAAGGTAGGTTAGGTTAGGTAGGGTAGGTTAGGTTAGGTAAGGTAGGTTAGGTTAGGTAGGGTAGGTAAGGTTCGGTCATATATCTACGTTAGTTGTAACTCAACTTTAACAAAATTAACTCATACATAATGAAATGGACACCTTTATCATTTCATAACAAAAATAATTAGATAAATATAGAAATTCTGAAAAACTTGGCTTGTTAGGCAAATCGGGCCTTGCATAGTAGGCCAAGAACAGCGTTCTGGCTACTAGGTACATTATATATATATATGTATATATATATATATATATATATATATATATATATATATATATATATATATATATATATATATATATATATATATATATATGTCGTACCTAGTAGCCAGAACGCACTTCTTAGCCTACTATGCAAGGCCCAATTTGCCTAATAAGCCAACTTTTCATGAATTAATTGTTTTTCGACTACCTAACCTACCTAACCTAACCTAACCTAACTTTTTCGGCTACCTAACCTAACCTAACCTATAATGATAGGTTAGGTTAGGTTAGGTAGGGTTGGTTAGGTTTGGTCATATATCTACGTTAATTTTAACTCCACTAAAAAAAAATTGACCTCATACGTAATGAAATGGGTAGCTTTATCATTTCATAAGTAAAAATTAGAGAAAATATATTAATTCAGGAAAACTTGGCTTATTAGGCAAATCGGGCCTTGCATAGTAGGCTGAGAAGTGCGTTCTGGCTATTAGGTACGACATATATATTATATATATATATATATATATATATATATATATATATATATATATATATATATATATATATATATATATATTGTGACGGTAACGCGTTGGTGTTCGGCTGTTTAAGGCTAGGGGTATGGCCTCGTCACATAGTTATAAAAAAAAATAGAAAACTGGAACTTCGTCTGTGGTAAGGTAAGGAGAAGACACACAAAACACAAGTAAATTTTAACAATGAAATTTTAATTACGTTAAATAAATCAAAACATGAAAAAATGGACAAACAAATTCTTATAATAAAATCAATCAATCAAAATAATAAGAATAATTAGATGACACAATGAAAAGTTACGTTAAGGCAAAATAACAAGAAGTGCAATACAAAAGTAAATGGGAGGTGTTGGAATATTGGCTTTAAGCCACCACTTCTCTCAGTACACGCTAGCGTCTAGCCAGGAGGAGTGGTGACAACGAGAGCACTGAACATTCTGAGGTCTGAGGTTGGGGCGACCCCAGACATCAAGTAGTATGGGGGGGCGAGTGCAGGTGCAGCCAGACCGGCGACCAATCAGCGGAGCCGGTAGCGATCAACATGTAGTTTGGTGGTTTGAGTCCGAACAGGTGGCTGGCTGCATACGTTTTGCTCACCCTGGCAAGCCTTGCTGGTGTTGTTGTTGTTGTTGGACATGTCTTCCATAGTCGTTTTATATAATTTCAACGACGTGTTTGTGGAGGGAAGAGCAGGCTCAATCTCTTGAAGGAGATTATTGTCACAATATATATATATATATATATATATATATATATATATATATATATATATATATATATATATATATATATATGTCGTACCTAGTAGCCAGAACGCACTTCTCAGCCTACTATGCAAGGCCCAATTTGCCTAATAAGCCACGTTTTCATGAAATAATTTTTTTTCGACTACCTAACCTACCTAACCTAACCTAACCTAACTTTTTCGGCTACCTAACTGAACCTAACCTATAGAGATAGGTTAGGTTAGGTTAGGTAGGGTTGGTTAGGTTCGGTCATATATCTACGTTAATTTTAACTACAATAAAAAAAATTGACCTCATACATAATGAAATGGGTAGCTTTATCATTTCATAAGAAAAAAATTAGAGAAAATATATTATTTCAGGAAAACTTGGCTTATTAGGCAAATCGGGCCTTGCATAGTAGGCCCAGAAGTGCGTTCTGGCTACTAGGTACGACATATATATATATATATATATATATATATATATATATATATATATATATATATATATATATATATATATATATATATATATATATATATATAATACTCTATATGACCCGACCAGGATTCGAACCCATGACGTCCAAGAACACCCCTAAACGTACACGGGGGATCAATTGTGCGGTGGTCACGGTACTGTGTACGTTTAGGGATGATCCTGGACGTCATAGGTGCTAAAATAAAGAAAAAACACATAATTAACTAAAAATATAAATATATTATTCAAAATTTGTATAAATCATATGAATTAAAATTACTACAAAATAACACCTAAGCTAAATTAAATTCAAAGTCAAAAGCAAAAATGGTACAGATCAGAAAAATTAAACAAGACAACAAGATACCACAACAAAACTTAATATATCATTTCCTAAATTCCTGAGTCGAAGACTCGGAACCTTTCAACTCCGGTCTCAGTCTCGCTATCATCTTTGTCTTCTTTGCGAACGGATTTAACATATACTAACGACTTTTCCCCCAAAATGCAAATGATTTAAGCAATAAGCGGCGGCTTTAATAACGCACCAGAGGTTGAAAGACCTCAATAGCCCTTAATTGGTTGGCAGACTTTAAGGCCAACACTTAACCAACCGTACAGTCACCTGTGGTTGATTGTTCAATATTTCCCATAACAATATGTTTAACACATCTCTAACCCTGTCCACGGAGGACAGAAGAAAATGTGTATATGCTGATTAGCATTGTAAATGTGTGGCTACGTTTGTGGTAGAAAATAATAATAAAAAAAAACCTAACCAACCTTACTAAATCATAAACAATGAAACCTACGTTAGGTGAAGTCACCTAACCTCGCTTTACTAAAGTGAATATTAACCTACATTATACTTAAGGTATCACATATACCTGAGCTCATCTCATTAGCGAAGAGTTTCAGGTGGTTTGTCCGTCTTCCGACCGCCTTATAAGCAATCTTGATTATGTCTGGAAAGTGCAACATTTTGGTTCGTGTTATAGTCTTATGGCCAATAAAAATAGCGTGGCGTGTTTACCAGCACGTGATTGGCCGCCGGTAAGAGTTGAGAACAATGGTAGCGAGAATATGGAGTTGGTTCGGGCTCCTGGCAGCAGCACACCTGTATTTACAAGGTTCATTTTTCTCAATTACCTCTCAGACTTCAGAAAACGTCTTCCAAATTCCTTGGCGGTAGTGCGACGGCCTCGCCTCATGCGAGGTCGGTGTTCGATCCCCCTTGATGATCTCAATGGTTGGGTCCACATAACCATATAGCCTTGTTAGCACTTTCTCCAAATAATTACCTAATCTTCATTTAATCAGAGGTTTTATCAGCACTAGTTCTCCTCTATTCCTAGTTCAAGATGATAATCAAAACTTGTGGGAATGTTGGGAAGAATGACATATAAGAACATGTGATCGCCCACTTATATATCTTGACAATTGCACTGTATGTGTAGAATGTGTGACCTTTTAAACACACAACTGACAACACATCAATAACATTACATATCAGCATAAGCCCAAGACGCAACGTCCTTCAGAATAAACAAGACGCAGAGAGAGTCAAGATCACACACGCTTAGAGGCCAGCGATGCTATAATGTTTCAAAAAAAATCCTAAGCTCTTTTGAGAGCTGTGTTTATATATATTAAAAAAGATTAATTGAAAAATACAATTATAAGGCATTTAATAGTTACATATATAGTTTATTTTGTTATTATTGTTTGCATAACTCAATACTTTATTATAAATATATATATATATATATATATATATATATATATATATATATATATATATATATATATTTATATATATTATATATATATATATATATATATATATATATATTTATATATATTATATATATATATATATATATATATATATATATATATATATATACATATATATATATATATATATATATATATATATACATATACATATATATATATATATATATGTCGTACCTAATAGCCAGAACGCACTTCTGAGCCTACTATTCAAGGCCCGATTTGCCTAATAAGCCAAGTTTTCATGAATTAATGTTTTTTCGTCTACCTAACCTACCTAACCTAACCTAACCTAGCTTTTTTTGGCTACCTAACCTAACCTTACCTATAAATATAGGTTAGGTTAGGTTAGGTAGGGTTGGTTAGGTTCGGTCATATATCTACGTTAATTTTAACTCCAATAAAAAAAAATTGACCTCATACATAGAGAAAAGGGTTGCTTTATCATTTCATAAGAAAAAAATTATAGTAAATATATTAATTCAGGAAAACTTGGCTTATTAGGCAAATCGGGCATTGAATAGTAGGCTGAGAAGTGAGTTCTGGCTACTAGGTACGACATATATATATATATATATATATATATATATATATATATATTTATATATATATATATATATATATATATGTCGTACCTAGTAGCCAGAACGCACTTCTCAGCCTACTATGCAAGGCCCGATTTGCCTAATAAGCCAAGTTTTCCTGAATTAATATATTTTCTCAATTTTTTTTCTTATGAAATGATAAAGCTACCCATTTCATTATGTATGAGGTCAATTTTTTTTTATTGGAGTTAAAATTAACGTAGATATATGACCGAACCTAACCAACCGTACCTAACCTAACCTATCTTTATAGGTTAGGTTAGGTTAGGTAGCCGAAAAAGTTAGGTTAGGTTAGGTTAGGTAGGTTAGGTAGTCGAAAAAACATTAATTCATGAAAACTTGGCTTATTAGGCAAATCGGGCCTTGCATAGTAGGCTGAGAAGTGCGTTCTGGCTACTACTTACGACATATATATATATATATATATATATATATATATATATATATATATATATATATATATATATATATATATATATATATATATATATATATATATATATATATATATATATATATATATATATATATATATATATATATGTTGTACCTGTACCGGGAATTATTTGTTTTTCGACTACCTAACCTACCTAACCTAACCTAACCTAACTTTTTCGGCTACCTAACCTAACCTAACCTATAAAGATAGGTTAGGTTAGTTGTGCACAATATAGTTGTGCACAACTATATTCTACCCACCTCAAGACTCCGCTCCAATATAGAAGCATCAAGAAATATGGACCAATAGGCTTTCTACAATCACTTCCATTCAATACCCATTGTTTGGTGTTCTGTCTTGTGTTGATGAAATTAATACCCTATTAATACCACCTCACCCCATCCACCTCACTCAAATGTATATATATATATCTATATATATATATATATATATATATATATATATATATATATATATATATATATATATATATATATATATATATATGCAAAAACGATCACAATAACACTGATCCAAGTATGCGGAAAACCTCACCTGAAAAATAGAGAATGCTAAACGCGTTTTCGGGTTAATTAGCTTTCACCAGAGCAAAATAGAATGAACAAGGGAACGTTGTTGCTGTTGTTTTAGATTTAGCTACTCGGAACGAAACGTTCCAAGTAGCACGGGCTATGGCGAGCCCGTAATGGACTTACCTGGCACAGGAGCGGGTCTGTAACTGGTTCATTACTTTGATTTCTTGAAAAGAAACTTTGTAGGCAGACATTATACCCGCCAGGGCAGGTCACCTGACAACCAAGAACGTAAGAATAAAGGTAACTGCAGAAGGCCTAGAGGTCCATACGAGTAAAGATTAAAGATGAAACCTAAGGATAAAAGGGGTACAAATAAGGATAACTGTACAAAACAAAAACACTGGATAATATATTTAAGTGCCGCTGGATGAAAATAAATAAATAAATAAACACATGTTAAATAAATGCTATATTGTATTGATGTGCTCTATTGAAGCTTATATGGGATCTAATTTGGACATGCCAGGGCTTACATTAAGGCTGTTGTTACAATGTTTGATCAGAGCGGACTCCATCACGTTTCGTTCAAAGAAACCCTTACTTTTAAAAATACATCTTGCACCTCTGAAGTCGATAGAATGATCACGTAAACTGGAATATAAATACAATACTCTGGAGTTCTGGGCTGTACGAAGAGCATAAGAATGTTGATTTAAACGTGAGGAAAGAGATTTACCCGTCTGGCCGATATAAACACATGCACACTCATTACAAGGGATGGAGTACACACAACCTGCTACAGACGAGGGGGAGTTCTTAATTAACATGATCTTAACAGTATTATTATTTTTGAACACTGGGTTAATATTTAAGGTTTTTCAGGGCTGGGGCAAGACTTACATGTCTATCAAAATATGGCAATATCAACGAGTTTTATAATTTTGGTTTAGACTTGGGAGCTTGTTTACAGAACGTCCTTTTTGCTTGAACTAACGCGACATCCAAGACCGATTTTAGGGATTTTAACTTTTTCCCAATTTCAAATATTTTCGTTATTTCTTCATCAAAAAATTCCGGCAGGTAAATTCTACTAATGGAGGTTGATTCGTAGTACCATCCATATATGGTCCAATGGGATGTGATTTTACAAGCTCGCTACAAGTGTTGGCTACCCCAGTGGTGGCTACCCCAGTGTTGGCTACCCCGGTGGTGGCTACCCCAGTGGTGGCTACCCCCAGTGTTGGCTATCCCAGTGTTGGCTACCCCCAGTGGTGGCTACCACAGTGTTGGCTACCCCAGTGGTGGCTACCCCAGTGTTGGCTACCCCAGTGGTGGCTACCCCGGTGTTGGCTATCCCAGTGTTGGCTACCCCCAGTGGTGGCTACCACAGTGTTGGCTACCCCAGTGGTGGCTACCCCAGTGTTGGCTACCCCAGTGTTGGCTACCCCGGTGGTGGCTACCCCAGTGGTGGCTACCCCAGTGGTGGCTACCCCAGTGGTGGCTACCCCAGTGGTGGCTACCCCAGTGTTGGCTACCCCGGTGGTGGCTACCCCAGTGGTGGCTACCCCAGTGTTGGCTATCCCAGTGTTGGCTACCCCCAGTGGTGGCTACCACAGTGTTGGCTACCCCAGTGGTGGCTACCCCAGTGTTGGCTACCCCCAGTGGTGGCTACCACAGTGTTGGCTACCCCAGTGGTGGCTACCCCAGTGGTGGCTACCCCAGTGTTGGCTACCCCGGTGGTGGCTACCCCAGTGGTGGCTACCCCAGTGTTGGCTACCCCAGTGTTGGCTACCCCAGTGGTGGCTACCCCAGTGGTGGCTATCCCAGTGATGGCTACCCCGGTGTTGGCTACCCCAGTGGTGGCTACCTCAGTGTTGGCTACCCCCAGTGGTGGCTACCCCAGTGGTGGCTACCCCAGTGGTGGCTACCCCAGTGGTGGCTACCCCAGTGTTGGCTACCCCAGTAGTGGCTACCCCAGTGTTGGCTACCCCAATGTTGGCTACCCCAGTGGTGGCTATACCCCAGTGGTGGCTACCCCAGTAGTGGCTACCCCAGTAGTGGCTACCCCAGTGTTGGCTACCCCAGTGGTGACTACCCCAGTGGTGGCTATACCCCAGTGGTGGCTACCCCAGTAGTGGCTACCCCAGTAGTGGCTACCCCAGTGTTGGCTACCCCAGTAGTGGCTACCCCAGTGTTGGCTACCCCAGTGTTGGCTACCCCAGTGGCTACCCCAGTGGTGGCAACCCCAGTGGTGGCTACCCCAGTGGTGGCTAAGCCAGTGGTGGCTACCCCAGTGTTGGCAACCCCAGTGTTGGCTACCCCAGTGGCTACCCCAGTGGTGGCAACCCCAGTGGTGGCTACCCTAGTGTTGGCTACCCCAGTGTTGGCTACCCCAGTGGTGGCTGCAGTCAGGTCACGACTGTGTGAGTGTGTGTGTGTGTGTGTGTGTGTGTGTGTGTGTGTGTGTGTGTGTGTGTGTGTGTGTGTGTGTGTGTGTGTGTGTGTGTTTGTGTTTTCACCTAGTTGTTTTCACCTAGTTGTGTTTGCGGGGGTTGAGCTTTGCTCTTTCGGCCCGCCTCTCAACTGGCAATTAACTGTTTACTAACTACTACTTTCCCCCCCCCCCAGGAAGCAGCCCGTGACAGCTGA
Source organism: Procambarus clarkii (assembly GCF_040958095.1). Classification (NCBI taxonomy): domain Eukaryota; kingdom Metazoa; phylum Arthropoda; class Malacostraca; order Decapoda; family Cambaridae; genus Procambarus; species Procambarus clarkii. The sequence continues at coordinate 50,441,384 of NC_091150.1, read as the reverse complement.
CTAACTCCCAGGTACCTGTTTACTGCTAGGTAACAGGGGCATTCAGGGTGAAAGAAACTTTGCCCATTTGTTTCTGCCTCGTGCGGGAATCGAACCCGGGCCACAGAATTACGAGTCCTGCGCGCTATCCACCAGGCTACGAGGCCCCCTATGTGTGTACTCACCTAGTTGTACTCACCTAGTTGTGCTTGCGGGGGTTGAGCTCTGGCTCTTTGGTCCCGCCTCTCAACTGTCAATCAACAGGTGTACAGGTTCCTGAGCCTATTGGGCTCTATCATATCTACACTTGAAACTGTGTGTGTGTGTGTGTGTGTGTGTGTGTGTGTGTGTGTGTGTGTGTGTGTGTGTGTGTGTGTGTGTGTGTGTGTGTGTGTGTGTGTGTGTGTGTGTGTGTGTGTGTGTGTGTGTGTGTGTGTGTGTGTGTGTGTGTGTGTGTGTGTGTGTGTGTGTGTGTGTGTGTGTGTGTGTGTGTGTGTGTGTGTGTGTGTGCGTGCGCGTGTGTGCGTGCGTGCGTGTACCGACACATTAACCCCATCACCGGCATCACCAGGGCAACACGACCCTCGTCGTTTACACAAGCAGTCGTCTTGGAAGCCGTAAATCCCGACTATAATCATAAGTCTCCGAGGCGTGTGAGGGGGAAGGGGGGGGGGTGTAGGGGGTGCAGGGGAGGGGTGAGGGGTGTGGAGGATGGGGGTAGGGGGGAGGCAGGAACATTACTGCCTCACACCTCTCATAATCACTCATCATTTTGTCGTGCAGCGTAATTAAACCCTCGCCCTCATAAGTCACGGCTTCCAATAACGCGCAAACACCACCACGTATATCACACCTCCAACTCTGGCCAGGGTGTCAACGCTTGCGCTGAGCAGTGCACAGTGTTCAACGCTGGCCAGGGTGTCAACGCTTGCGCTGAGCAGTGCACAGTGTTCAACGCTGGCCAAGGTGTCAACGCTTGTGCTGAGCAGTGCACAGTGTTCAACGCTGGCCAGGGTGTCAACGCTTGTACTGAGCAGTGCACAGTGTTCAACGCTGGCCTGTGTGTCAACGCTTGCGCTGAGCAGTGCACAATGTTCAACGCTGGCCAGGGTGTCAACCCTTGTACTGAGCAGCTCTCCAAGTTCAATCCTTACAAAGTAGCAAATTTTTCTTTTATTTGCAGGTAATCAATCAGTTTTAGTCTCTAAAAAGGTCCCAAGAAGAGAGAGAGAGGAGAGAGCGCACGCAACAACCAAGTACTTATAGTGTTTACTCTCTAGATTGCCTCACCGAGGAGCTGAAAGAAATAACTGGCTGCTATTTAGTCTCTCGTAGTGTCAGCGAGCCTACAACCCATGTCTTTCAGGAAATCCATTGACCAAGGGTCTGAGATACTATGGAAATAAATGTGTCTTGATGCCCTATTTCCTTTCTCCTATTGGATTTGAACCTAATGGATAGTGGCACAGCGTTCCTGACCAGCACCAAAGGAGAGATATCAGGCTGGGTATAGATAGATACGTGTCTCCAAGGGCTATTGCGATCCCATTTGGGTGATGCGCAGAACTATTAGAATTTGAGCCTGAACAAATCACGGTTCTCTACTGTGCGTTTGGCAGTGAAAAGGCTGCTCTTGAAAGCGCTTGAATGGTCTCCAGGAATGGAACTCTATGAACTGACCAGGGCTCGAACCCTCCCGTTGCCTGAGATCACCCTCCTGGCATACAAAGTACGGTAGCTACTTCACCAGTAATCGTGTAAGATCATTGCTGGTATGGCACTTGAGGCACAGTGAAGTTAACGACATCATTAAGAGGAGCCTCACCACAGCTGGATGCCCAGCTGAGAGAGAGCCCCGCTACCTAACGCCCCGTAACTCTGCTGCTCCTATTGGTCGCCCAGATGGTATCACAGTGAACCCCTGGAAGAATAGCAAGCAGTTGGTATGGGACTACACGTGAGTAACAATCCTGGCTAACACCTACATTGACTTCAGTGTTGCACATCCGGGTGGCGCTGCCATTCGGATGTGCAATGGCGTCAACACCTGTACTGTCCCTTTGCTTCTGAGACACTCGGCGCCTGGGGTAAGAGTGGCACCAGTTTTTTGAAGAAACTGGGTTTTGGGCAAATTCAAACAACAAGAGACCCTACAGCTGCCAGCTTCTTTTTCCAGCACCTCAGCGTGGCGATACAGACAGGAAATGCACACCGCAATCAGGGCTCCTGTCCGCCATCTGGAGAGCTGGAGGAAGTCGACAACTTATGATAATCAACTTCGTACCTTATCTATAATTCTTTGTTTGTAATAAAGTTTAAATAAAATAAAAACTTACATATATAAGGGGGCGGGGGAGAAGACAGTATGAGCCAACGCATGAAGCAACCCGACTAGAAGAGGAGAGGATGTGCAGCACCAGGGGTGCTGCACATCCTCTTCTTCGTGGCTTGAGGGTCCCTACAAACAACCCAAGTGGAATCATATATATATATATATATATATATATATATATATATATATATATATATATATATATATATATATATATATATATATATATGCGCTCATTAATAATAATGTTGAAATATATAATAAACATCCCAAGAATAACAGTGCCGTTGATAAGTTATAATCATAAATTATGCTTCGTAAATATAAGTCATTAGTCTCAAATATTTTCAAAAGGTTGCTGCAAACTTCCAGTGACGATGAGTTATTACATTAGTGTTGCAAGCAATAAAAGGAAAGTTTAGAAAATGTAAACCATTGGCCAATATCAACATGAGGACTGTTTACCAGTTAATCAAACCAGGTAAAACTGCGTCCAACTGTGATGAGTCTGTCAGTCCACAGTGGGACATGAAGCGGAGATACTGGGCATCTTTGTTCAAGAGGAACTGATAAATATGTGATCCATCAATCTGTTGTGCTGCTGGCTGTCAGCTCCGCGGTAAAGGTACAGTCAGTCATGTGATAATCGATCACAATCAACCGAGCGGATGGTGGACATATTAATAACCAAAGTGAGGCTCTGAGGATCAATATCTCGACTGTTATATCCAACCCATGTTTCCCCAGGACAAATGTCCCTTGCAACAGTCCTACTTCGTTAGTGTCTTTGCAACTGTCTCGCGCTTCGTTAGTGTGTCTGCAACTGTCCCGTTTCGTTAGTGTAATTGCAAATGTAATTTTCCACTTACGGATCTCCACGCGATGGTTCGGCGGTATTGGTGTTGCCGCTGAGTTGCCGGGCAATGATTTCGCTTCTTCAGTGCAGTGACTGATGGGACCAGTGATGATCACAGTCTCTCTGTTCTCCCATACAGTGACAGGAAGGACCAGGGGTGATCACTGTCCCTCCCTCACAGTGACAGACAGGGCCAGGGGTGATCACTGTTCCTCCCTCACAGTGACAGACAGGACCAGGGGTGATCACTGTCCCTCCCTCACAGTGACAGACAGGGTCAGGGGTGATCACTGTCCTCCCTCACAGTGACAGACATTGCCAGGGGTGATCACTGTCCCTCCCTCACAGTGACAGACAGGACCAGGGGTGATCACTGTCCCTCCCTCACAGTGACAGACAGGGTCAGGGGTGATCACTGTCCCTCCCTCACAGTGACAGACAGGACCAAGGGTGATCACTGTCCCTCCCTCACAGTGACAGACAGGACCAAGGGTGATCACTGTCCCTCCCTCACAGTGACAGACAGGACCAGGGGTGATCACTGTCCCTCCCTCACAGTGACAGACAGGACCAAGGGTGATCACTGTCCCTCCCTCACAGTGACAGACAGGACCAGGGGTGATCACTGTTCTCCCTCACAGTGACATAAAGGGTCAGGGACGAACTAAGCAATAATATCATTACAAATGCAGTTTCCTCCAGTTTAGAGCCGATAAATGCACAAACGTTTCAACCATTGAGTTTACTACTAACCCCCCTCTGCCCCCCCCCCGAACAATGCAGCTTGATCTTCTGATTTGCCACAACATACCAATTGAGACGTGCTAGTTGAGAGGGCAGGTTGTTAGTGAATCAGGGGATCCATGACGTCACGCCACTTTAAGGCTCCATAACGGAACTGCCTTTTCATAAATTTCCTAATTGTTAGAGACTCCACAGTTTGATTGATCAACTGAGGATTAAAATACTCGGGCCTGGGGTAATGTGCGTCGTTTCGCAGCTTATGTCGGTCGTTAAAACTTGTCGTGCTGCTCAAGTTGGTAATTAAGACAAGTCTTCCAAGACAAGCTTATGAGATTTTCATATATATTAATTGCTGAGTTTTATTAACAAACTCGCATCAGCGCCTCAGTAGCGCGATTTTACTAACTGCGTGACTGAGCACATATTACAATGAACTTTATTCACAATGGCACTTTATTCACTATTAATGAAACTTTTGTGTTTAAATTGTCTTCCTTGTAAAATATAAATGTTAAATCAAAGATTTGTAGTTAATTAATGAGGTATGATGCAAGTAAATACAAAAACAAATGTCATGACTGAATCCGTTTATGTAATAATTAATTATTTCATTACATTTTTGTTATTTTTTTACATAAATCTTTTTCGGAGAGTCTTTAAGAAAGTTTCTGAATAGCCGGAATGATTTCTCATTAGAGAGAAAGCGAGATTTAAATAAGATTAAACGCCGACACTTGAAAATCATATTTAAAGATATCAATAAGATGTTGCAAGATATTATAAAATATTTTAGTATGTTGACCAAACCACACACTAGAAAGTGTGTGGTTTGGTCAACAATCGATTTGAGAATGGTCCAGGATGGACCGAAACATCGTCGTCCCTTCACTTTCTAGTGTGTGGTCTGGTCAACATATTTCAGCCACGTTATTGTGACTCCTCGTCTGCATATTTTAGCATGTTTTAGGATAGGCTAAGATGTTCTAATACAGTTTAAGATGGTCTAATACAGTTAGACATATTCTAAGACATTTTAACATATTCAAAGACAGCTTAAGATATTCTAAGACAGCTTAAGATATTCTAAGACAGCTTAAGATATTCTAAGACAGCTTAAGATATTTTAAGACAGCTTAACATATTCAAAGACAGCTTAAGATAGTCTAAGACGGCTTAAGATATTCTAAGACAGCTTAAGATATTATTAGTCTAAGATATTTTAAGAAGTTTCAGGATATTCTAAGTAAGTTTAAAGTAGGATATTCTAAGTTTAAAGTAAGATATTCTAAGTTTAAAGTAAGATATTATAATTAAGTTTAAAGTAAGATATTATAAGTAACTTTACAGTAAGATATTCTAAGTAAGTTTAATCTAAATTATATTCTTTAGAAAGTTCAATATATTCAAAGAAAATTTAAGATACTCAAAGAACGTTTGAGATATATTCTCGGTACGTTTAAAAAGTTCCTAGACTGTTTATGAAATATTATAATCGACATAATTATATATAAAAAAATAATTCTTGCTTTACGAGTCACGACACTTATAATTAGTCATCTAAAGCTTATAATGATAATATAACAAAGTTATATATATATATATATATATATATATATATATATATATATATATATATATATATATATATATATATATATATATATATATATATATATATATATATAAACTCATGAACTCTGTGTTCATGAGGCTTTTCTTTAATCTTTCATCCTTATTCTCTGACCGCTTAATCCTCTTTGACCATTCTAAGCTAAGCTATACCTGTTTTTGGTTAATTACCCCTGACCAACCCTTGGGATGGGTTGGTCAGGTGTCGGCCTATATATCTTCCCCCCTTCTCCCTTCTCCTCAGTCAGTCTAGTGTTGACAAAGGCTTTAACAAAGCCGAAACGTTCACCTCATTTCATATTTCTCTGTGGATTTTCCGCATTTATATATTGCGGAAAAATTTATATATTTTATAAAAAATAAATTAATAATATATATATATATATATATATATATATATATATATATATATATATATATATATATATATATATATATATATATAACTGAAAACTCACACCCCAGAAGTGACTCGAACCCATACTCCCAGAAGCAACGCATCTGGTATGTACAAGACGCCTTAATCCACTTGACCATCACGACCGGACAAAATGAGGTGATAGCCGAGGCTATTTGAACCACCCCACCGCCGGCACTCGGATAGTTATCTTGGGCATAGCATTTTACCAAATCACCTCATTCTTTGGGGCAACACGTGAGGAACACAAATGCGAACAAGCCTGAATGGTCCCCAGGACATATGCAACTGAAAACTCACACCCCAGAAGTGACTCGAACCCATACTCCCAGAAGCAACGCATCTGGTATGTACAAGACGCCTTAATCCACTTGACCATCACGACCGGACAAAATGAGGTGATAGCCGAGGCTATTTGAACCACCCCACCGCCGGCACTCGGATAGTTATCTTGGGCATAGCATTTTACCAAATCACCTCATTCTTTGGGGCAACACGTGAGGAACACAAATGCGAACAAGCCTGAATGGTCCCCAGGACATATGCAACTGAAAACTCACACCCCAGAAGTGACTCGAACCCATACTCCCAGAAGCAACGCATCTGGTATGTACAAGACGCCTTAATCCACTTGACCATCACGACCGGACAAAATGAGGTGATAGCCGAGGCTATTTGAACCACCCCACCGCCGGCACTCGGATAGTTATCTTGGGCATAGCATTTTACCAAATCACCTCATTCTTTGGGGCAACACGTGAGGAACACAAATGCGAACAAGCCTGAATGGTCCCCAGGACATATGCAACTGAAAACTCACACCCCAGAAGTGACTCGAACCCATACTCCCAGAAGCAACGCATCTGGTATGTACAAGACGCCTTAATCCACTTGACCATCACGACCGGACAAAATGAGGTGATAGCCGAGGCTATTTGAACCACCCCACCGCCGGCACTCGGATAGTTACCCCAAAGAATGAGGTGATTTGGTAAAATGCTATGCCCAAGATAACTATCCGAGTGCCGGCGGTGGGGTGGTTCAAATAGCCTCGGCTATCACCTCATTTTGTCCGGTCGTGATGGTCAAGTGGATTAAGGCGTCTTGTACATACCAGATGCGTTGCTTCTGGGAGTATGGGTTCGAGTCACTTCTGGGGTGTGAGTTTTCAGTTGCATATGTCCTGGGGACCATTCAGGCTTGTTCGCATTTGTGTTCCTCACGTGTTGCCCCAAAGAATGAGGTGATTTGGTAAAATGCTATGCCCAAGATAACTATCCGAGTGCCGGCGGTGGGGTGGTTCAAATAGCCTCGGCTATCACCTCATTTTGTCCGGTCGTGATGGTCAAGTGGATTAAGGCGTCTTGTACATACCAGATGCGTTGCTTCTGGGAGTATGGGTTCGAGTCACTTCTGGGGTGTGAGTTTTCAGTTGCATATGTCCTGGGGACCATTCAGGCTTGTTCGCATTTGTGTTCCTCACGTGTTGCCCCAAAGAATGAGGTGATTTGGTAAAATGCTATGCCCAAGATAACTATCCGAGTGCCGGCGGTGGGGTGGTTCAAATAGCCTCGGCTATCACCTCATTTTGTCCGGTCGTGATGGTCAAGTGGATTAAGGCGTCTTGTACATACCAGATGCGTTGCTTCTGGGAGTATGGGTTCGAGTCACTTCTGGGGTGTGAGTTTTCAGTTGCATATGTCCTGGGGACCATTCAGGCTTGTTCGCATTTGTGTTCCTCACGTGTTGCCCCAAAGAATGAGGTGATTTGGTAAAATGCTATGCCCAAGATAACTGTCCGAGTGCCGGCGGTGGGGTGGTTCAAATAGCCTCGGCTATCACCTCATTTTGTCCGGTCGTGATGGTCAAGTGGATTAAGGCGTCTTGTACATACCAGATGCGTTGCTTCTGGGAGTATGGGTTCGAGTCACTTCTGGGGTGTGAGTTTTCAGTTGCATATGTCCTGGGGACCATTCAGGCTTGTTCGCATATATATATATATATATATATATATATATATATATAAACTCATGAACTCTGTGTTCATGAGGCTTTTCTTTAATCTTTCATCCTTATTCTCTGACCGCTTAATCCTCTTTGACCATTCTAAGCTAAGCTATACCTGTTTTTGGTTAATTACCCCTGACCAACCCTTGGGATGGGTTGGTCAGGTGTCGGCCTATATATCTTCCCCCCTTCTCCCTTCTCCTCAGTCAGTCTAGTGTTGACAAAGGCTTTAACAAAGCCGAAACGTTCACCTCATTTCATATTTCTCTGTGGATTTTCCGCATTTATATATTGCGGAAAAATTTATATATTTTATAAAAAATTTATATATTTTTCCGCATTTATTATTAATTATATATTTATATATATATATATATATATATATATATATATATATATATATATATATATATATATATATATATATATATATATATATATATATATATATATATATATATATATATATATATATATATATATATATATATAAAGTCCTTTAATCACCCAAAAAGTTGGTTTCAAAGAATTGAAGATTGTGTCGAACATTTAGAATATCCTTAGAGGCGTCTGAGTCAAGAGGTTAAAATCCTCAGATGTCTTCACGTGTGAATGTCTTCACGTGTGAATGTCTTCACGGGTGAATGTCTTCACGGGTGAATGTCTTTACGGGCGAATGTCTTCACAGGACATTCCTCACAACAGGTGAGGAATACGCCGTAAAACGATGATGACCAGACGACACTGCTCACAACGCCACGTCCACTCTATCTGATTAATCATTGTATGTGCTTCCTCCCATTTCCGCTTCATTCGATCCCATTGGTTCCCCCCATATATGCCCTATTCTTCCCCTCCCTACGCCGTACTCCTCACCTATTTGTATTATATGCTTGACCTCCCTAATAGTTTAAATCCAATTCGCCTGTGCAGTCCCATCACTTCAGAATGAACCATGTAGGTTCGAAACGTTGTTTCGAAAGAAGGAGAATCTCTCAGACGTCTCCTTTTAATATTATATCCAACCCCACGGGAATTACTGGCTAGATTAAACGCATGATATCCATGTTCTTAGGTCAACAAGGGGATAATTAATGTTATCCTATAAGGCAACCAATGCCGTGAAGGAACACCAGAGGACTGGGTTAACGTGTTCAAGATAATCTAACAATCATAATAATCTAACTAAAGATAATCAATCTAACATGAAAACTAACACGCGCTTAATAAAAGACTGGTAATTAGGCCATAAGCAAGGCATACTTTATTGCCTTAGCCCCAGGATCAGAGAAATACAACGACATCCACCGGACAATAGTTAATTTAACGCAATTTAAACCTAACAGCAATAACAATCAGGGTGCAGGATAACATAACCTTCTTTTGCCCTTGGGGGGACCTTTGACAAGCCGCCAGCTTCCTGTTCTCGTCGAGGCCTCTAGGGTTAGTGGCCCTCAGGTAAATCAGGTAAAAAATAACCTAAGAGCCTAAGACAACACAGAAGCGTCTGTGGTGGAAATTTAGTTATTGTTCTTTGAAGATTCGCACAATATAGAGCCTCAAAAAACTGGATCGAGTTAATATAAGCCGGAACTCACGTTAAGGGTATTGGGACAGTGATTAGTTGAGGCTGATTCAATCAAATTTCGTTTAACAAGCTCCCTGTAGCTAGCAATACTTTTTTTTAGAATTTCATTTCGATTTTTTTTAAATGTCTTTCTAAAATTACCCTTAAATCATTTCATGGTTTAGATATGTTGTCGATAGATTAAGTACTACAAATCTAAATTCAGATGAATTTCAAGCTAAACTTAATGATCAAGTCACCCATATCAAATTTACTATAGAGGCTAAAATTTATAAATGTTTGCCATTTTTAGATATATATATATATATTTACACAGGGAAGATTTTTCACTTAAGTTTACTGTCAATAGAAAGCTTACGAATAGCGTGCATTATGTTCATTATTTCTCAGGGCAAAAATACAATGTGAAGCAATAAATATTTTCAAATATTTATATATATATATATATATATATATATATATATATATATATATATATATATATATATATATATATATATATATATATATATATATATATATATATATATATATATATATATATATATATATATATAAAATGTAGTACTTAATACCCAGAACGCACTACTCAGACTAGTATGCAAGACCCGATTTACCTAACAGGCAGGGGTGATTTTCGTTATTTTCGAAAAAATTCTAATTGGTTTATTTGAATAAGTATTATATATATAAAGAACATAAATCCAAGAGCTAACAGCCGATCAGCCAGACACAAAGAGTAAATACTAAGCACACAGCCAATGAGAGAGTCGGATTAAAGACAACATATTGACCTGCTTACCAAAATGTAACCAATCGTCACCAAAATTATTGCCAATATTTGTCAATTATTTTGCTTCGTAAATTAATAACTTTTACTACACACAGAAATCAGAATAACGTGATGCATCAAATGAACTCTTGGACGCAGGTTCGAATCCTCGTCACGCACCCTTGTGGATTTGTAACAACTTTTACGATTTTTATGCCTAAATACTAATTTAATTTCATACGTATGCTTTGTTTTTCAGTGAAGGGTTATTCAGTTTCCGTAAAACATATGTATTCATTGTTTTTGGTTCACAATTCTTTTTTTTTACAGCCACCCGAAAAGTTCTCCCCGCATGCAGGCCCTCTCCCAAAGCCAATTTATGAAACAATAGAACACAATTGAAAACAATCACCCGTACTGCACATCATATAAATATATTTAATTTAGTGTTTTGATGTTCCTCTATTGATCAACTATGTGTAAAGTTCTGTAATTGTAGGAGGGGAATAAAACTGTACATTTTATTTACAGGTTTGGGTCAGTACATGACAAACGAGGCTACAGTGTTGGGAGGCTTTTATCATGTGAAAGTTACAAAATGATTAAGAAGTCGACTTTTACTGTCAATCATCATCCATGCACGAATATGACAGACAGTCAGTGTGGTAGCTGAATGCAATATTAACAGGAGACTAATTATCACTTCTAAGCGTTGAATTTCACCTCAAAACACCAACATGGATTCAGCCTAAAGAATTCTTTCTTGAATTCCTCTAATTTCCAATATTTCATTAAAATATCCACACACACACACACACACACACACACACACACACACACACACACACACACACACACACACATACACACACACACACACACACACACACACACACACACACACACACACACACACACACACACACACACACACACACACACATTTTAGAAATATGTGAAAAAGTAAACGGAAATATTCAAACTTGAGTTTGGCAAAGGAGTACCTACACGGATAGGAACAGAGGACAATAGTGAAAGGGGAGATATTAGATCTGAAAAAAGATGAGTTTGAACCTGGACCAATAACAAATTGGTAATAACATATTGATGATAACTGCAGCAGCACATGTTGAAGTAGGGACGCAGTTCAGAGTCGGAGACGAAACAACGTCTACGTTGAATAAAAACTAACGTGATACCCAAGCATTAACAAAATAATATACCACCGAACACATGACGAAACTACGACGTTTCTACAACGTTTGAACAAGTTGTATGCCAGTTAAGGCTGAGTTCTGAGCTGAGGAGATTGACCGACAAAAAAATAATGAGGGAACAGGATGCTAATGGAAAAAGGAGGAACAGGTGGAAAGGAACAGAGGTAGAGAATAAGGAAGTCATAACAACGAAGCTTAAGATTCAAAGGGAAATTGAAAAAGGAAACCAAAATACATTATAGGTAAATTAAAAGAGTGAAGGAATATGATGCAACTTTGCTAGTTTTCTCTTTTTGCTAGAGAAAACAATTGGTGGAAGATTGGTAAATATGTGGAACAGATTAGAAGATGATAAAGCCGTCTCAAAACACAGGTTGAAAATTGAAAGAAGTGAGCTGAAAAAATATGTTGACGATTTAAACGACTCTCGAACGCACAAACACAAAAAGCTGCACAAATCACACACACACACACACTTTTTTCTCTGCGAAAAAAGCTAGTGGAACTTCTGGAGCGAATAAACTTTGTAACACAACATCAATATGGGTTCATGGATGGCTAGTCATGCCTCACAGCATTAAAAGAACTCTACGATCAGGCAAGAAAGAGAGGACTGAGCAGACTACATATTTTTGGATTTGCCAGAAAGCCTTTGACACAGTACCACATAAGAGACTAGTGCACAAGCTGGAGATGCAGGCAGGAGTGAAAGGGAAGGTACTCCATTGGATAAGGGAGTACCTAAACAACAGAAGACAGTGAGTCACTGTGAGGGGTGAGGTCTCGGAGTGGCGAGGCGTCACTAGTGGAGTCCCTGAGGGATCAGTTCTTGGACCTTTACTGTTCCTGATATATGTAAATGATCTCCCAGAGGAAATAAACTTGTTCCTCTCAATGTTTGCTGATTATGCAAAAATTATGAGGTTACATAATATGAGGCTACAGGATGACCAAGACAGTATGGCTACTGATGGCTACTAATGTTCAACCCAAGTAAATGTAAAGTAATGAAACTAGGAGGAGATAATAGGAGGCCAGACACTGGATACTGAATCGGAGATGAAGCCCTTCACGAAACGGACAAAGAGAAAGATCTAGGAGTTGATATCACATGAAACCTGTCTGCTGAAGCCCACATCAAAAGAATAACATCTGCGGCGTATGCGAGGCTTGCTAGCATCAGAACAGCATTCAGGAACCTGTGTAAGGAATCATTCAGAATCTTGTACACCACGTATGTAAGACCAGTCCTGGAGTATGCGGCGCCAGCATGGAGCCCGTACCTTGTCAAGCACAAGACAAAGCTGGAAAAAGTTCAGTGGTATGCCACTAGGCTAGTCCCAGAACTAAGAGGCGTGAATTACGAGGAAAGGCTGCGGGAAATGCACCTCACGACGCTAGAAGACAGAAGAGCTCGGGGAGACATGATCACCACATACAAAATTATCAGGGGAAACTGATAGGGTAGAAAAGAATGGATTATTTAACACGAATGGTACACGCACAAGGGGACACAGGTGGAAGCTGAGTACCCAAATGAGCCACAGAGACATTAGAAAGAACGTTTTCTGAATCAGAGTAGTTAACAAATGTAATGCAATAGAAAGTGATGTGGTGGAGGCAGACGCCATACAGTTTCAAATGTAGATATGATAGAGCTTGAGAAGCTCAGGAATCTGTACACCAGTTGAGAGGCGGGAACAAAGAGCCAGAGCTCAACCCCCGCAAGCACAACTAGGTGAATGCAACTAGGTGAGTACAACTGCCTGCTTCACTTACTACATAATCTCATTTATTCCTTTAAGACCTAAAGCCTTCATTTTGTATTCCATCACAGGGTCTCCCGGAATGTTATTTAACGACGAGTTAATGATGGTCTTCATTCCCTTCTGGGAAAATACCAATTCTTTAACATAGACTCTTACGAAACCGTTTTGTTATAATTTTTGCCTGAATGTAACTTACTGAGATGGCACAGGTCTTATCTCACTCACTTCGCCATTCTTTTGGGTAATATTACGCTGTTATTACAACAACAAATTTATCATTCTTTTTCTCTCCTCCCTCTCTCTCTCTCTCTTTCCTTACATATTCCTACCCGCTTCCTCAATGCTAACATTCAATGGTGCTCACAACACTAGACTCGCTTCAGGTAGAATTCCAGTAAGACCGAAGCCTCTTTAAGGCACCTCAGACCAGGAATAAAGATGACCAAAAACATTCTCTTCCACTATTGCCAGACGCTTGCGAAACCCCTCGCAGTCATTCAGTGTTGGAGGAAATTGAGTTTTGTGTGGTAACTGTGGAGCTCCAGGGCCACCCACCAATAGGCATTGGTATTTTTTTTTTAATTTATCTATATATTTTTGTTATTATGATTGTGCTTTTTTTATTTTTAATGATTTTTTTATTATGATTGTGCTGTTCTCTTTATTTTTGTATTTCGGTGCTGATGTTGTCGATGAGGGTTGTATCTTTATGTATTTTGGCTGGTTATACTATTGGCAACGCTGCTGTATTTGTTATTGTTAAGACTGGTAACACCATTGGTATTACTGGTGTATTTGTTAGTGTTAATGCTGGTAATACCATTGGTATTACTGGTGTATTTGTTAGTGTTAATGCTGGTAATACCATTGGTATTACTGGTGTATTTGTTAGTGTTGAGGCTTCAAACACTATTGGCAACGCTTGTGTATTAATATTGTTGTAGCTGGTAATGTGATGTAATAATTTTTGTTGACGATGCTAAATATTTACTTAAGTTCTAAAAGAGCAAAAAATAGGCGGCATGAATTATATGTGAAGGAAAATTAGGAATCTTTAAAATTAATTCTTATCCCGATTTCAAATATTTTCCACAACAACCAACAATTTACCAAAACAATTCATTAAAACAATTTACAGACGCAATTCCCAGCATCTATTATTCTTTCTAGACACAAACCTCTAGGATCAGTAATCTTTCCATACACAACCCCTCCTGTACAACACACAAAGTAACGGTCCCTATGATTCCCTTGTTACAACTTGTAATAGAGTTGTTACATCTTGTTATAATGTTTTTATGATAAAAACCCACACTTGCATATATGTGAAATTTATGTAAGGACCCCGCCAAACACCCCTGTTTATGAATGAAAAACGGTTTACACTCACAGCAACTGATGATGTTCGAACACTTCCGGAAAAGTGCTTCACTGACGAATTTTATTCGAACCACAACGCCGTAAATGCTTCAGCCACGTACTACAAATACAAATAATCGCCAACAGAACCTAAACACCTAACCTATTTCTATATATATGCACAATATGTTAATATAATATTAATTTATATTTACGAAAATTCCCGTTTTGAATGAACAGCATCTAAAAACTTATGAATGCGTCTGTGGGGTCGACCGCTGGATGTAATGGACTTAAGTCGAGGACAGGTTGACAAATGCAAATAATCGCCAACAGAACCTAAACACCTAACCTAACCTAACCAACGCCAAAATAGGCACAATATGCTAATATGTAATAATAATCTATATTTGAGAAAATTCTTATTTTGGATGAACAGCATGTTAAAATTAATGACTGCGTCCTTGGGGTCGACCGCCGGATGGAATGGACTTGGTCTGAGGACGGGTTGTGTTGTGGTCTAGTCAAAAAGAACTGGAGGCCAGTACAGCAGCCAATCATCATAAACAAAGGAAAAATGTTCGTTAATCCAGCCGCCAAACCCCTACATTTACGAATGAAAAAACTTTATACACAATTCACATCTGATGAAGCTAGATGTTCCCATTACATCCTCTGTTCGAATGTTACCTCTGTAAATGCTTCACTCACGCACATTACGGCAATTACAAATAATCGCCAACAAAATCTAAATACCTAAATTAACTTAACATACGCCTAACTATACAGAAAATGTATTATATAATGTTAATTTATATCGTAGAAAAACCCAGAATATGCATTACATTAAAACTGCTGAGTGTGTCTTTGCGGTCCAGCCGTCACCGTAAGTGTAAGGATTTCTTAAGGCTTTACCGTGATTACTGTTCGTGAGGCGGCCACCAGCCTACAGGACAAACCTGTACTTTAAGTACACACTGCACCAGATCTGAGATTGAAATTTATATTGAAATAAGTTTATTGAGGTATAAATACCCACAAAGGGATGAGGTAGCTCAAGCTATTCTCACCCCGCTCAGTACAGCGTGTTCATACCTACATATACACACAACACAATAAACATATTACCGAACATTCGGAGTGGTAAACATATATATTTCTTCCTTTACCCGATCTGAGATCAAAGGTAAAAGAATCTGTACGCTTTAAATAAAAAATTTTTGTAGGATTATTGGAAAACACAAGTTGAAAACTGTTGACCAGACCACATACTAGAAGGTGAAGGGACGACGACGTTTCGGTCCGTCCTGGACCATTCTCAAGTCGATTGTTCGACTTGAGAATGGTCCAGGACGGACCGACTTGAGAATGGCCCAGGACGAACCGAGACGTCGTCGTCCCTTCACCTTTTAGTGTGTGGTCTGGTCAACTTACTTTAGCCACGTTATTGTGACTCATCGCCTGCAAGTAGAAAACTGTTTTGTTGGTAAGCATTTCTCAGAGAGCTTTTACAAGTATGATTACTTATAGAACCCAAGTGAGAACAGTTTTCATGATGATCTTCTTTTAATAATAAATACAAATTTGGCATTTAAGGATTTCCAAAGACTCCGCCAACTACAAAAGTTGCCTCAGGCTACACAAGATACCACTGACTACAAGAGATACCACTAACTACAAAAGATACCACTAGCTACAAAAGGTACCACTAGCTACAAAAGGTACCACTTACTACAAAAGATACTACCCACTACAAAAGATATAACTGACTACAAAAGATACCACCCACTACAAAAGATACCACCCACTACAAAAGATACCACTTACTACAAAAGATACCACCCACTACAAAAGATACCACCCACTCCAAAAGATACCACTGACTACAAAAGATATCAAAGATATCCCCCACTCCAAAAAATATCCCCCACTCCAAAAGATATCTCCCACTCCAAAAGATATCCCCCACTACAAAAGATATCACTCACTACAAAAGATACCACCCACTCCAAAATATATCCCCCACTCCAAAAGATATCCACCACTCCAAAAGATACCACTGACTACAAAAGATATCAAAGATATCCCCCACTCCAAAAGATATCCCCCACTCCAAAAGATATCCCCCTCTCCAAAAGATATCCCCACTCCAAAAGATATCCCCACTCCAAAAGATACCACTGACTACAAAAGATATCCCCCACTCCAAAAGATACCACTGACTACAAAAGATATCCCCCACTCCAAAAGTTATCCCTCACTCCAAAAGATATCCCTCACTCCAAAAGTTATCCCCCACTCCAAAAGATATCACCCACTCCAAAAGATACCACCCACTCCAAAAGATACCATCCACTCCAAAAGATACCACCAGTCTAAGATACAAGAATGGAGAAATTCGAGCTTCTACAGCGGAGAAAATAAGCAACTTTTATTGGGTCCTTTAAAGATTTATGACGGAGCTGAAGGTGGTGACACCTGGCGTCATAACGTTTAAGAGCCCCCTGGTGTGTAGCGCGTTGCACCAGACTGTTGCTGCTGGCGGCCACCATGCCTTCCCACCATCGGTAATAGCCCCGTCCCTCTACCAGGATGACTTTCATCAGCCCTCAGCCTCTTTCATCAACCGTAATTCATCTCCCGGCCATCATAGCAAAGTATGACATGATGTCTTCTCTCTCTCTCTCTCTCTCTCTCTCTCTCTCTCTCTCTCTCTCTCTCTCTCTCTCTCTCTCTCTCTCTCTCTCTCTCTCTCTCTCTCTCTCTCTCTCTCTCTCTCTCTCTCTCTCTCTCTCTCTCTCTCTCTCTCTCTCTCTCTCTCTCTCTCTCTGGCGTGGTTTCTTCCCTGGGGGCATGGTACCTTGGCTCTGTCATGGTACCTTCCCTGGGGGCATGGTACCTTGCCGCTGTCACGGTACCTTCCCTGGGGGCATGGTACTGTGCCGCTACCATGGTACCTGCTCTGGGTCCGGGAGAAACAGTGATTTCCCACAGCCACGAGACCTTCAAGCCGTCCAGCCATCAGTTCCCCACCATAACAAGCTGTGCAACATTGCTCCTCTCCTTCACCCAAACACGGCAGCAACACCACATGACAGATGACTCCAACCATCCCATGGTCCTCCTCGTCCTCGTCTCTGACAAACAACCACAGGCCTCGAATTGCAGCCAAGTTATCTTCAAGTCTTCTACGATGACTTTGTTGACTTAGCAGCAGCATTCTACTCGCTGGAATGACCTTGTCAACCAGGCAGTGACGGTGAACTACGTCTCACGACCGCAGCTGATAGTGCGAATGTCTGTGCCGGCCTGCAAAGCTTCGTGAGACGAAAAGCTGTTTTACCCCTGATTGGGACTACGGGCTCACCATAGCCCGTGCTGCTTGGGACGTTTTGTTCCAGGTAGCAAAACTTTAACAACAACAACAACTCTGATTGGTCCGGCTCCTTGTTTCTGTTATTATACATCCCCCCCCCCCCTCAACCACAACTTCAGTCACGTGATTGGAGGCACTTGATTGACAACGATTGTAATACGCCGGCCAGGGCCATTAACTGACTGGACGATATTTCAGTAATCCGTATGATTCTTTTCGTAATTGTAATTATCATAATTCTAATTGGTAATTAGTATGGTAATTGTAATTACGATAATAATTTTTCTTATGGTAATTGTAATCAAGCGCAAACGCGAAAGAAACTTTGTTGCAAGAGAAAGAAAGAGAGAGGGAGAGAAAGAGAGAGAGAGAGAGAGAGAGAGAGGGGGGGGGTGGAAGAGATAGAGAGAGAGAGAGAGGGGGGGGTGGAAGAGATAGAGAGAGAGAGAGAGGGGGGGGTGGAAGAGATAGAGAGAGAGAGGAGAGAGAGAGAGAGAGAGAGAGAGAGACAGAGAGAGAGAGAGAGAGAGAGAGAGAGAGAGAGAGAGAGAGAGAGAGACAGAGACAGAGAGAGAGACAGAGAGAGAGAGAGAGAGAGAGAGAGAGAGAGAGAGAGAGAGAGAGAGAGAGAGAGAGAGAGAGAGAGAGAGAGAGAGAGAGAGAGAGAGAGAGAGAGAGGGGTGGGAGAGATAGAGAGAGAGAGGGGGGAGAGATAGAGAGAGAGAGGGGAGAGACAGAGACAGAGAGAGAGACAGAGAGAGAGACAGAGAGAGAGACAGAGAGAGAGAGAGAGAGAGAGAGAGGGAGAGAGAGAGAGAGAGAGAGAGAGAGAGAGAGAGAGAGAGAGAGAGAGAGAGAGAGAGAGAGAGAGAGAGAGAGAGAGAGAGTGAGAGAGAGAGAGAGAGAGACAACAACAGAGACACTAACAAACACAGGTAAGCCTTGCCCCTCCTATTAAACAGCAGTTACTGCCTCAGCACCAACAGACTACCGGAAGGTGCGGGTCACACCAAATCATTTTTACCTTAATCGTCAAAGTGACTCAATATTTGGAAAAGTGATTTATATCGGAGTGAATGATTCGATTTGCAGCGCTGGGCGTACACACACGGGGGGGGGGGTAGCGCTGAGCGTACACAAGGGCGGGGCAGCACTGGGCGTACACAAGGGTGGCAGCACTGGGCGTACACAAGGGTGGCAGCACTGGGCGTACACACACGGGGGGGGTACCGCTGGGCGTACACAAGGGGGGGGGAGCACTGGGCGTACACACACGGGGGGGGGGGGTAGCGCTGGGCGTACACAAGGGGGGGGGGAGCACTGGGCGTACACAAGGGTGGCAGCACTGGGCGTACACAAGGGGGGGGGAGCACTGGGCGTACACAAGGGGGGGAGTACTGGGCGTACACAAGGGGGGAGTACTGGGCGTACACAAGGGGGGAGTACTGGGCGTACACAAGGGGGGGAGCACTGGGCGCACACAAGGGTGGCAGCACTGGGCGTACACAGGGGGGTAGCAGTACTGGGCGTACACAGGGGGGTAGCAGCACTGGGCGTACACAAGGGGGGGCAGCACTGGGCGTACACAAGGGGGGGCAGCACTGGGCGTACACAAGGGGGGGGAACACTGGGCGTACACAAGGGGGGAGCACTGGGCGTACACAAGGGTGGCAGCACTGGGCGTACACAGGGGGGTAGCAGCACTGGGCGTACACAAGGGGGGGGAACACTGGGCGTACACAAGGGGGGGATCACTGGGCGTACACAAGGGGGGGATCACTGGGCGTACACAAGGGGGGGAGCACTGGGCGTACACAAGGGGGGGAGCACTGGGCGTACACAAGGGGGGAGCACTGGGCGAACACAAAGGTGGGAGCACCTGGCGTGGAAGGGTGGTGATAAACATGGGAGGGTGGTAGCGAACGTGGGATGAGGGTGATGAACGTGGGAGGCTGGCAAGGAACGTGGGAGGCTGGCAAGGAACGTGGGAGGCTGGCAAGGAACGTGGGAGGCTGGCAAGGAACGTGGGAGGCTGGCAAGGAACGTGGGAGGCTGGCAAGGAACGTGGAATGTTGGTGATGAACGTGAGAGGGTGGTAAGGAACGTGGGAGGCTGGCAAGGAACGTGGAATGTTGGTGATGAACGTGGGAGGGTGGTAATGGACTTGGGAGGATGGAAAGGGACGTGGGATGGTGGTGGGGAACGTGGGAGAGTGGTGAGGAACGTGGGAGGATGGTGAGAAAAGTAGGAGGGTAGTAAGGAAAGTGGGAGGGTGGTATGGAACGTGGGAGGGTGGAAAGGAACTTGGGAGTGTGGAGAGGAACGTGGGAGGGTGGTAAGGGTAAGGAACGTGGGAGGATGGAAAGGAACGTGGGAGGGTGATGAGGAACGTGGGAGGGTGATGAGGAACGTGGGAGGGTGGAAAGGAACGTGGGAGGGTGATGAGGAACGTGGGAGGGTGGAAAGGAACGTGGGAGGGTGATGAGGAACGTGAGAGGGTGGAAAGGAACGTGGGAGGATGCAAAGGAACGTGAAAGGGTGGTATAAGGAGTATGGGCAATGATGCATGTCAATAAATGAAAAGATGCAATAAGTTTAGAGGAATAAAATGAACACTGGTGCACGTAGAAGTGTTCTGGTGAGTTAAAGTGGTTAATGGAACCACTATAAATAATAATAAAGTGGTTAAGGGAGTGGAAGATAACCGTAGTGAGTAGAGAAGATGACAGTTGACGACGTGAATGAGAATGGGAATAGAAAATTGAATATAAGAATAACAATAGAAAATGAGAATATACCAGGAAAGGATATTTTTATTATGTAGCAAAATAAAATACTGAAGTGTTTGCCACGGGGTGGAGGAATGTTGGGGTCGGGGAGAAGAGGCGTCCGTCGGAGGGAAGGACTGAATGTAAACATGCAGCGAGCTGGAGGGACATCAGTGAGCTATAAGGTCTGGAAGGAGTACCAGGAGCTGGAGGGACATCAGTGAACTAGAAAGCCTGGAAGGAGTACCAGGAGCTGGAGGGACATCAGTGAGCTAGAAGGTCTGGAAGGAGTACCAGGAGCTGGAGGGACATCAGTGAACTAGAAAGCCTGGAAGGAGTACCAGGAGCTGGAGGGACATCAGTGAGCTAGAAGGTCTAGAAGGACTACAAAGAGCTGGAGGGACATCTGTGAGCTAGAAGGTCTGGAAGGACTACCAGGAGCTGGAGGGACATCAGTGAGCTAGAAGGTCTGGAAGGACTACCAAGAGATGGAGGAAGGTCTGGACGGTCAACAGTAAGCCAGAATATCTGGAAGGACAGCAGTAAGTTAGAAGACTGGAAGGACAACAGGGAGCTAGAAGGTCTGGAAGCAAAACATTGCACTCGGAGGTCTGGAATGAGGACAGTGCGTGTATTAAAAAGCCTGGAAGGACAAGAGTGATGTGGAAGAACAATATGTTAGCTGGACTGACAATAGTGAGCTGGAAGGACAGCAACAGTGAGCTAGAAGGACAGCAGAGAGCTAGAAGGACAACAGAGAGTTAGAAGGACAACAGAGAGCTAGAAGGACAACAGTGAACTATAAGGGCAATAGAGAGCTAGAAGGACAACAGAGAGCTGGAAGGACAACAGAGACCTAGAAGGACAACAGAGAGCTGGAAGGACAATAGAGAGCTAGAAGGACAACAGAGAGCTATAAGGATAATAGAGACCTAGAAGGACAACAGAGAGCTAGAAGGACAACAGAGAGCTAGAAGGACAACAGAGACCTAGAAGGACAACAGAGAGCTAGAAGGACAGCAGAGAGCTAGAAGGACAACAGAGAGCTAGAAGGACAACAGAGACCTAGAAGGACAACAGAGAGCTAGAAGGACAACAGAGAGCTAGAAGGACAACAGAGACCTAGAAGGACAACAAAGAGTTGGAAGGAATACGGAGAGCTGGAAGAACAAATACATCCTGACGAATTTATAAAAAACTGGATCAGTAAGAGCAACAAAGACAAGAACAAAGCTGGAACAGAAACTCAACAAGGAACAAAAAACTGAGAATTACAGGCTCTGCTGGGAACAACATAAACCCTTTGGAAAGTTAACAAAGAACAACAGAAGTGAACTAGAGAGTTACACAAGCAACAGCAACAACTGACAGGAACGGCAGCAAGCAACGACAAACGTTTGTGTGGAGAGTCAACACGAAATAACAACAATGAGCTGAAGAGAGTCAGGGGCAACGAGTTTGGTATATAGCGAAAAATATCAATAACAAGCAGATGCAGAGCAAGGAAGAACACCTACAGGGAGGGCAAATAGGGCCATGAAGAACAGTAGGGTGCAAGGCCAGGAAGAACAGCAACAGTTGGATGCAGGGCCAGGAAGAACAGTAACAGAAGATTGCAGGGCCAGGAAGAACAGCAACGGAAGGATTCAGGGCCAGGAAGAACAGCAACAGTTGGATGCAGGGCCAGGAAGAACAGCAACGGAAGGATTCAGGGCCAGGAAGAACAGCAACAGTTGGATGCAGGGCCAGGAAGAACAGCAACAGAAGGGTGCAGTGCCAGGAAGAACAGCAACAGTAGGATGCAGGGCCAAGAAGAACAGCAACAGTAGGGTGCAGGGCCAGGAAGAACAGCAACAGAAGTGTGCAGGTCCAGGAAGAACAGCAACAGCCGCAGGGCCAGGAAGAACAGCAACAGAAGGGTGCAGGGGCCAGAAAGAACAGCAACAGCAGAATGCAGATCCAGTAAGAACAGGAGCAGTAGGATGCAGGGCCAGCAAGAACAGCAACAGTAGGGTGCAGGGCCAGCAAGAACAGCAACAGTAGGGTGCAGGGCCAGCAAGAACAGCAACAGTAGGGTGCAGGGCCAGGAAGAACAGCAACAGTTGGATGCAGGGCCGGAAAAAACAGTAACAGCAGGGTGCAGGACCAGGAAGAACAACAACAGCAGAGTGCAGGACCAGGAAGAACAACAACAGCAGGGTGCAGGGCCAGGAAGAACAGCAACAGCATGATACAGAGCCAGGAAGAACAACAACAGCGAGGAACAGATCCAAGAATAACAACACAAGCGGGGAACCTTTCCAGTGGAGCTGCCATAGAAACCTACACGTCGAATACTCTACACGACCAATACAACGAGTTATCCGGAACACGTCAAGAAACAGCAAGTTAAGAAAAAGCCATAAGTGCCAGGTTGATGACGGTGGAGAGTCAGGTGCGCCATGACCTCTATATGATACAGGAGAACTATCCTTGCGGCCTGATGAGTCGACATATCCAAAGGGTCTGGAGTTTACTATGACTCTGGGGTAGGTCAGGTACGACAGGATCAGGAATGTAAACCTGAGATGTGAGTTGGGAAGGTCACACAGTTCTCCAGGTCGAAAACTACTAAGATTTCCAACAGATTAGTTTATCTACATGAGATACTGATTGAGGTATCTTACAATTGTAATGGGCTGGTAGTTTTGCTGCATTGGTAGTGAGTGAAGATTAGGAAGATTAGGATCTTCCATTCATTCCATAAGAAGATCATTAGGAAGTTATGTAAAGCACACTGCCATTAAGGTTCTGGGATTTATGCATAGTTTGAAGAAAATAGTTTCCAGATGAACATGGGTGATTGTAGATAATCTCTAGATACCGGACGCTTAAATCTACTATCAAAATTATCTACCGACCTTAATAAAATACAAAATAAATTGAGAGCTATTTAATCTGTAGTCTGAAGAGTAGACTGCCTATTACTATACTACAATATTGTGAGTGTAGTCCTAGGGAACTCAGTTCTCTTAAAGGATATTATTTATCTAACACAAGGTTATTGATTGGAGACAACTGAAAGTATCTGTTGAGAGTCAACTCTCATCAGTTGTACATAGTAC
>NC_091150.1:50374041-50416966 GCF_040958095.1 Procambarus clarkii | reverse complement strand
TCTATCCCTCACTCTCTCCCTCACCGAGGAGATCAAGGCAGACAAGCTACGTCTCGCAAGTCGAGTGTTCCCACTTAGCAAATGGGGTTAAGAAAGTGCTACGACACAAGCAATAGTCGACGAGTCAACTTGGGCCGTATGCTCTTCTAACCCTTAATGGTATCTTCATCATACCTTCAGCTCTGCTTCTTGATGGTTACGTATTAAAAAATATATATTCATATATTTTTATACCAACAGTCTCACTGAGTACAAGTGTGTTTACAAGGAGGAGGACGCAGACCAATATGGAATTCATGGGTTGCTCTGCAGAAGCTCCAAGGGCTGGCATGCAAGACACAACGAGGTCAATGACATCATCAAGAGGAACCTTGTTCCAGCTCAGTGCCAAGCGGAGAGAGAACCTCGCATCCTAGGGGACCAAAACTCGGATGATCCCGCACTTTGCCCTGATGGCATCACAATATACCTCTGGAAAAGGGGCAGACAGTTAGTGTGGGACTACACATGTGTATCCAACCTGGCTGACACATAAATACAGTTTGATGCTGATCAAGCAGGTGGGGCGGCCAACCACAGGGAAACAGAAAGATCAGTCAAATACAGGCGATTGGAAGGTCAATACACCTTTGTTTCCATAGCGTCTGAGACGCTCGGCCCCCTGGGGAAGGAGTGCCTTGGGATTTCTCAATGAATTGTGTTCCATGCTCCTTGACATCTCCAGAGAATCAAGGGCTGCCAGTTTCTTGTTTCAGCACCTCAGTGTAGCGATCCAGAGGGGAAAAACTTATTGCGTCCTCGGTTCTTGATCATACGCGGAGAAACTCCAAGAGATCCATAACCTCTAAACCAATTGAATTAACTAATGTAAATCTTGTAACCATAAAATTTCTAATAAAGCACAACAAAAGACAAAAGGAAGGAAGTAGTAAGAAAAAAACACACAGAAACAGTATTGGAGGGGACCTAAACATTCCCTCTAATGCGTTATGTGTGATTTCCTCCGAGGCTAATGGTCCCCTTCTTCCATCCAGAGGTGGTACCCCCTTCCATTGTTTGTTTAACACATAAAAACCAAAACTAATATATATATATATATATATATATATATATATATATATATATATATATATATATATATATATATATATATATATATATATGTGTATATATATATATATATATATATATATATATATATATATATATATATATATATATATATATATATATATATATATATATATATGTCGTACCTAGTAGCCAGAACGCACTTCTCAGCCTACTATGCAATGCTCGATTTGCCTAATAAGCCAAGTTTTACTGAATTAATATATTTTTTCTATTTTTTTTCTTATGAAATGATAAAGCTACACATTTCATTATGTATGAGGTCAATTTTTTTTTATTGGAGTTAAAATTAACGTAGATATATGACCGAACCTAACCAACCCTACCTAACCTAACCTAACCTATTTTTATAGGTTAGGTTAGGTTAGGTAGCCGAAAAAGTTAGGTTAGGTTAGGTTAGGTAGGTTAGGTTGTCGAAAAAACATTAATTCAGTAAAACTTGGTTTATTAGGCAAATTGGGCCTTGCATAGTAGGCTGAGAAGTGCGTTCTGGCTACTAGGTACGACATATATATATATATATATATATATATATATATATATATATATATATATATATATATATATATATATATATATGTCGTACCTAATAGCCAGAACGCACTTCTCAGCCTACTATGCAAGGCCCGATTTGCCCAATAAGCCAAGTTTTCATGAATTAATTGTTTTTCGACAACCTAACCTACCTAACCTAACCTAACCTAACTTTTTCGGCTACCTAACCAAACCTAACCCATAAAGATAGGTTAGGTTAGGTTAGGTAGGGTTGGTTAGGTTCGGTCATATATCTACGTTAATTTTAACTCCAATAAAAAAAAATGACCTCATACATAATGAAATGGGTAGCTTTATCATTTCATAAGAAAAAAATTAGAAAAAATATATTAATTCAGGAAAACTTGGCTTATTAGGCAAATCGGGCCTTGAATAGTAGGCCAAAAAGTGAGTTCTGGCTACTAGGTACGACATATATATATATATATATATATATATATATATATATATATATATATATATGTCGTACCTAGTAGCCAGAACTCACTTCTCAGCCTACTATGCAAGGCCCGATTTGCCTAATAAGCCAAGTTTTCATGAATTAATTGTTTTTCGACTACCTAACCTAACCTAACCTAACTTTTTCGGCTACCTAACCTAACCTAACCTATAAAGATAGGTTAGGTTAGGTTAGGTAAGGTTGGTTAGGTTCGGTCATATATCTACGTTAATTTTAACTCCAATAAAAAAATTGACCTCATACATAATGAAATGGATAACTTTATCATTTCATAAGAGAAAAATAGAGAAAATATATTAATTCAGGAAAACTTGGCTTATTAGGCAAATCGGGCCTTGCATAGTAGGCCGAGAAGTGCGTTCTGGCTACTAGGTACGACATATATATATATATATATATATATATATATATATATATATATATATATATATATATATATATATATATATATATATATATATATATATATATATATATATATATTTGCTAGAATCAACATTAAATCTGGGAGTAAACTGTCATGTTATGTCCAGACCAAGTGAGTTGGCCCGGACAGTGGAGTCGGAGATTCTATTGGACGACATATTCGACCTCGAGACGCAAAAGAAGGTGTCACTAAAGACACCTTGCAAGGAGAACTTATTACAGAAGGATGAGAGATCAGAGGTAAATACAGACGCACCATACTGTCCCCCGAGATCAAGGCGGCAGCTGAGGGCCTTCGTGAGAATAAGGAGATAGTCGTCAAGAGAGGTGACAAGTCGCCAATATACGTTATTCTTAAATAAGACGAATATCTGGCAAAAATGAACCTCAACTTCTCCGACCAAACGAAATTTCAAAGGGTCCCGAGGGACACTACAGCCGAATTGAAAACGTAGGTAAACAGATTGATTGAAACTGTGAACGCCAAGAAATTTGCACTCCACCTGTCAAAGGTTATCAGGGAATACAAACCAGGTTATGCAAATGGGAATGTCAAGACCCACAAACCCGGTAACCCACTTCGGCCAATCATCAGTCAGATACTCACACCCACATACAGACTGGCTAAGCGACTCCACTCCTTGCTGACTCCTTAGGTGCCTTGTGCTTTCAGCCTGAAGTCTCCAAAGGACTTTATTGACTTATTGCGGGGAACACGGGCCACGGGGATGAGAGCCTCTGTGGATGTGGAGTCGCTGTTCACTAACGTGCCTGTGGATGAAACCATCGGGATGATGATGGACAGAGTGTATCGTAATCCAGCTTGTACCCCTCTGGACATACCTGACAGCATACGGAGGATGTTACTCGAACCCTGCACTAAAAAGGCACTTGAGTCCCGATGGGCACATGCATAAACAAGTGGATGGGGTCACCATGAGGTCTTCCCTAGGTGTACTTTTGCGAATTTTTGCATGGGTACCATAGAGCAGAGAGTCTTAGTTGACATGGACTTAAAACCTGCCATATACTGCAGGTATGTTGACGACATATTTATGCAGGTTCCTGCTGTCAGACGTTTGCAGCAGCTGTAGGAGGTATTCCAGCAAAATTCGGTGTTGAGTTTCATTTACGAGATGGAGAGTGATGGGAGGCTGCCCTTTGTATATGTAACTGTCACGGAAAGGAATGGTGGCTTCCACACTGCAGTCAACAATAACAAAACGAACACAGGAATGTGCCTTAATGCCAATAGTGACTACTGAACAGGTACAAGCGAAATGTTTTCAACGGCTTCGTCGACCGAGCTCCTAATCACAGCTCTGGTTGGAAGCAGGTCGCCGAGGAACTCGTCGTAGAGTAAGGCAGAGCCAAGTAACTATTCGTTTCTCTAACGGTTATGTTGAAGAAGTCATTAAAAGAAAGGTGACACGCCATGCAGCCTATGAAGAATCAACCAACACAACACTTGTACCTCCTATTAGATTGTTGTACAGGAACTTTATTCTACGACTTAGAAATCGAGGAAAGAGTTCTGAGAAATATTATTGGGAGGAACGTTATCCCACAGACACCAACCAGAAGATTCAATTAACCGTTTACTACAAAAACAAGAAGACCACAAACTTGCTTACGAAGAACTCTCCAGACGCCAAACAGAACGCCTTAAGAGAGACTAACGTCGTCTATGCCTTCACATGCCCACATGGGGACTGTTAGCTCCAAAGGTCTCAGAATATAGGCAAGACAACAACATCTCTTTCTAGGCAATTAACAATGCACAAACAACAGGGGCTCCCTCAAGGAACATGTAATCTCCACACACAACCAGATCATCACCAGAGACATCTTGACAAGCAACACCGAAATAATCGACAGGAATAATGACAGCAGACGACTGGACATCAGCGAGGCGCTACATATTAAGAAGTCCAGACCAGCAATCAACAACCAGTTAACACATAATTACATTCTGCCCACTTCAAGACCCAGAGCCAACTCAGAGACAGCATACAATGAGTCTACCTAAAGAACATAAGCTGCCCTGTTGATACATTTGATACCCAATTAATATCCCTCATACATTTATTCATTGATACATTTAATGCCCCTGATATATTTATTCCTTGATACATTTAATACCCAATTAATACCCCTATTTTATGGCATTCCTCCACTTGCTCTTTACCACCTCATCCAAAGAGTATATAATCCGATGTTAAACACGGTAAAATTGTGTCTAAAAACATGAAAAAACACATGAAATATTGAGAAGATTCGTGTTAGAATCATTAATCTTACCTTTTCGGTCCCATTTGTTATATTTGTAACAAAGACTGCTACCAAAATATACTAATACACAGACACACACACACACACACACACACACACACACACACACACACACACACACACACACACACACACACACACACACACACACACACACAAATATATATATATATATATATATATATATATATATATATATATATATATATATATATATATATATATGTGTGTGTGTGTGTGTGTGTGTGTGTGTGTGTGTGTGTGTGTGTGTGTGTGTGTGTATTTGTGTTACAAGAAGATTTCCTTAACAGTTAGCTTAAGTATCAGTCTAAAATAATCCAAGGATCTAAGACCTTACAATCGTAATAGAGTCAGCAGACTCGGGAAAGGATGGACGAGACTGGTGAGTAAATAGAGGAGCGGAGATGGTCGAGATATTTCACCAAGGTTTCATATTTAGAGTGAAGAGCGGCGGTCAGGCACCACAGAGCCAAAATAGCGGAAGGAAGATCCACTGCGATATGGTACGAACAAGCCACTGGGTACCACTCCTCCAAGCCTGACAAAAAGATATCCAGAGACATTGCAGTAGCCATACACAGACTCAGACTTGGTTACAAGTGCTGCTGGGAGGTAATAAACCCAATAGTTAAAGAGTGTCACATCTGTGGAACAGAAACAGAGGCGCCACTATTGTACTACTTACTGGAATGTGAAGCTACTGAAGCCCTGCGCCTCAAACTCAACGTTAATCCAACGACAGCAGCTGCATTAGATGCACATTCCACAGCCACTACAATGATTAGAAAAGCCGTTGAGGAATGGGACTCACTAGTGAGCATTCTGCACCTACATCCGCCACCAAGATAATGTTATCAAAACAAGAATAAAACAGAAGCGTAAAAGAAACAGGGAAAAAGGAGGAAACCCCACCTCCATTTAATACCTTGACACACATATCAGAGTGTTACGAACCCGAATCCAGCGTCCGAGCACGGAGTAGTAAACGACCGCGCCATCTGTGGGTCAGCTCCCGAAACCCCCCGCCAAACGCCGACGACACCTGGTGAGGATGCCGTGTATCAGCTACGAGGGCCAGTTTCCAGTCCCGTTCAGCACTCTACACCGCCGCCACTGACCTCTGGTGAGGTGGTGCTCCGACGACAGCGCCATCTATGGACTGGATACGTCAGGTGTTTGTGCCCGAGCCCGTAAGTGAGGTGTTTTAGTGTCCCAGTTATTGATGACGTGTCTGCTTACAGAGCCGACCTGGGACTGCTGGGATGGAAGTGGAGTCAGTCTACCCGAGGCAGCCAGTCTCCATACCTTGAACCTTGCTGCAGCTGTTGTGACGTCGTCCCCCTGGAAGAACACTGTGGTGTGTTAGCCTGCCAGTGGAGTGGCAGTAAGAGGATTTACCCGGGACCGACTGTTGGAGACGATCATCCACTGGGGTATTGAGGACAGGAGGGTGATTTGTGATATCACACGAGACTCCTGTCTAGGGCGTACCCCTTAT
Organism: Procambarus clarkii; assembly: GCF_040958095.1. NCBI lineage: Eukaryota > Metazoa > Arthropoda > Malacostraca > Decapoda > Cambaridae > Procambarus > Procambarus clarkii. The sequence goes on along the minus strand of NC_091150.1, from coordinate 50,410,583 downwards.
ATCGTTCGTGGAGTGGCCGTACCAGCCTTGGTGGCTCAGAACCTGCCAGCAGACCAGCTGGACGTGTGGTTGACGGCCTCCACGACGGTGCCCCCAGTGGACCTGTGTTTTGGCTGACCTGTGGCCAGGGTAGGCTCAACTTCTTTGGATATTTCGTTGTGTGGCCACGAAGAAGCACCAAGGACTCGGCACCGAGAGTTGTGGCACCAGCGTCTTCAGCAGAAGACAACGATTATGGATTAATCCCCTTGTAGAGTGTTAATACCCCCCCCCCCCTTTGTGTAACCGTTTTATATATTATTTATTGGTGACGGACATTATATTATATTAAGTTCTTAGCTTTCTTTCCCTACTCCCTTTAAGTTACTTGCGTCACGGATCTCATCCCTTGATAACCACTACTGGCTTGGGAACGGATACATTATATCTTCCTCTAACAACATCAGAGTAAGGACCCCGTTGCGTCCCGAGAGGGCCGTAACACAGAGAAACAAGGTTATCGTGAATAACCGAACTCAATTACGGGCTCACCATAGCCCGTGATACATGGACATTTCGTTCTGAGTAGCTAAATCTAAAACAACAACAACATGGTCAGGCAGCCCGGGTCTGGACTATATGGCAGCCCAAACTCCTGTACTGAACGGGGAGAGATAACTTGAGCTACCTTGTCTCTTTGTGTGTATTTATACCTCAATAAACTAATTTTAATTTAATTTCGTCATCCTCAATAAAAGCCATATGTTCGTTAATACGGCTGCCATGCCCCTCTGTTTACGAATGAATAACAACTGTACACAGGACTCACAATAGATGGCGTATGTAATTTTCTCGATCAGTGCTTTACGCCAACAGAACTTAACAATGTAATTTAATCCTAAATTCAGACCACAACCCGTTCTAATAAACAGCGACAAAAATCCATTCCATGTACCCTCCGAACCCCTGTTTATGCCTAAAACACGGTTTACACACGACTTACAACTGATGACATTCAAAAATTTCCGGAACAAGTGCTTCACTGACGACTTTTGTTCCAAACACAACGCTGTAACTGTTTCACCCAATTAATAAAAATACAAATAATCACCAACAGAACCTAAACACCTAACCTAACCAATGACTATTTATACACAGTATGCTAATATATATAACAAAATAAATTTATATATGAGAAAATTACTATTTTGAATGAACAGCATGTTAAAATTTATGAAGGCTTCTTTGGGGTCGACCACTGAATGCAGTAGACTTATTCCATGTGGAATTTTTATAGGCAAATACACCACATTCGTCCTCAGACGAGTGTATTTGGTCGGTGTTTAAAAGGACAAGAGAAGAGTGTTGTGTATTTGGTAGACTAGTGTTGTCTACCAAATACGGGAGATTAGTTGACATGATCTTCCGTGTATCAACCTGTTGAGCGAACACGTCCTAGATGCGAGTCAGCCTGGGAATGAATCGCTGATGGAGTGATATTCTGGAGAATGGCACTTCCAGCATGAGATTGTTCAAGGTTGAGAGCCTAGTGCTACGGGTGGCAACTACTGGTTGTCTACGAAGTTGGGCCAGGTGGCCCAACTTCGAGGATGTTGGCCTTTTACATAACAGTAAGTCCACCAACGTCCCGACGGTATTGCAGGCTCTGATGTTCAGACCGTTCCCGCCAGATTAGGTCAACACTATAGAGATCAGCCTTCTTGCGCGTCTCTCCACTTTGTCCAACAGTCTGATGAATGATGACGGGGGGGGGGGGGGCAGGTGATCCAGGAAAGGGGTGCATACTCTACGTGAGAGCGAACTTGTGCATCAAATAAGGTTCTGCAGCCCTTTCTGTCAAACTTCATTACCAAGATGTCAATTTAATCTGTAAAGTCTAGGGTTTTCCCACCCCATTTGCAAGTATGTCCGATTTGCAGTGCGGTCTAATTATCTGTCTGTCTGTCTGTCTGTCTGTCTGTCTGTCTGTCTCTCTCTCTCTCTCTCTCTCTCTCTCTCTCTCTCTCTCTCTCTCTCTCTCTCTCTCTCTCTCTCTCTCTCTCTCTCTCTCTCTCTCTCTCTCTCTCAGGCCTAATAAAATGCTCGGTTTCAATGCTTGGAATTTTAATTATAAAACTCCCGAGACTGTTCCTCCTATGTATAATGTCCAAGTCTCCGCACTCATGGAATACCTCCGTTTAATTATGGTAATTAAACACAACAGGAACCCAAGACAACAGTGACCCAAGACAACAGTGACCCAAGACAACAGTGACCCAAGACAACAGTAACCCAAGACAACAGTGACCCAAGACAACAGTTACCCAAGACAACAGTGACCCAAGACAACAGTGACCCAAGACAACAGTGACCCAAGACAACAGTGACCCAAGACAACAGTAACCCAAGACAACAGTGACCCAAGACAACAGTTACCCAAGACAACAGTGACCCAAGACAACAGTAACCCAAGACAACAGAAAACCAATACAATAGGAACCCAATACAATAGGAACCCAATACAACAGTCACCCAAGAAAAAAGGGACCTAAGACAATAGGGACCCAATAAAACTGGGACCCATATCAACAGGGACCCGAGACAAATATTAAATAATTATATATATGATTACTTTTTTATTAATTAAATTGCATAATGGTATTTAAAATATATAACCAATAAAGTTGTGTTTGTTTTTATTATTTTTACTATTACTGTTTATATCATTATTATGCACATTTAAAACATTATTGATGTTTGTAATACTTGGCATTGCAACTTGCAACTTTGGGTGTTGTAATCTACACCATTGCAACACTTTGGGGGTGTTGCAGGGTTTATATATGTATGAGGAATAAATAGGGGAATAATGGGGATGGGGTAATGGGGATGGTAATTTGATGGGTGCCCATTAAACACTGGGGAAGGCAGAGGGCGAGGAGGGGGAGGGAAGTGATGGTTATGGTGTATGGTAAGGTCTGAGGGATTTCAGGTTTAAGATCCTACTGGATTGGGGGATGGGATTTGGCATTTGTTGGAGGAGACTTACCATCTGTCACGTGGCGTCGATTTTCCCTGGCGGCAGGAGGAGAAAGGTTCCATTGTCTGCCTGGGAATTACTCTCTCTCCCGGAAGTCGATACTAGACAATGTGGGATTTTTAATATAGAGTCAGAAACGTGATATGATATTGTACATCAGATTTGATTGCGGTGAGTCTGTCACTGTTAGAACTGTCTGTCTGTCTCTCTCTGTCTATCTGTCTGTCTGTCTCTCTCTCTCTCTCTCTCTCTCTCTCTTAAATCTCTCTCTCTCTCTCTCTCTCTCTCTCTCTCTCTCTCTCTCTCTCTCTCTCTCTCTCTCTCTCTCTCTCTCTCTCTCTCTCTCTCTCTCTCTCTCTCTCTCTCAGCCATGTCTTATTACTTCTTATCTTTCTCTATCATTTATCTTCCCAGCATCTCGCCGCTCTCATCTTCTCAGCGTTATCTGGCCTCTCTCATCTTCTGCAGCTTCCATTATCAGCCTCATCCCTCTATTCACCATCACTCGCCACTTTCTCTCACCTTTAGCTCACTCTCATCCCATCACTAACTCTCACTCTTAACCAACTCTTAACCTCGCTCTTCATCTCACTCTTATCCTCCTCTCATTCTTACTCTCACCTCACCCTCACTTTAATGTCACTCTCATCTTCTCTTCCATGTGTTCTCCTTATCTTCACCTTCCTCTACTCTCTCACTTTCTATGCGGTGCTATAATTATTCTCCGGCCCTCATTATCCCATCCACCTGCTTTCTCTTCCCCCCTTTCTCTTCATCTTGTACTGTTATCTGGACCGACTCCTTCTTCCTCTCGCATTCTAAATCTAATTCCTTCAAACTCACTTCTAACAACGCTTTACAGTCATCAACACTCCCCTAACACCACATAACACATTTGGGACCCCCTAACAATCTTTTAATACCCCTTAATACTTGTCTAACACCCCCTAACATCATTCTAACATTTTTCTAACATTAACACTTTTTCATCTTATCCTAACACTTTTCTAACTAACCTTAACACTCTTTTAACACTGATAACGCCCTTTTAACTCACCCTAACATTCTTGTAACTCAAATTAACACTTCTAACTAACACCCAGAACAGTTCTAACATTTTTAACCCTTCCTAACACTTCTCTAACACCCCTGACACTCTTCTAACACTCCCCTACGTCCCTTCTAATAAAACTCACTTTCCCCCCTTCCCTCACCATTATTTTAATTAACTTTCGTGCCCCTTCATCATGGTTTTTGGTCACTATCATCTCTATTTAATGGGTTTCTCCTCGCCCTCAGCGATATCTACCCCCCGCGTCTCCTCCTCCTCCTCGCCTCCCCTCACTTTCATCTACACTCATTCTCACTGGTGGCCCTCTCACTTTCACCTCAATGCTTCCGACATGTTCAGTGTTCCCCTTACAACCATTCCCGGGCCCGCCAGCCTTCCCCATTACCATTGTCATGGTCACCTGCCCCATTGCCCCTTATTCCTAGCATGTTCTTCACCTTCTACATTATGGTGCTCTTCTCTCACTCTTATTCCCCTCACACTCTTTCTCCCTCTCCCTCTCCCCTCCTCCTTCACCCTCTCCTCCCTATTCTACCCCTTCCCTTTCTCTCTCTCTCTGCCAAATCTGTGACCGTCACTCTCTTCCCCTTCCCGCTTCCCTTCCCTCACCCCTCTCTTTCTCCATTCCTTTATTTCTAGCGTCGTCTCCCTCCCTTCCTCCTTCCCGCTAGTAAGTCATCATCTTCGCTAAACTTAGAACACATTCCACTTGAGGCTCGTCACCCCTGCCTGGCTCTCTCTCTCTCTCTCTCTCTCTCTCTCTCTCTCTCTCTCTCTCTCTCTCTCTCTCTCTCTCTCTCTCTCTCTCTCTCTCTCTCTCTCTCTCTTGCCAATGTCTGTGCTTTACTCCCTGTCTCTCTAACCTGTGTGCTTGCTTACCTTACTTCCTGCCACTCTCACATCTCAGGAATGCTTGCCTGCTGCTTGTCTACCCTAACACGCATCTGTATTCTTGTCTCTGCGTCTGCCCATTTGCCTGCCTACCTGACTCCAGGCCCGCTTATGTATGCAACCACTCCCTTGCACGACCGCCTGCCTCAACCACCCTCAGACGTCCGCCCAAAATGGAGAGCTGTGCATTGAGACTCATCTCTACACGCTACCTGTCCAGGCTTAACCCGAGATGGGCCCCCGGGGCTCGAACTTGGGGGTGAGGCTTTCAGTCTTCCTCGTGTCCATAGCGTTAAAGTTTCTACAAGATTTTCACTTCACTACAATCTACAACTCAAGACGTTATACCCCATTCGTAACTTTAAAAGGCAGGTATGATAGAGAAATAGGTCAGGAGTCGTTGCATTTGACACCAATGGCTAGAAAAGCGGGGTCCGAGAGTTGGAGCTTGATCCTGCAGGCACAAATAGGTCAGTACACACACACACACACACACACACACGCACACACACACACACGCACGCACGAATGCACGCACGCACACACACACACACACACACACACACACACACACACACACACACACACACACACACACACACACACACACACACATGCATGCACGCACACACACACACACACACACACACACACACACACACACACACACACACACACACACACACACACACACACACACACACACACACACACACACACACACACACACACACACACACACACACACACACACACACACACACACACACACACACACACACACACACACACACACACTTGCTTATAATTATATGGATGGTGAAATACTAAACTGTTCATGACGTTCGTGAGACTAAATTGGAATATGCAGCAGTTGTATAGAACCCAAATTTCAAAAAGCTTTAATAAACTGGAAAAGGTGCAACGGCACGTTACAAAGTGGCTTTCGGAACTGGAAAACAAGAGCTACGAGGAGAGACTAGAGGCGTTAAACATGCCAAAACTAGAAGATAGAAGAATAAGAAGGTGACATGATAACCACCTACAAAATACTAACAGGATTGAAATCGACCAAATTGACAAAGAGGAATACCTGAGACCAGCAACATCACGAACAAGAGAAACACAGATTCAAGCTAAGGAAACAAAGGTCCGAAAAAACCTTAGAAGTTTTTTTTTTTGCAAGCAGAGTGGTAGAACAGTTTGAAAGAAATTGAAACAATTTCAATTTCTTTCTTCATTATGCACCCCATACCCATCCCATGGGCGTCGTGAAAAGGGTTACAGAGGCACATAATGGGTTCAGGAACTGAACCTTAGAGTTCGCTTTGCTAAGCAAGTGACAAATCTTATGAAACTAGCGACACAAATGTTAATGTTATAAGTATATATATATATATATATATATATATATATATATATATATATATATATATATATATATATATATATATATATATATATATATATATATATATATATATATGTCGTACTTAGTAGCCAGAAGGCACTTCTCAGCCTACTATGCAAGGCCCGATTTGCTTAATAAGCCAAGTTTTCATGAATTAATGTTTTTTCGACTACCTAACCTAACCTAACCTAACTTTTTCGGCTACCTAACCCAACCTAACCTATAAAGATAGGTTAGGTTAGGTAGGGTTGGTTAGGTTCGGTCATATATCTACGTTAATTTTAATCTCAAATAAAAAACAATTGACCTCAGTACATAATGAAATGGGTAGCTTTATCATTTCATAAGAAAAAAATTAGAGAAAATATATTAATTCAGGAAAACTTGGCTTATTAGGCAAATCGGGCCTTGCATAGTAGGCTGAGAAGTGAGTTCTGGCTACTAGGTACGACATATATATATATATATATATATATATATATATATATATATATATATATATATATATATATATATATATATATATATTTATATATATATATATATATATATATATATATATATATATATATATAAACATATTTTAAATATACATATATAGACAGAGAGAGAGAAATGGAGAAACGGAGTTAAAATTCAGTAAATACTACCAGAGTTGCCTAGCGGTTATTGAAGACGGCTCCGAAGACATCCAAGCCGCTCTAATAGTCCGCCTGGCCAAATGTAAACCTCAGTTGCTTTGAAGCTTTGTGATGTCACACAGCTTTGAGGGCCTGGAATATTATGATGTTTCCAGGCATCACTATACCTCCCCTGGGAGTGTGGGTGCTCGCGGTTTCCCTGGAAAATACTTATGTGTCCAGACCTATATGAGTTTGATGTTTAATATGTGTATATATATATATATATATATATATATATATATATATATATATATATATATATATATATATATATATATATATATATATATATATATATATATATATATATATATGTTGGCATCTTCACGTTCTGGTCTTCTTACTCTCATGGTGGGTAGAGTGAATAGTTCCGTAATTTGAGTATTTATGGTAGGTTCTTCAACTTTTATGTGGATTGCTTCAAGAATTTGTAATTTTCTTACATCTCGGGTTTTGTCTATTATGCAATTGTTTTTATTCGACATTTCTCTTGTTAGGCTGATGTCATGGGCTTGTTGTAACGCGGGGTGGGGGAAATAGCTCTATCTTGTCCATTATTCCACCCCTAGTTAACTATTCTAACGGGGGAGTGGGGGAAATAACTCTGTCTTGTCCATTATTCCACCCCCAGTCTGCTAGTCTAAAGTTCCCCCCAGAGTCCCTACTGCAGCCTCTCTAATTCAACACCTTGTGACCTAGGTATTTGATTACCTAGGTGTCACGAACACAAGGCATTGTAACTTGATCAGCTCCTCGCGACTCTAGAGAACTCTAGAACCGTTCACTGCCACTAACGATTCAGAGAAACGAAAGGAAAGAGATGAATAATGAAGTAATTAGTGAGGGTTTGGGGTGTGGGAGGAAGGAAGGAGTGTGGTCAGGTGAAAGGGAGAGTGGGAGAGAGGGTACGGAGATGAATAGGAAGTAGTGGTAGAGGTAGAACGGTAGATAGGTAGAAGTAGAAAAGTAGATAGTAGAGGTAGAAGGTAGACTGCCACCATCCACTCAAGACCATTATGTACAAGACAAGGAATGGAACTTGTCGGTATCACAAAATTCTCTAAGATGTATCAACAAGTCATTATTAGCATGATTTAACTGGGATCGTGTTCCAGGGAAGATCCTGTTAGTCACCAACTCTAGAGTACTCTATCCTCTAGTTTGCATATATCAGTAATTCCAAGAACTCGGGAACACAGTTAAAGTCGAATTAAAAGTAAGTGAATCAATTATTTATTTAGCATGATAAATATCAGAATTCAAGCAATCGAACTGAAGGTTCATTATTAATGTACAAAGTGAGTCACTACACCAGAATTCGAGACCACTACATCCGTCTGCCCCCTGATAGTCACACAACACTAGTAAACACGACTACGTCACCTTTCATGTTCAACTCACCAAGTGTCTGCCTATAGCTGGATAGAGGGGGGGGGGACTGTAGTTGACAGACTGTCCCGCCCCGTCCGGGTGACAGCCTCTCGGTTCTGCTCTGTTGGCTGTTCTCTTGTCTTCTATCTGTTCTGTCTATCTCTCGAGTGTACAGTACCCCTAGGTATATATTGGCGACCAACTAGCTAACTCAGCCCTCAAGTAGATAGCCCCAGGCACTCTACCCAGCCACACCTTAAATTGGCGGCATGTTAGAAGGTCACCCCCCCCCCCCCCGGGCTAACCGCCTGCAATTATGAGATTAGCAGAGACCAGGTCAACTTCCCGCGACCTGACCTTGGTCACTTGGTGGTCATTAACACTTAGAGGTGAGAGTTTCTTAATTACTAGGGCCTGCCAACCTGACGCCTCTCGAAATATTGTCTGTGACGCCTGTTCTATATATATATATTAAATACAAAACACCTTTAAGGTGTTACATTGTCTCATGTGATTTCTGAGGGCACCGGATTGAAGATGACAGGTCAAACACCTCGTCAGCTTGGTCGACGTCATACCTATGTACTTAGATTGAAGGTTACATCCTTCGTGGGGGCAAGTGTACATGTATACAACGCTTGACTGCTGTAAAGGGTTCTCCGTCGGCTTCGGGCTATTTTTGATAAGGAGGTCGACAGTCTTCTTTGTTATATATATATATATATATATATATATATATATATATATATATATATATATATATATATATATATATATATATATATATATGTCGTACCTAGTAGCCAGAACGCACTTCTCAGCCTACTATGCAAGGCCCGATTTGCCTAATAACCTAAGTTTTCATGAATACATGTTTTTTTGACTACCTAACCTACCTAACCTAACCTAACCTAACTTTTTCGGCTACCTAACCTAACCTAACCTATAAAGATAGGTTAGGTTAGGTAGGGTTGGTTAGGTTACGGTCATATATCTACGTTAATTTTAACTCCAATAAAAAAAAATTGACCTCATACATGATGAAATGGGTAGCTTTATCATTTCATTAGAAAAAAATTAGAAAAAAATATATTAATTCAGGAAAACTTGGCTTATTAGGCAAATCGGGCCTTGCATAGTAGGCTGAGAAATGCGTTCTGGCTACTAGGTACGACATATATATATATATATATATATATATATATATATATATATATATATATATATATATATATATATATATATATATATATATATATATATATATATGAACACGTTATACTGAAAGGGGTGAGCATAGCTTGAGCTACTTCATACCATTGTGGGTATTTATACCACAATAAATTTAATTCAAATTTCAATTTTAATCCCTCACTCTTTCCTCATACCTCAGCTCTCGATCTGGTCTCATGTTCCACTCCACGAATTATAATTTCACAGCTGTTTTCTTAACCTCCTCATAACTACGTCACACCTTTTGTTCAAGATAGTCCTTAGTGTTATAATTATTATTTAAATATATTATTTTCGTTATCCTTTCACGTCTCCAACGAAAGTTAACTTTATAGTTTAATTGAGAGCTCCATGTAAACCACCTAATCTCATCGATATTCGACGTCGACGCGATGACGACGACGCAGGATCGACGACCATGCGTCGATGTTCCCCGGTGAATGGAGCCGCTCTGTTACCCCTTCTTCATATCCCAGCTCCTTGACCGTACATTCCCTACAAGAGTACTCGCGGGGGGCTCTTACCATATGATTTACGAAACACTGGAATTTTACCAAAACGAAATGTTTCTTAGAACCTTTCTCAAGAGTGTTTTTTTTTTTGTAGTTAACGATATTAGTTTAGTTACTCTTTCATAAACTCTCCAGTGAGAGAGAGAGAGAAAGAGAGAGAGAGAGAGAGAGAGAGAAAGAGAGAAAGAGAAAGAGAGAGAGAGAGAGAGAAAGAGAGAAAGAGAAAGAGAGAGAGAGAGAGAGAGAGAGAGAGAGAGAGAGAGAGAGAGAGAGAGAGAGAGAGAGAGAGAGAGAGAGAGAGACAGAGAGAGACAGAGAGAGAAAGAGAGAGAAAGAGAGAGAAAGAGAGAAAGAGAGAAAGAGAGAGAGAGAGAGAGAGAGAGAGAGAGAGAGAGAGAGAGAGAGAGAGAGAGGGAGAGGGAGAGGGAGAGGGAGGAAGAGGGAGAGAGAGAGAGAGGGAGAGGGAGGAAGAGGGTGAGAGAGAGAGAGAGAGAGAGAGAGAGAGAGAGAGAGAGAGAGAGAGAGAGAGAGAGAGAGAGAGAGAGAGAGAGAGAGAGAGGGAGAGGGAGAGGGAGAGAGAGAGAGAGAGAGAGAGAGAGAGAGAGAGAGAGAGAGAGAGAGAGAGAGAGAGAGAGAGAGAGAGAGAGAGAGAGAGAGAGAGTACTTCCAGCTCTTCACCACACCAACAAGTGAATACACCTCACGCAGTCACATTAAACATGTGGAAAAATGGGGAACAGAATGCTATACCACCTTTGTTCCGTTAGGTTGTTGGTGCCGGTGATTACTATGGTGTTACAGAATTAAATATTTGGCTGTTTTGTGTCGTTCTAACCGTGTTAGTCTTGCATAATGGTGGCAGTGTGTGTGTTTGTGTGTTTTCATCTAGTTGTATTCATCTAGTTGTGCTTGCGGGGGTTGAGCTCTGGCTCATTCATCCCGCCTCTTAACTGTCAATCAATCAACTGTTTTGTTTTGTTTTTTGTCCACACACACACACACACCCAGGAAGCAGCCCGTAGCAGCAGTCTAGTTCCCAGGTACCTATTTACTGCTAGGTAACAGGGGCAACAGGGTGAAAGAAACTCTGCCCATTGTTCCTCTCCGGCGCCAGGAATCAAAACCTGGTCACTAGGATTACGAATCCAGCGCGCTGTTCACTCAGCTACCAGCACTACCAGTGTGTGTGTGTGTGTGTGTGTGTGTGTGTGTGTGTGTGTGTGTGTGTGTGTGTGTGTGTGTGTGTGTGTGTTTTAGAAAGAAATATATGTAGGAGATATAATAGAGGGAAAAAAGTCGAACGACAAAGAGTACTGGGAAGACGGGACACCACGAGCGTAGCTCTCATCCTGTAACTACACTTTGGTAATTACACTGGACTGAGCGCCAGCTGATACGTCCACCTTGCTAGCTGTAGGTGCCATATATATATATATATATATATATATATATATATATATATATATATATATATATATATATATATATATATATATATATATACCTGCATCTTGATAGCAATAGGTGCTATGTATGTACTGCACAGGTCACGAAGACCTTCTACACTGGCATACCCAACCACTTGGACCGGTTGGCACAGCGGCGGCCTTACGTTGTGCAGGTCGGCGTTCCATCCCCCGACCTTCCCAAGTATCTGTTGATACTGACCTTGCCCTTTCTCCTCATAATTCCCTTCTTCTCTGGGGACGGGAAGCTGCCATCTCTTCCACTTTTACTGTTCCCGACTCTTCTTCGTCTCTCCAGAACTCTCGACTTGGTAGAGGTAAATTCTGGCATTACACTTTATCGCTGTTTCCAAAGTCTGTCAAGATCTTGTTGCATTTTTATCAAGCAATTAAAGTATAAATGAGCATAACAGAGCCTTAAGCGGACCCCAGTGGCTGTGTCAGGGTCCACACTCTGATCTGTGTACCTCAGTGTGAACCTTTGTTTCCCGTCAGGTAGGTGTCCTAATCCTACCTGGGACTTTCCCAGTGACTTCTCTGTTGTCCTCTCCTCACCTGCTTCCTCACACTCTCCACCCTTCCTCACACACTCCTCCCTTCCTCACACACTCCACCCTTCCTCACACACTCCACCCTTCCTCACACACTCCTCCCTTCCTCACACACTCCTCCCTTCCTCACACACTCCTCCCTTCCTCACACACTCCACCCTTCCTCACACTCCTCCCTTCCTCACACACTCCACCCTTCCTCACACACTCCACCCTTCCTCACACACTCCTCCCTTCCTCACACACTCCTCCCTTCCTCACACACTCCTCCCTTCCTCACACACTCCTCCCTTCCTCACACACTCCACCCTTCCTCACACACTCCTCCCTTCCTCACACACTCCTCCCTTCCTCACACACTCCTCCCTTCCTCACACACTCCTCCCTTCCTCACACACTCCTCCCTTTCTCACACACTCCTCCCTTCCTCACACACTCCTCCCTTCCTCACACATTCCTCGCTTCCTCACACACTCCACCCTTCCTCACACACTCCTCCCTTTCTCATTCAAACACAATTTCCCCTCACCCTCCTTCTTACCTACCTCCCCTCCTCTCATAATTCCCCCTCTCCCCCCGCCCCTCACGAGTACACATTGACAAGGGGACTCACATACCTCCTTGTTATTTTCGCAATGGACGTGTTGTTTACACGTGAGCCTTCAAGGTTAGCACACTCTTGTAAACAAACTAACCAGGCTGTGGTTATGGTTAGTGTGGGTTTGTTACCTGTCATCCGGACGTGCACTCTCCTAGTGTGAGTTTGTTGACAACTAACACAACTAAAAGGTGCACTTGAGGAACACAATTAACACAAACTCACACTAAAAACGTCCACGGGATGATAAACAACTATATTCATCAGGATAGGTTTTTTGTTTTTTCTTAGTATGAGTTTGTGTGTTGTTATCGTTAAGTGGAAGATATTTAGGTCAACATTTAATGTCTCTCGAGTTATTGCTTCCGAAGATGTGTGTGTGTGAGAGAGAGAGAGAGAGAGAGAGAGAGAGAGAGAGAGAGAGAGAGAGAGAGAGAGAGAGAGAGAGAGAGAGAGAGAGAGAGAGAGAGAGAGAGGGGGGGAAGAGGGGGGGGGTAGACATAGAGAGGAAACAGCGTTTTGTGTGACTGAACATTTTCTGTAACGACCAACGGGTCATTACTGGAATATTTCCTCACCATTGTTTACATCTGCTGAATGTTGGTGGTGTTTGTGTGTGTGGTGGTGTTTGTGTTTGTGGTGGTGTTTGTGTGTGTGTGGTGGTGTTTGAGTGTGGTGGTGTTTGTGTGTGTGGTGGTGTTTGTGTGTGTGTGGTGGTGTTTGTGTGTGTGGTGGTGTTTGTGTGTGGTGGTGTTTGTGTGTGTGTGGTGGTGTTTGTGTGTGTGGTGGTGTTTGTGTTTGTGGTGGTGTTTGTGTGTGTGGTGTTTGTGTTTGTGGTGGTGTTTGTGTGTGTGGTGGTGTTTGTGTGTGTGGTGGTGTTTGTGTTTGTGGTGGTGTTTGTGTGTGTGGTGTTGTGTGTGGTGTTTGTGTGTGGGTGTTTGTGTGTGTGGTGGTGTTTGTGTGTGTGGTGGTGTTTGTGTGTGGTGGTGTTTGTGTGTGTGGTGTTTGTGTGTGTGGTGGTGTTTGTGTGTGTGGTGGTGTTTGTGTGTGTGGTGGTGTTTGTGTGTGTGGGTGTTTGTGTGTGTGGGGTGTTTGTGTGTGGTGGTGTTTGTGTGTGTGGTGGTGTTTGTGTGTGGTGGTGTTTGTGTGTGTGGTGGTGTTTGTGTGTGTGGTGGTGTTTGTGTGTGTGGTGGTGTTTGTGTGTGTGGGTGTTTGTGTGTGTGGTGGTGTTTGTGTGTGTGGTGGTGTTTGTGTGTGTGGTGGTGTTTGTGTGTGGTGGTGTTTGTGTGTGTGGTGGTGTTTGTGTGTGTGGTGGTGTTTGTGTGTGTGGTGGTGTTTGTGTTGTGGTGGTGTTTGTGTGTGTGGTGGTGTTTGTGTGTGTGGGTGTTTGTGTTGTGGTGGTGTTTGTGTGTGGTGGTGTTTGTGTGTGTGGAGGTGTTTGTGTGTGTGGTGGTGTTTGTGTGTGTGGTGTTTGTGTGTGTGTGGTGTTTGTGTGTGGTGGTGTTTGTGTGTGTGGTGGTGTTTGTGTGTGTGGAGGTGTTTGTGTGTGTGGTGGTGTTTGTGTTGTGGTGGTGTTTGTGTGTGGTGGTGTTTGTGTGTGTGGTGGTGTTTGTGTGTGTGGTGGTGTTTGTGTGTGTGGTGTTTGTGTGTGTGGTGGTGTTTGTGTGTGTGGTGTTTGTGTGTGTGTGTGGTGTTTGTGTGGTAGTGTTTGTGTGTGGTGTTTGTGTGTGTGGTGGTGTTTGTGTGTGTGGTGTTTGTGTGTGTGTGTGGTGTTTGTGTGTGTGTGTGGTGGTGTTTGTGTGTGTGGTGGTGTTTGTATGTGGAGGTGTTTGTGTGTGGTGGTGTTTGTGTGTGGTGGTGGTGTTTGTGTGTGTGGTGGTGTTTGTGTGTGTGGTGGTGTTTGTGTGTGTGGAGGTGTTTGTGTGTGGTGGTGTTTGTGTGTGGTGGTGGTGTTTGTGTGTGTGTGGTGTTTGTGTGTGTGGTGGTGTTTGTGTGTGTGGTGTTTGTGTGTGTGGTGGTGTTTGTGTGTGGAGGTGTTTCTGTGTGGTGGTGTTTGTGTGTGGTGGTGGTGTTTGTATGTGGTGGTGTTTGTGTGTGGTGGTGTTTGTGTGTGGAGGTGTTTGTGTGTGTGTTGGTGTTTGTGTGTGTGGTGGTGTTTGTGTGTGTGTTGGTGTTTGTGTGTGTGGTGGTGTTTGTGTGTGGAGGTGTTTGTGTGTGTGTTGGTGTTTGTGTGTGTGGTGGTGTTTGTGTGTGTGTTGGTGTTTGTATGTGGTGGTGTTTGTGTGTGTGGAGGTGTTTGTGTGTGTGGAGGTGTTTGTGTGTGTGGTGATGTTTGTGTGTGGTGGTGTTTGTGTGTGTGGTGGTGTTTGTGTGTGTGGTGTTTGTGTGTGTGTGTGGTGTTTGTGTGTGTGTGTGGTGTTTGTGTGTGTGGTGGTGTTTGTATGTGGAGGTGTTTGTGTGTGGTGATGTTTGTGTGTGTGGAGATGTTTGTGTGTGTGGTGGTGTTTGTGTGTGTGGTGTTTGTGTGGAGGTGTTTGTGTGGAGGTGTTTGTGTGTGTGGTGGTGTTTGTGTGTGTGGTGGTGTTTGTGTGGAGGTGTTTGTGTGTGTGGTGGTGTTTGTGTGTGTGGTTGTGTTTGTGTGTGTGGAAGTGCTTGTGTGTGTGGTGGCGTTTGTGTGTGTGGAGGTGTTTGTCTGTGGCGGTGTTTGTGTGTGGTGGTGTATGTGGTGGCGTTTGTGTGTGTGGAGGTGTTTGTGTGTGTGTGGTGGCGTTTTGTGTGTGGTGGCGTTTGTGTGTGGTGGTGTTTGTGTATGTGGTGGTATTTGTTTTTGGTGGTGTTTGTGTGTGTGGCAGCGTTCAAGTGTGGGTGTGTGTGTGTTAAGCTTCGGCTCTTTGTTCCCGCCTCTCAACTGTCAATCAACTGGTGTACAGGTTCCTGAGCCTACTGGGCACTATCATATGTACAATTGAAACTGTGTATGGAGTCAGCCTCCACCACAACACTGCCTAATGCATTCCATCTGTTAACTACTCTGACACTGAAAAAGTTCTTTCTAACGACCCTGTGGCTCATAGTCCCCTTGTTTGCGTACCACCTGTGCCAAACAATTTATCTTTATCTACCCATGTCAATTCCTCTGGGAAATGTATAGGTAGTGATCATGTCTTCCCTAACTCTTCTGTCTCGCAGTGTCCTGAGGTTCAGTTCCAGTAATCTTTCCTCATAGATCATTCCTTCCAGTTCGAGAACTAGACTGGTGGCATGCCTCTGAACCATTTCTAACTTCGTTTAGTGTTTGACTAGATGTGGACTCCAGGCTGGAGCTGCATATTCCAGTATTGGTCTGACATATGAGGTACACAAGGTTCCTAATAATTCCATACACACGTTTCATGAGTGTGAGTGTGTTTTCTCAGCTTAATTGTATTCACCTATTAGTGCCTGCAGGATTGAACATTAGTTCCTGGATCCCGACTTTTTTATCCGCAGGGTGTCTAAAGCAATGAATCCCTATCATATCTAAAGTTGTAAATGTACTTTTGCTTTAGCATCCCGCTCCTTTTCTTTATTACATTTTCCCACTATTCCTACGCAAAAAGAAAACGTTTTGTAACTCTAGTAGTAGTAGGCATTCGTCAATCCCGTGAGGTTATGGAGTTGTGCTCTGGGTGTCTAGTTGTTGTAGTGTAGTGGATGCAGCGCCTGCTGTGGCTGTGAAGGCCAACCCGAGAATGACAGTCCCGACCGCAGCGAGCGCAGATAAACGCCGAAGTGGGTGCGTCTGACAGTGGTCGAGACCTCCTCTGAAGTCTACTATCCTCCGCCTGCCACTTCAGTTCACCCTCGAAATGCTGGAGTCCCTTCTGCACTGTACATCTCCAGGCAGATCTGTCCGCAGCTCCTGCCTCCCAAGTGTTGATGTCGATGTTCATCTGCTTGAGGTCGCGTTTGCAGGCGTCTGAGGAACGTTCCTCAGCTTGAGATTCTTCAAGCTGAGGAAGACCTCAGCTTGAAACGCAGCTGAGGTCTTCCGGTGGGTCTCCTTCCTGATGCCAGTTCTCCATACAAGAGGTCCTTCAGTATGCGGCCGTCTTCCATGCGTGTGACATGTCCCAGCCATCGTATGCGTCTCAACTTCAGGAGAGTGAACATTTAAGGGATTCCTGTTCTCTCGAGTACTGTGTTGTTGGTGACGTGGTCTTTCCACGTGATGTCAAGGATGCGTCTCAGGTTCCGCATGTGAAAGGTATTAAGCCGTCTCTCCTGGCGAGAGCGCAGGGTCCAGGATTCCGAGCCGTAGAGAAGTGTACTCACCACACATGCCATGTAGACTTGTGCCTTGGTGTGCACCGTCAGTTTGGCATTTTCCCAAACGCGTTTTGTGAGCCTGGCCAGTGTTGTTGCGGCCTTCCCGATACGCCTGTTGAGTTCAGTGTCCAGGGAAAGGGTGTCTGAGATTGTGGAGCCCAGGTACACAAACTCGTGAACTGCCTCCAGCACATATTATGCGATGTTTATACAGGGTAGCTCATTGACGTCTTGTCCCATCGCCAGTGTCTTCAGGCTGATTGTCAGGCCGAATGCAGAACAGGCTGCAGCAAAGCGGTTGACTAGCTGCTGCAGACCTTCTGCTGTGTGTGTGGTGATCGCTGCGTCGTTGGTGAAGAGGAACTTCCTGAGGATTCACATCTGTACTTTCGTCTTTGCTCGGAGTCTGAATAGATTATAGAGCTTTCCATCAGATCTTGTACAGAGATAGATGCCCTCTGTGGTTGTTCCAAAGGCATGCTTGACGAGGATCGTGAAGAAGATGCCGAACAGGGTTGGAGCAAGAACACACCCCTGGTTAACACCACTGTTGATGTTAAATGATTCAGAAGTTGAGTCGTCGTACACGACTTTTCCCTTCATGTCCTTGTGGAACGATTGTATCATGCTGTGTAGGATGGGTGGGCAGCCCATTTTGGCCAAGATCTTGAAGACCGTCCCTGCTCACGAGGTCGAAAGGCCTTTATAAGGTCAATGAAGGCGATGAACAGGGCTTTTCTCTGCTCCCTGCACTTTTCTTGAAGCTGTCTCAGGGAGAACACCATGTCAGTGGTCGACCTCTCTGCTCGGAAACCGCACTGTGACTCACTCTTTCAGCAAGAATCTGAAGCCTGACCAAAACGACCCTAGCGAAGAGCTTGCCGACGACGCTGAGGAGGGAGATGCTGCAATAGTTGTTGACATCACTTCTGCCACCTTTATTTTTGTTGAAAGTGATGATGTTCGCATCTCTCATGTCTTGTGGCACCGAGCCCTCCCTCCAGCACTGGCACAAAAGTTCATGAAGCTCAGTTTTAAGTGTTCCACGAGCGCACTTGAGAACTTCAGGCGAAATCCCGTCGTCTCCTGGGGCCTACCCTGAGGAAAGTGAATCTAGTGCTTTTTCAACTTCTTCCACAGTCGATTCATGGTCAAGTTCTTCCATGATGGGCAGGCACTCGATTGTATCCAAGGCTTCTATATTGAGCAAATTTTCTCTGGAGTAGTTCGGAGTAATGTTCCACCCAGCGATTCATCTGTTGATCACGGATTAATGATTTCTCCAATGGATGACTTCAGAGGAGCCGTCCTGTTTTGTGTAGGGCCTGTTGCCTGTTTGATCCCTTCGTACATGCCTCTTATGTTGCCGACAGTGGCCGCAGTCTGGATGCTGGAACAGAGTCGGAGCCAGTAATCGTTAGCGCAGTGCCTCGCTCCTTCGCTTCGGTAGAGGAGGTCAGTGTTGGTGCATAGACGTTCATGTGGCTAACCATTCCTTCTGCTGTATGAAGCTGAAGTTTGATGATGTATGCAGACTCCTCCGTGGGCGGTACTATGGACCCTAACAACCTGTTCTTGATGGCAAAGCCAACGCCATGCTCCCTTACCTATTCTGGATGTTTGCCCTGCCAGAAGACGGTAAAGTCCTTCTCCTGTATGCTGCTGGTCGCAGGCAGACGTGTCTCCTACAGGGCGACTATGTCCATCTGGAGCCTGCGTAGTTCATTGTTGATCACAGCTGTCTTGCGGACGTCGTTCACTTCCAACAGATCTTCCGAGAGACCCGGTGCCATGGTCCTTACATCCCACGTGGCCAGTTTGAGAGCTGGGTAGCTCTGTGTTTGTTTTCTTTTGCCTGGTGCATGGTTGACGATCCGCTTATTGAATTGTGGTCTAAGCCCCACGCACCCAGTGGAGCAAGCGGATCGTGGCAGCACAGCATCTTATTGGCTAGGGGCTGCCCAGCTTGAGGCGGGCGGTAGCTGTCCTATGAAATCGAATGATTTCTCCCACCGACGGAAGCAACCCCTGGCGCCTCACTCTACGCCAATTGAGTGGTAGGCTCATAACTGGTAACTGTCGCTTCCCGTGTTGAGCCATCGCCAAGGCGACGCTGGCGTGTCCTCTCCAGGGCACAGGTCTGGGCAGTAATTATCGAGAACCGGCTGTTGCCCATGCAGCAGATCCACCCTCTCCACGCCACCGATGTGATCCAAGGGAAGGGCAGGCGCCGATACGCTTGGCACCAGTGTCGTCAAAGGAGTTGCGAGAATGTAGCTGTAAACAGCTACAACAGTTTTAGTTACAACTTTCGTTGGGATCGAACTGTTTAAAACCCAACACATTTAAATAGGTTTGTTCTGTAAGTGCTTTTCTTATGCTTTGTAATCCAACTGGATACTTTGATTTTTTTTCAGGTGTCAGCCTCAGCATGACCTGTTGTCAAGTGCGACACACTTAATTCTCTGAGATCTGACTGAGGACAAGAAATATTTTTGGAGAAGACTAATGGATATATTCAGCTATATCACTAAAACACGGGAGTACATTATATGTACAGTTAAAGATATATATATATACTAAGACACTGTACTTGTATGTGCAGTAATATATACACCAAGACACTATGTATATGCCAATGAGATGACCGCCACTCGTCAGTCGATTCAATTCTTAAGGACCATCTACTTTTCGGAATGGGTCCAATAAATCCAGAACAGCGGTAGATTTCAAAGACGTCATATGGAGTCGACCATGCCACTACGTCCTAAGGTCCGTGTCGCTGGAGATGTGGTGACACGCTGTCACAGCTGGGGCTAACTGCTCACACACACACACACGACGACGGCATGTCGACCGAATGGGAGTGAGTAGAGTACTGTTCAGTTCACCCTCTGACCAGCACTCATTGCCTCGCCCGGTGATTCTGATTGGCTAACAGAATTCCCGCCACCAGACGAGCCACACCGTGCTGACCGTTAACGACCTTCACGGTCGTTAACCTTGTTCTCCCTGTAATATTGAAAGTATTACTATTGAATAACAGTGCCATTTTTTTATGCGACGCAATAACACGATAAGGCATTCCGTAACACATTGTAACTCTAATATCTCTGTAACTCATATGAGTCTTAAATGGTCAAGCATAACCTCATGTTGTATTTATAGTCATTGCGAACATTTCCCCTTTTTCCAGTCTTTCCATCCCCCTAAGTATTTTATACATCTCAGTCATGTCTTCCCTATCTTTCTCACCGTCTCTTCTGTTTCCAAGCGTTGTCAAGTTTATTTTCTTCAGTCTCCCTTCATGCCTTATCCCCCGCAATTCTGGGAAGAGACCTGACAAACTACTGAAGCTTTTCCAGCTTCCATTTTTCTTTTTTTTTTTTTTAGATGAGGGGCTCCACGATGGGACGGCGTACTTTAAAACTGGCCTCACATTTTGACTTTCGCTAGTGTAGGGTATGCTGATTATAGTATTATATTAATAAGAGCCTCTGGAGTTAGGTAAATGTTATGTCCACTCCCAGGTCTTTATCTTGAGTCGCTATAGGGAGGTATAGCTTTTCTTCAGCGGGCACTAGCCTTTTGTTTTCCTGGTACCGGTTCTCATTTGTATCACACTACACCTGTTAGTATTGAACTCAAACAGCCACTTCTCGGACCAACTCAGCAGCTTGTTTATTATCATCTGTGACAACTTTTCTCATTATTTTTGATCGTTTGCAAACATCAGCATATAAGACTCCACTCCTGCAGCCAGGTCATTTACATCAATGAGAAATGGTATGGGTCCAAGCACCGATCCTTGAAGTACTCACCTGGTTACCCTAAGCCAGTCCGATTTCTCGCCCCTCGCCGGTATTCTCTGACTTTTTTTTCTGTTAGATAATGCTTTACCTATCTTAGTGCTCTTTCGCTTATCTTCTTAAACCTCTCAAGTTTGTATAGTTATCTCCTGTGTGGTACTGTATCAAAGACTTTTTAATACAGTACCACATAAGATATAAGCAATGTTCCCAACCTTCTCTGTCCTGCCTTATTTTCGTTATTATATCATAGAACTCTAGTAGGTTCGTCAGGCATGATTTCCCGTCCCTAAAGCCATGTTGCTGTTTGTTTACATGCCTAGTTCTCTCTAGCTACGTAACTAGTCTTGTCCTTAATTATTATTTTGAGTACCTTGCAGGGGATGCTGGTCAGTGACACTGGTTGGTAGGTAAGTGTCACTTCTCTATCTCCTTTCATGTAAATTGGTACCTCCTTTGGTGGGTCTCAGGTCTTCTGTTGTTGTTGAGGGAGGGAGGGAGGGGGCTGATGAGGAATGGGGAAGAGGGAGTGGGAGCAGGGCGGGCTGGGATGGGTGAGTGGGGAGCGGGAGGGGCGAGAGGGATGTAAGGATTGGGGAAGGAGGTGGTTGTAAATAGCTAAGAACAATATATGGTTTTCCAATCTGTTGTCAGAGTCTCAGTAATGGAGCCTGTGTATCCATTTATATTTTAATTTTATAGTTCCTCGAGTTGCACATCTGTTTTACAAGAAGTACAATTCCACCTCTGTCTTTATTTTCCTTATTTCATTTTTTGTTTTCACTATTGCACTTAAGTATTTTTTTTTCCTTTTCGCTAACCGTTGCTATATTTCCTCAGCTTTGTAACTGCATCAGCGAGTGTGCACTCCACCTGGCGACGCTTCTTGGTCACTGGTTCCAGGCGTCTGAGAGCAGACCCTGTTCCTGTGTCTCCTGGTGCAGGGTGCAGCTCAGAGGTGGGTGCACCATTAACTGTGATGAGTGATTGTGAGGTAGTTGGAATTTGGGAGTAAGGGAAGGGTGTGAGGGGGGGGTGAGGCAGAGAGAGACTGTGAGGCAGAGAGAGACTGTGAGGCAGAGAAAGACTGTGAGGCAGAGAGAGACTGAGAGGCACAGAGAGGGACGACCAGGCAGTTAAGATTTAAGAAAAAAACTCTTGTTTGGCATCAGTGTTGTCGAATTAAGGAACCAATTACCTGGAAACATAATAGACATGGAATCAATGGATTGTTTCAGGCGTAGGTTAGACAAATATATAAATGAGCTCGTGTGGATATAAATCGATGCTGCATCGTATGGGCCAATAAGCATTTTACAGTTTCATTAATTCTTTTATTTTTATTGTTTATAAGTTCTGCGATTCACTAGATCTGAATCTCGCCAGAATTCAATCTCACTGAGGACTTCTGGTCAGTCACTCATATCTGGGACTGAGTGGTCCCAGTCACTCATAACCTGACCCAGTCCTAACGGTCAGGTTATGACCTGACCAAGTGAGATGGCCCGGAAGGTGGTGGTGGAGATCCCCCGCTGGACGACATGTTCGACCTTGAGACACAAAAGAAGGTCACCACTAAGGAGACTATACAAGCACAGCTTTTTGACGGAGGAAGGAAAGATTTGAGGCCACTCGAGAAGTACCTGACTTTCTCCTGAGCTCAAAAAAGGAAATAGCTGTCAGATTATGGTGATAAATTGCCAATATATGTCATCTTCAAATAGGATGAATATATGGAGAAAAATGAGCCTCATCCTCTCTGGTCAAACTAAATCTCAAAGGATCGTTAATGTGCCTCATCCTTAAACAGGATGAATGTATTGAGAAAATAAACCTCATCCTCCCTGACAAAAGCTATATTCTCCAGGATCACGGCGGGATACAACTGCTCAACTGAAAATGAAGATAAACAGATGTGTTGAAAATGTTTAGAGCCAAAAGGTCTACCTATGAGATGTCGCAAGTTACAGCGAAGAACGAGCCTGAAACTTTGAGGAACTCTCAAAAGACTTTTCAACCTGTAAACCCACTTCGAGCAATATATATATATATATATATATATATATATATATATATATATATATATATATATATATATATATATATATATATATATATATATATATGTCGTACCTAATAGCCAGAACGCACTTCTCGGCCTACTATGCAAGGCCCAATTTGCCTAATAAGCCAAGTTTTCATGAATTAATTGTTTTTAGACTACCTAACCTACCTAACCTAACCTAACCTAACTTTTTTGGCTACCTAACCTAACCTAACCTATAAAGATAGGTTAGGTTATGTTAGGTAGGGTTGGTTAGGTTCGGTCATATATCTACGTTAATTTTAACTCCAATAAAAAAAATTGACCTCATACATAATGAAATGGGTAGCTTTATCATTTCATAAGAAAAAAAATTGAGAAAATATATTAATTCATGAAAACTTGGCTTATTAGGCAAATCGGGCCTTGCATACTAGGCCGAGAAGTGCATTCTGGCTACTAGGTACGACATATATATATATATATATATATATATATATATATATATATATATATATATATATATATATATATGTCGTACCTAGTAGCCAGAACGCACTTCTCGGCCTACTATTCAAGGCCCGATTTGCCTAATAAGCCAAGTTTTCATGAATTAATTGTTTTTCGACTACCTAACCTACCTAACCTAACCTAACCTAACTTTTTCTGCTACCTAACCTAACCTAACCGATAAAGATAGGTTAGGTTAGGTTAGGTAGGGTTGGTTAGGTTCGGTCATATATCTATGTTAATTTTAACTCCAATAAAAAAAATTGACCTCATATATAATGAAATGGTTAGCTTTATCATTTCATAAGAAAAAAATTCGAGAAAATATATTAATTCAGGAAAACTTGGCTTATTAGGCAAATCGGGCCTTGCATAGTAGGCTGAGAAGTGCATTCTGGCTACTAGGTACGACATATATATATATATATATATATATATATATATATATATTGGAAGTATATATATATATATATATATATGTCGTACCTAGTAGCCAGAACGCACTTCTCAGCCTACTATGCAAGGCCCGATTTGCTTAATAAGCCAAGTTTTCATGAATTAATGTTTTTTAGACAACCTAACCTACCTAACCTAACCTAACCTAACTTTTTCGGCTACCCAACCTAACCTAACCTATAAAGATAGGTTAGGTTAGGTTAGGTAGGGTTGGTTAGGTTCGGTCATATATCTACGTTAATTTTAACTCCAATAAAATAAAATTGACTTCATACATAATGAAATGGGTAGCTTTATCATTTCATAAGAAAAAAATTAGAGAAAATATATTAATTCAGGAAAACTTGGCTTATTAGGCAAATCGGGCCTTGCATAGTAGGCTGACAAGTGCGTTCTGGCTACTAGGTACGACATATATATATATATATATATATTTATATATATAAATATATATATATATATATATATATAAATATATATATATATATATATATATATATATATATATATATTTATATATATATATATATATATATATATATATATATATATATATATTTATATATATATATATATATATATATATATATTTATATATATATATATATATATATATATATATATATATATATATATATATATATATATATATATATATATATATATATATATATATGTCGTACCTAGTAGCCAGAACGCACTTCTCAGCCTACTATGCAAGGCCCGATTTGCCTAATAAGCCAAGTTTTCATGAATTAATGTTTTTTCGGCTACATAACCTACCTAACCTAACCTAACCTACCTTTTTCGGGTACCAAACCTAACCTAACCTATAAAGATAGGTTAGGTTAGGTTAGGTTGGGTTGGTTAGGTTCGGTCATATATCTACGTTAATTTTAACTCCAATAAAAAAAATTGACTTCAAACATTATGAAATGGATAGCTTTATCATTTCATAAGAAAAAAATTAGAGAAAATATATTAATTCAGGAAAACTTGGCTTATTAGGCAAATCGGGCCTTGCATAGTAGGCTGAGAAGTGCGTTCTGGCTACTAGGTACGACATATATATATTTATATATATATATATATATATATATATATATATATATATATATATATATATATATATATATATATATATATATATATATATATATATATATTGGTCAAGATATCTCTGTTGACGGTCTGGTGATGTGATAGACATGATGTGATCTTTTGAAAGTGTCAAGTGTTATATGTGATCGTCTGCCAAGTTGATCTTGATCTTCGGCCAAGATCTGATTGTAGTCAACATCGCAACACAAACGCTTAAACACAGCTTTGTGTTTTTTCCCCTCGAGTCTTGGAGACGCTTATATTGGGTGTAAACTTCATGATCTCCTCTATATCCCTCTGGTGGCAAGTCTTCCCCTTTACCTCTTGGGCCCCCCCCCCTGGTCTGTCACCCCCTGCACCACTCTGTCCTGTATTGGTTGGTTGATGGGTGTCTTTGTTGGTTGGTGTGTTGGTTGGTTGGTTGGTGTGTTGGTGTGTTGGTTGGTTGGTGTGTTGGTGTGTAGGTTGGTTGGTGTGTTGGTTGGTTGGTTGGTGTGTTGGTGTGTAGGTTGGTTGGTGTGTTGGTGTGTTGGTTGGTTGGTTGGTGTGTTGGTGTGTAGGTTGGTTGGTGTGTTGGTGTGTTGGTTGGTTGGTTGGTGTGTTGGTTGGTTGGTGTGTTGGTGTGTAGGTTGGTTGGTTGGTGTGTTGGTGTGTAGGTTGGTTGGTTGGTGTGTTGGTGTGTAGGTTGGTTGGTGTGTTGGTGTGTAGGTTGGTTGGTGTGTTGGTGTGTTGGTTGGTTGGTTGGTGTGTTGGTTGGTTGGTGTGTTGGTGTGTAGGTTGGTTGGTTGGTGTGTTGGTGTGTAGGTTGGTTGGTGTGTTGGTGTGTAGGTTGGTTGGTGTGTTGGTGTGTAGGTTGGTTGGTGTGTTGGTGTGTAGGTTGGTTGGTGTGTTGGTGTGTTGGTTGGTTGGTGTGTTGGTGTGTAGGTTGGTTGGTGTGTTGGTGTGTAGGTTGGTTGGTGTGTTGGTGTGTTGGTTGGTTGGTGTGTTGGTGTGTAGGTTGGTTGGTGTGTTGGTGTGTTGGTTGGTTGGTGTGTTGGTGTGTAGGTTGGTTGGTGTGTTGGTGTGTAGGTTGGTTGGTGTGTTGGTGTGTAGGTTGGTTGGTGTGTTGGTGTGTAGGTTGGTTGGTTGGTGTGTTGGTGTGTAGGTTGGTTGGTTGGTGTGTTGGTGTGTAGGTTGGTTGGTGTGTTGGTGTGTAGGTTGGTTGGTTGGTGTGTTGGTGTGTAGGTTGGTTGGTGTGTTGGTGTGTAGGTTGGTTGGTGTGTTGGTGTGTAGGTTGGTTGGTTGGTTGGTTGGTTGGCAAGGCTTGATTTGTCTCCGGGTTCATTTAGCCTGTTTTTTTGTCATTGTGGAAACCACATTCGACTGTTTAGGTACAACGTGTCTGTAACGTGTCAGGCCTCTAAGGGACTGTACCTGTCAGCAGGTTAGGAAGGAAGTAGACGGAAGAAGGAAAAGAGAGAGAGAAGAGAGGCGACAGGAGACTGGGAGAGTAGAACAGAGAGATGAGTGAGAGACAAAGGAAGAGCACAAGGGGAGAAAATAAGGAACAATAAGGAAACGAGATGAGGCATGTGAGAGAGAAATATAGGGAAGCGAATTGGAGAACAAATGACAAAAAAAAAAAGACAGAGGAAAGGGAAGTTAAGTATAAAAAGAAGAGAGTGAGAGGAGAGTCAGATACAGAGAGAGAGAGAGAGAGAAGAGGGTGAGTGTGAGGAGACTCGGATAGAGAAAGAAGAGAGTAGAATGAGTATCAAGTAGACAATGACGGTAAAGCTAGATAAAGGCAGAGGAGAGCGGGCGAAGAGTCAGGTCGCCTCAGAAGAGAGCGGGAGGAGAGTCAGGTACAGAGAGAAGACAGAATGTGAGAGGTTAAGAGAAAGTATGCAGCGATACGACCACCACAACTTTAGTGATCACGCCACCCAAACACCTGACACAGTATAACTCTGGCACTGGTCAATACAATCACTGGTGTATTCACGCTGACCTCATATAAGCCAGGACTTCAATAACAACCTAGGTTGAAGAAACCAAACGAGCGAAGAGAGTTATCAGGGGTAAAAGCGCTAGGCCATTACGACTATATGACATTTGGAATGGGTCAGGATAAGGATTTGGGACGGGGGGGGGGAAGGAACAGTGCCCAACCACTTGGACGGTCGGGGATTGAACGCCGACCTACATGCAGACCGTCGCTCTACCGTCCAGTGCACGAAATAAAACTTGTATATCTTCTCCCCCGACCAATTGAGCATCATCCAACACTCAAAATAAACGCAGGTTAATGCTAAATAAAGAATTCAACTATGAAAGCAACTTTTAAATAAAATATACGCTTGCGATGGACTTTAAAGTAGACGAATGAATAACAATGGTTCTTAACTATAAATATGACTTTTGTTGCCAATCTTTAATAACCTAGAGTGTTGTGTTAGAGAGAGAGAGAGAGAGAGAGAGAGAGAGAGAGAGAGAGAGAGAGAGAGAGAGAGAGAGAGAGAGAGAGAGAGAGAGAGACAGAGGGAGAGAGACAGACAGACAGAGAGAAACAGAGAGAGAGAGAGAGAGAGAGAGAGAGCGAGCTCCAATCCAAGACCCTCTGACATTAATCAAAACCTCACGTTTTAGACACCAATTAATCTCAAAACCGCTTCCTTCCTCCCCTCCCCTCCCCTCCCCCCCCACACCCCACCCCCAATATTTCCTGGGTCTGCAAGAACAGTGACGTCGTCGTGAGTCTGATGAATGCCCAGGGCCTCCACGCCCTCAGATACCTGTGGACACGGGGTTATATATGCCGCGTCGAATCGAAATTTGTCGAATAATGTGAGGTTGAAACCCATGCAGAGGTCTCAGAGGTCCGGGGCTCTGAACTTTAACTTTAGCCTAACCTAATCTAACTAGGGATCTAAGAGAGAAGTATGATGAATTGGAGTGAAGTCTGATGTGTTGTAGTGAAGTATGATGTATTGTAGTGAAGTCTGATGTATTGTAGTGAAGTCTGATGTATTGTAGTGAAGTCTGATGTAGTGAAGTATGATGTATTGTAGTGAAGTCTGATGTGTTGTAGGGAAGTCTGATGTATTGTAGTGAAGTCTGATGTATTGTAGTGAAGACTGATGTTTTGTAGTGAAGACTGATGTTTTGTAGTGAAGTCTGATGTATTGTAGTGAAGTCTGATGTATTGTAGTGATGTCTGATGTATTGTAGTGAAGTCTGATGTATTGTAGTGAAGTCTGATGTATTGTAGTGAAGTCTGATGTATTGTAGTGAAGTCTGATGTATTGTAGTGAAGTCTGATGTATTGTATTGAAGTCTGATGTATTGTAGTGAAGTCTGATGTATTGTAGTGAAGACTGATGTTTTGTAGTGAAGTCTGATGTATTGTAGTGAAGTCTGATGTATTGTAGTGAAGTTTGATGTATTGTAGTGAAGTCTGATGTATTGTAGTGAAGTCTGGTGTACTGTAGTGAAGTCTGATGTTTTGTAGCGAAGTCTGATGTATTGTAGTGAAGTCTGGTGTACTGTAGTGAAGTTTGATGTATTGTAGTGAAGTCTGATGTATTGTAGGGAAGTATGAGGTGTTGTAGGGTAGAATGATGAGTTCTAGTGACGTATGATGTGTTGCTGTGAAGTGAGAAGTATTCTAGTGATGTATGATGTATTGTAGTGAAGTATGATGTATTTTAGTGAAGTGTAATGTATTGTCGAGAAGTATGATATATTGCAAGCAATTGAATAAGTATAATATTTGATTAAGAATTCCATGAAGGAATTGAGACACAGAGAACAGAATGAGAAAGAGGCAGAGTGAGGAGTGAGAGACACATGGTCAAGAGGTAGTGAGAGAAAAGGAAGAGGAGTGTGAGTTAGTGAGGGGAGAGTGAGAGTTAGTGAGGGGAGAGTGAGAGTTAGTGAGGGGAGAGTGTGAGTTAGTGAGGGGAGAGTGAGAGTTAGTGAGGGGAGAGTGAGAGCTAGTGAGGGGAGAGTAAGAGTTAGTGAGGGGAGAGTAAGAGTTAGTGAGGGGAGAGTGAGAGTTAGTGAGGGGAGAGTAAGAGTTAGTGAGGGGAGAGTGTGAGTTAGTGAGAGGAGAGTGAGAGTTAGTGAGGGGAGAGTGAGAGTTAGTGAGGGGAGAGTGGGTGAGAGTGAGGGGAGAGTGGGTGAGAGTTAGTGAGGGGAGAGTGGGTGTGAGTTAGTGAGGGGAGAATGAGAGTTAGTGAGGGAAGAGTGAGAGTTAGTGAGGAAAGAGTGAGAGTTAGTGAGGGGAGAGTGAGAGTTAGTGAGGGGAGAGTGAGAGTTAGTGAGGGGAGAGTGAGAGTTATTGAGGGGAGAGTGTGAGTTAGTGAGGGGAGAGTGAGAGTTAGTGAGGGGAGAGTGAGAGTTAGTGAGGGGAGAGTGAGAGTTAGTGAGGGGAGAGTGTGAGTTAGTGAGGGGAGAGTGTGAGTTAGTGAGGGGAGAGTGAGAGTTAGTGAGGGGAGAGTGAGAGTTAGTGAGGGGAGAGTGTGAGTTAGTGAGGGGAGAGTGAGAGTTAGTGAGGGGAGAGTGAGAGTCAGTGAGGGGAGAGTGAGAGTTAGAGAGGGGAGAGTGTGAGTTAGTGAGGGGAGAGTGAGAGTTAGTGAGAGTTAGTGAGGGGAGAGTGAGAGTTAGTGAGGGGAGAGTGGACGATGAGGAGTAAGATGAAACTGCGGCCCGGTTGCCATGGAAACTGCGGGTGACACTGTTGAGATGGATGGGTGAGGGGAGGGCAGGGGAGGGGAGAGAGAGAGAGAGAGAGAGACTGAGACTGAGAGTGAAAGTGAGAAAAAGAGAGAGAGAGAGAGAGAGAGAGAGAGAGAGAGAGAGAGAGAGAGAGAGGGAGAGAGAGAGAGAGAGAGAGAGAGAGAGAGAGAGAGAGAGAGAGAGAGAGAGGGGGGGGCGGGACAGGGAGGGACAGAGAGGGATGCCACAGTAAAGGGCATATATAGCGCGGTAACAGAGTCAGTCCACCACCGTCGGAGCGACGCTTATCATCTGGACCCTCTGTGGTCTGGTGGGTCACCCCTCTGTGGTCTGGTGGGTCACCCCTCTGTGGTCTGGTGGGTCACCCCTCTGTGGTCTGGTGGGTCACCCCTCTGTGGTCTGGTGGGTCACCCCTCTGTGGTCTGGTGGGTCACCCCTCTGTGGTCTGGTGGGTCGCCCCTCTGTGGTCTGGTGGGTCGCCCCTCTGTGGTCTGGTGGGTCACCCCTCTGTGGTCTGGTGGGTCACCCCTCTGTGGTCTGGTGGGTCACCCCTCTGTGGTCTGGTGGGTCACCCTTCTGTGGTCTGGTGGGTCACTCCACTGTGGTCTAGTGGGTCGCCCCTCTGTGGTGTGGTGGGTCACCCCTCTGTGGTCTGGTGGGTCGCCCCTCTGTGGTCTGGTGGGTCGCCCCTCTGTGGTCTGGTGGGTCACCCCTCTGTGGTCTGGTGGGTCGCCCCTCTGTGGTCTGGTGGGTCGCCCCTCTGTGGTCTGGTGGGTCGCCCCTCTGTGGTCTAGTGGGTCGCCCCTCTGTGGTGTGGTGGGTCGCCCCTCTGTGGTGTGGTGGGTCACCCCTCTGTGGTCTAGTGGGTCGCCCCTCTGTGGTGTGGTGGGTCGCCCCTCTGTGGTGTGGTGGGTCACCCTTCTGTGGTCTGGTGGGTCGCCCCTCTGTGGTCTGGTGGGTCGCCCCTCTGTGGTCTAGTGGGTCGCCCCTCTGTGGTGTGGTGGGTCGCCCCTCTGTGGTGTGGTGGGTCACCCCTCTGTGGTCTGGTGGGTCGCCCCTCTGTGGTCTGGTGGGTCGCCCCTCTGTGGTCTAGTGGGTCGCCCCTCTGTGGTGTGGTTGGTCGCCCCTCTGTGGTGTGGTGGGTCACCCCTCTGTGGTCTAGTGGGTCGCCCCTCTGTGGTGTGGTGGGTCGCCCCTCTGTGGTGTGGTGGGTCACCCCTCTGTGGTCTGGTGGGTCGCCCCTCTGTGGTCTGGTGCGTCGCCCCTCTGTGGTGTGGTGGGTCACCCCTCTGTGGTCTGGTGGGTCGCCACTGTGTATATATATCTCAAATTCATTCAGAAATATGTCTATCCTGCACTTGAAATAATCCAGCGATCCTGAGTCGAATCAATAAATTTTGTAAAGTGTTTAAAATAAATATACAACCCAGTGCAATAATTTCTTACAGATCGACACTCTTCGTGGCTCGAGACACTTAGATACTCCCTATTTACGTCAGGAACACTTACAATTAAATCCAATTAATTGCACACTTTAATATACAACCTGATGAACATCACTTTGTTCTATTGCCAATTCCATGGCACTTTTGAACATCCTTATCCAAAAATGCATCAAAAACTCAAATCCTACTCCGAAACGATTTTACACTGTAATCCCTTCCTGAAATACCCTCTCATAAATCCCCAGCATTAATCCTTAGTCGTCAGCACCATATCTCATAAATCCCAGATGGGGCATGACGGTAAATCACCTCAGACACTGAAACACCTAGAAGCGGTCTTATCTACGCATTGATCTTAAGTGGGAAAGATTTGCACATTGAGAAGAAAATTGGTTTAGCGTCGATGGGTTTTCTCCGGGTTTTAAATCATTTCTCGGAACACTAATAATGGGGGTTTATTTAATGGTTCAGTTTTCTTGATTCTATTGTCGGGTTGATGTGCGTATCCCTTGTTTAGTTATTTTACTCATTTGTATCAGTTAATAAAGTGTTTGTTCTTACTAATTGTGAATGAAGAATCGAGCTTTTAGGCCCTGGAATCTCGTTTTTTTTAACCAATCTGTTTTTTTCCTCCCTTATGTCTACTACAACTATTTCTCTCTAACACACACACACACACACACACACACACACACACACACACACACACACACACACACACACACACACACACACACACACATTTTTGTGTGTATGTGTGTTCTCACCTATTTGTGACTGCAGGATCGAACATTAGAAAGGTTCTTGGACCCCGCCCTTTTAGCAGCCGAATGTATAAAGCAATGACTCCAGTCCTATTTCCCTATCATCTCTACTTTTAAAGCTATGAATAGTGTTTGCTTCCACGACCTGCTCCTTTAGCTCATGCCATTTCCCCACAACTCTCACGTTAAACGAAAACTTTCTAACATCTCTATAACTCATCTCAGTTTCAAGCACACACTCATGCCCCCCATTTTCTTTTTCGTATTTAATGTGAACATTTTACCTATTTTCACTCTGGCAATCCTTCAAAGTATTTTGTACGTCTTTATCATGTTCCCCCTGTCTCTCCTTTCTTTCTAGCGCTGTCAGGTTTAGTTTTTTCAGTCGGTCTTCATACCTCATACTTCGCTATTCTGTGAGTGAGTGTGTGTGAGGGGGGGGGGAGGTATACGCCCACGCGTGCGTGAATACGTTTATGCACGTTTGAGTTTGTGCGTGTGTGAGTGCGCACGAGTGCATTTTTTCCATGAATTTAAATAAATGTTTTCAGAAACATACATGAAAAAAGTCTCCATCCTAACCGCAATCTGGTAAATATGCATGTTCTTATATTGTCCCAAAACTCCTTCAGCAATAACAAACGGCCGAACAAAATTGTTATGATGATAAAAACGCGAAGTTGCAACAGTTATCAAGTGACCCCATGACAAATAGTAAAATGGCAGAGACCACTTCATTGGGTACGACCACCTCCCTTGACCCAGACAAGGACCGCTGAAGACAGTCGAAGGATCGTATTCCAGGGACCATAGGATTAAGGACCTGCCCGAAACGCTACGCGTACTAGTGGCTGTACAAGAATGTAACAACTCTTGTATATATCTCAAAAACAAAAAAAAAAAAAAGGATATCCCGCCCCGCATGAGGTTCCCGCGTCACTGTCGCAATATCTGAGCCTCGGGTCGAGAGCCCGCGAGAGGATCCCTGGTTCAGACGAGGTATCAGGTCGATGCCTTCCGCTGGAAGATGTTGAACGAGAGACGAGCAGCTGTGAAGAGTATGACGAAGCAGGTATATCTCGGCCTACACGATCAATCTGTTCTTTTACAAAGAACGTCGCTTTTCGCTCGTATGTGTTTACACGAGGCCAAAAATGGTCGTACTGGAAAGTGGAAGTTGCTCGCGAAAGTAACGCACTGTCCCGTTTTCTGTTTTGGGTCCTCTGATAGGTTAGGAGAGGACACTTTAAATTGACTGTTTTTCTTGACGTTTGGGCAACCTTAGGGGGACAGGGTGGCACGATAACACTCACTCTTGCTCTGACGACAACAAGTCTCAGTGTCCAGGAGAAACGCTATTATCTACTCCTATATTGAGAGTTGTTTTGGGCAGCAACATTTGGCCAGCTTCGTTGATCACAGTGTGCCAAGAAGCAGCCACTCGTCGCTGAGCTTCAGTGTGAATCAGGCAACGGAAGCTAAAGATTCACAGCTTCTACAACAAGTGGCTGAAGAACCTAATCCAGTTTATATTATATACTATGTTCTTGGCCTTCTCGTTCAACGTTTTTAAATACGATATAATTTTAAACTACATTATAATCCGGTTTCATTTCACCTTCCAAGTGAAGGTGAAGATGTTCAAGTCCGCCCATAATCTACGCTTAACGACAGATCCTTAATCCTTCAAAATCTGCTTTACGGAAATCTGGCACTCTAACAGAGTCTTCTTTCTTACACAAGCTTTCAGGGTTATGTTAAATCTGATTTCCTTGTGATCATTGTTCCCCAGCTCACTCTCTCTCTCACTCTCTCTCTCTATCTCTCTTTCTCTCACTCTACATTTTGTTTTTATTTATTAGTGTCACCACGGTTGCTAACACTAAGTTTTATTTATATTTTCCTATGTTGGGGGCGTAATACGTTGTTTTAGACAACAATTATCAACTAATTCTAAAATCAAATTTGCCTCAGCATTCCCTGTTTTACTAGTCCAGTTTATTCTACTCAAAATAAAGTCACCAATAACACACAAACATCGTTTGATCTTGTTGCCTTAGATATTTCTGCCCAGCTTTTCCCTCCTTCCCTCCTTCCTAGCGAGGTTTACCAGCCTGTATAAAACTCCTGTTATTAGACAAGCATTACTTCATTTAATTCTATCTTAATAGGTTATGTGCGTGACTCTCATTGTATTCATTGCTTAACACTACATTTAAAATGTATTCAGATCTGTATTGCTACTTCTCTTCCTCTTAGTGTAATCGGTTGATTGGTCTGAAATAATTAGTTCCCCTTAATTTTTTATTTTGGTAACAGTTCTCCGTTTTCTATATTCATCCATGTTTCTGTTATTGCAATAATATCTTTTGATTCTGTGCATACATTTCTGTACATATTAATCTTTTATGTTTCTAATACTCCCTCTATGTGTATAACATACATTTAATGTACTACTCACGCTTATATGATATAAGCATGTGGTAGTAGTAGTAGTAGGCATATAAGCCTGTATTCATGCCAATATCCCTCTAGGTTCCCACTAACGTCTTGGGAATTCTGTTTATTAAATTCTTAAAGTTTTATTACTTCCTTCCAATATTTTTCTTCTACTTTTCCAGCTCGATTATTATGTGGAAAATTGTCTCCCGGCCGGGACCAGCCCTGACCACTGCCATCTACCAACTTAGCCCCTGAGAAAGGGCCCCATCTACTGCTTTAACTAAGGCTG
Organism: Procambarus clarkii; assembly: GCF_040958095.1. Lineage (NCBI taxonomy): Eukaryota > Metazoa > Arthropoda > Malacostraca > Decapoda > Cambaridae > Procambarus > Procambarus clarkii. Next base: position 50,375,889 of record NC_091150.1, on the reverse strand, counting down.
CCGGCGGCGCTCAGGATATATGCCCCCAGCCCGGCGTTTGTCACACTGGCTGTTATCTCAGTTGAAATCAACTGGCAGGTAATACCAATAGCGCTCAATATCCTTTTGACTTAGTTTTATCTATGATACCCTATAATTGACAAGCAATTGCTCACTCCTGTGTGTTCCTACGTAGATCCCACCCTACATTAAGACTGATAATAGGTGGTTTCCGATTTCCCCCTAAAGATGTTGTCCATGATGTTGGTCACATCACCCATCCCAGCCCCAGGGATGCCCCAGCAGCTCTGGCTGTCCCTGATGTAAAATGCCGGGTCCGTGTACTTAGCACGAGAGTCTCCCCAACGTTTGGAATATTCGTATGTTTATGGACGGGTTTTGCCGTAGTATCCACATTTCTTATCAATTTTCGTTATCTTAATCCTCAGGTTTTTATTACTGGTAAAGTTGTTCTTCTTGTTTACCGTCTCATTCACCTGCAGATGATCTTGGACGTTGTCATTCTTCTACTTGAGAAGCTGTTCTTGCTCCTTCGCCAAGTCTAGTTCTACTTCTAACTCAGAGTTTCTTGGTTTTCCTGATCGAGAACATTGCTACGATAAGCCTAACACCAGGCAAGCATGAAAGCACATGTAACACATCTTTTGTTGGTGTTCTACACACTTGCTGAACATCTCCAACTCGCCCAAAAACTTTGGCCATATCTTAACAGGATCTGCAATTGCAATTACCTTAATACCATTTAGAGAAATTATAAACATTGCAATAATATCAACAACAGAGGCGAACCTCTGACGCATCAACACGATATCCATCCATCACCGCCAAGAACGCACATCCCTTCTATCTTCAGGAACCAACATGCCATTCTATCTCCAAGAACCAACATGGAAGCCTATCCATCAACACGCCAGGGTGACGCGTCTCCCAACATCACCAATCATGCAATCATTGCATAAGGGGAAACCTTCACACAAACTGCACGTATCACAAATAACAGGAAGTGGTTGAGGCAATTCAAACCTAAAGTAAGGACCTGAATCTCCCTTCCGGCAAGCACATATACAAAAGAACGTATAGGCAAAACAGACAAACACATAAACACAAGCGGGACCCAAAAATTGAAGTCAGTCACTACAAAAAACACAATATTTCCCCATCATCCTGGCAGGAGGTTCAAGGTCTTACTGCCTTGGCTTGATACAATATTTTTTTTTTTTTTTTTGGTGCGTGTCCGCAAACCTCTACACGGTGTGACAGCTTTAATTGTTGCCTCCTGACAGCCGGCAGCAGTGTGTGTGTGTGAGTGTGTTGGAAGAGAATTGGTTATTCGCACATTTTGCTGTGAATTCCTGCAGCTCTTCCACGGACATTTTCTTGGGAATACTTCCGCGGGCTCTGTGGGTAGTTACTTGGGAGTTCCACCGCTGCCTTCACTACCGTTTTCCTGAGAATTATTTCCTTTCTTCTATGGGCTTTTCTCTTAGGAATTCTTCACCCATTCTCTGTGGGATTTTGTCCTTGGAAGTTTCATCGCTTCTTTCATGGTTATTTTCATGCAAGTTCCACAATCTCTCCAACCACTTAGGCTGGACGGAAGAGCGACGGTTTCGCATCATGCAGGTCGGCGTTCAATCCCCGATTGTCCAAGTGGATAGCCACCATTCCTTCCCTCTGTCGCATCCCAAAACCTTATCCTGACCCCCCTCCCCCCCTTTCCACGTGCTCTATAGTCGTAATGGCTTGGCGCTTTTCCCTGACAGTTCCCATCCACCATCTCTTTCTTTCACATTTTCTAGAGATTTCCTCCACCTTCTCCAAGGGCACCATCTTGGTACTCCTGGCCCC
>NC_091150.1:50369041-50371541 GCF_040958095.1 Procambarus clarkii | reverse complement strand
CCACCCATGTCCCCTCGTTCTGTGTGTGTGTGTGTGTGTGTGTGTGTGTGTGTGTGTGTGTGTGTATTCATCTAGTTGTGTTTGCGGGGGTTGAGCCTTGCTCTTTCGGTCCGCCTCTCAACTGTCAATCAACTGTTTACTAACTCCTTTTTTTTTCTCCACACACACACACACACCCCAGGAAGCAGCCCGTGACAGCTGACTAACTCCCAGGTACCTATTTACTGCTAGGTAACAGGGGCATTCAGGGTGAAAGAAGCTTTGCACATTTGTTTCTGCCTGGTGCGGGAATCGAACCCGCGCCATAGAATTACGAGTCCTGCGCGCTATCCACCAGACTACGAGGCCCCTTCCCTCGTATGTGTGTGTGTGTGTGTGTGTGTGTGTGTGTGTGTGTGTGTGTGTGTGTGTGTGTGTGTGTGTGTGTGTGTGTGTGTGTGTGTGTGTGTGTGTATTTACCTATTTGTACTCACCTATTTGTGATTGCGGGGGTTGAGCTTTGGCTCTTTGGTCCCGCCTCCCAACTGTCAATCAACTGGTGTACAGATTCCTGAGCCTACTGGGCTCTATCATATCTACATTTAAAACTGTGTATGGAGTCAGCCTCCACCACATCACTGCCTAATGCATTCCATCCGTTAACTACTGTGGCTCATGTGGGTACTCAGTTTCCACCTGTGTCCCCTTGTTTGCGTACCACCAGTGTTGAATAGTTTATCCTTGTTTACCCGGTCGATTCCCCTGAGGACTTTGTAGGTTGTGATTATGTCTCCCCTTACACTGTCTCCCAGTGTCGTAAGCTGCATTTTCCGCAGCCTTTCCTCGTAACTCATGCCTCTTAGTTCTGGAACTAGCCTAGTGGCATACCTTTGGACTTTTTCCAGCTTCATCTTGTGCTTGACAAGGTACGGGCTCCATGCTGGGGCCGCATACTCCAGGATTGGTCTTACATATGTGGTATACAAGATTCTGAATGATTCCTTACACAGGTTCCTGAACGCTGTTCTGATGTTAGCCAGCCTCGCATATGCCGCAGACGTTATTCTTTTAATGTGGGCTTCAGGAGACAGGTTTGGTGTGATATCAACTCCTAGATCTTTCTCTCTGTCTGTTTCATTGAGTACTTCTTTTCCTATTCTGGATCCTGTGTCTGGCCTCCTCTTTCCACTGCCTAGTTTCATTACTTCGCATTTACTTGGATTGAACTTCAACAGCCATTTGTTGGACCATTCACTCAGTCTATCCAGGTCATCTTGTAGCCTCCTACTATCATCCTCTGTTTCAATCCTCCTCATAATTTGTGCATCATCAGCAAACATTGAGAGAAGCGGGTCTATACCCTCTGGGAGATCATTTACATATACCAGAAACAGTATAGGTCCAAGGACTGATCCATGCGGGACTCCACTTGTAACGTCTCGCCAATCTGAGACCTCACCCCTCACACTGACTCGTTGTCTCCTGTTGCTTAGGTACTCATTTATCCAATGAGTACCTTCCCATTCACTCCAGCCTTCATTTGCAGCTTTTTCACTAGCCTCTTGTGCGGTACTGTATCAAAGGCTTTCTGACAATCCAAAAATATGCAGTCTGCCCACCCTTCTCTTTCTCGCCTGATTTTTGTTGCCTGGTCGTAGAATTCTGTGTGTGTGTGTATGTGTATGACAGACGTAGAAGACCATGTGTGTGTGTGTATGTGTATGACAGACGTAGAAGACCATGTGTGTGTGTGTATGTGTGTGTGTGTGTGAATCTCACTTGACGCCCACAATGTGCATGTGCATAATTTATTGATTTCAACATTAAGCAATTTATTTGTATTTTACGAATGACTAGTAAAAATCCTAGCAGTCAATAGCCTTAGTTGTAGCAAGGGTTTAAAAGTCATGAGATGTGGAGACAGTCTTTAAATATATAAAGATGCAGAAATAAAGTTCTGTTTTCCTCTCTGTCTTAGGAGATAACGTATTTATAACTAAGAAAAAAGTTAAACAATTAATGATTATTAAAGCTTATTGAATCTTTGCCTCCTAGACACCCGTCAATCTCCTGACAGTCCGTCAATACGTCTGACAGTCCGTCAATACTCCTGACAGTCCGACAAGCCTCCTGACAGTCCGCCAATACTCCTGACTGACCGTCAATACTCTTTACAGTCCGACAAGCCTCCTGACAGTCCGCCAATACTTCTGACAGTCCGTCAAGCCTTCTGACAGTCCGTCAAGCCTTCTGACAGTCCGCCAATACTCTTGACAGACCGTCAATATTCCTGACTGTCCGTCAATACTCCTTACAGTCCGACAAGCTTCCTGGCAGTCCGCCAATACTCCTGACAGACCGTCAATATTCCTGACAGTCCGCCAATACTTCTGACAGTCCGTCAATACTCCTGACTGTCCGTCAATACTCCTGACAGTCCGTCAAGCCTTCTGACAGACCGTCAATATTCCTGACAGTCCGTCAATACTCCTGACAGTCCGCCAATACTCCTGACAGTCCG
>NC_091150.1:50356541-50364041 GCF_040958095.1 Procambarus clarkii | reverse complement strand
TTGACCAGCGACCAAAGGTACAGTTTTTGACCAGCGACCTAAGGTACAGCTTTTGACCAGCGACCAAAGGTACAGCTTTTGACCAGCGACCAAAGGTACAGCTTTTGACCAGCGACCAAAGGTACAGTTTTTGACCAGCGACCAAAGGTACAGTTTTTGACCAGCGACCTAAGGTACAGCTTTTGACCAGCGACCAAAGGTACAGCTTTTGACCAGCGACCCAAGGTACAGTTTTTGATCAGCGACAAAAGGTACAGTTTTTGACCAGCGACCAAAGGTACAGCTTTTGACCAGCGACCCAAGGTACAGTTTTTGATCAGCGACAAAAGGTACAGTTTTTGACCAGCGACCAAAGGTACAGCTTTTGACCAGCGACCCAAGGTACAGTTTTTGACCAGCGACCAAAGGTACAGTTTTTGACCAGCGACCAAAGGTACAGCTTTTGACCAGCGACCTAAGGTACAGTTTTTGACCAGCGATCTAAGGTACAGTTTTTGACCAGCGACCAAAGGTACAGCTTTTGACCAGCGACCAAAGGTACAGTTTTTGACCAGCGACCAAAGGTACAGCTTTTGACCATTGACCAAAGTTGAAGATTTTGCAAAGACTAACAGACTGCTCATGATTCAGTTGGTGTCTGGGTGTCAGGTCTATTTCTTGTGCGTGATCTTCTCAGCAATTTTAATATAAATTAAACGCGAAGTTTTTTTCCCCTATTGTATAAAATTTTGCAATAAAATGGTAATTTGGGTGGTTGAGAGAGCCTTCCCACAACACCTCAGGATCAAGCCAAAATTTATCAAGCATTAGGCAACCAATTACGAAACCTGTTTAGCATTTTTGTGATCATGACAGCTTCCTCATCACCAAATATTTACACAAAGGTTCACGAAACCTGTCTATCATTGTTTGATCATGGCAGCTACATTTACATGTATTTAACAGTTTACCAACAACGATATATCACAACCCAAGGTTATTAGAGTTATATCATAACCTCGTAGTGCTTTAAAGTTCATCAACTGTTAACAAATGTAAACACAACCTCCCCCCCCCCTCTGATTAAGGAAAGATGTACTGGTTTCGTCAGTACATGACTGATGAGATCTAGTCCTGGGTTGTTGAAAGGGACAAAAATACAATGTTTACGTGGAACTTAAGAAAAAATAAATATCGCAATTTCGTTGAAGCTCATTCGGTTTTAAATAGATCTTAGAAGAAAATATATTTTGAGATCAGTTTGGAGCATGAGCTGGGAGGATTACTGGAGCATTCTGGTCCTTGGAGCATGAGTGTTGAGGAGGAGCGGAGAGTTGGTACCCTGGAACGGTCAGTCGGGACCATTAGCAGAGTCATGGCAGAGTCATTCTGACTCTTAATAAATGTAGAGTTCAGACGATAAGTGAATTTAGTGGTTATTTTATTGAATTTTTAGTGGGGACTGATGCTAGTGCCGCTGAGAGTCAGTAGCTGTCCCTGCTGGTCCTGTGAGTCAGTAGCCGTCCCTGCTGGTCCTGTGAGTCAGTAGTCGTCCCTGCTGGTCCTGTGAGTCAGTAGTCGTCCCTGCTGGTCTTGAGAGTCAGTAGCTGTCCCTGCTGGTCCTGTGAGTCAGTAGTCGTCCCTGCTGGTCCTGTGAGTCAGTAGTCGTCCCTGCTGGTCCTGTGAGTCAGTAGCCGTCCCTGCTGGTCCTGTGAGTCAGTAGTCGTCCCTGCTGGTCCTGAGAGTCAGTAGCCGTCCCTGCTGGTCCTGTGAGTCAGTAGCCGTCCCTGCTGGTCCTGTGAGTCAGTAGCCGTCCCTGCTGGTCCTGTGAGTCAGTAGCCGTCCCTGCTGGTCCTGTGAGTCAGTAGCCGTCCCTGCTGGTCCTGTGAGTCAGTAGCCGTCCCTGCTGGTCCTGTGAGTCAGTAGTCGTCCCTGCTGGTCCTGTGAGTCAGTAGTCGTCCCTGCTGGTCCTGTGAGTCAGTAGCCGTCCCTGCTGGTCCTGAGAGTCAGTAGCCGTCCCTGCTGGTCCTGAGAGTCAGTAGCTGTCCCTGCTGGTCCTGAGAGTCAGTAGCTGCCCCTGCTGGTCCTGAGAGTCAGTAGCCGTCCCTGCTGGTCCTGAGAGTCAGTAGCCGTCCCTGCTGGTCCTGAGAGTCAGTAGCCGTCCCTGCTGGTCCTGAGAGTCAGTAGCTGTCCCTGCTGGTCCTGTGAGTCAGTAGCCGTCCCTGCTGGTCCTGTGAGTCAGTAGCTGCCCCTGCTGGTCCTGAGAGTCAGTAGCCGTCCCTGCTGGTCCTGAGAGTCAGTAGCCGTCCCTGCTGGTCCTGAGAGTCAGTAGCCGTTCCTGCTGGTCCTGAGAGTCAGTAGCTGTCCCTGCTGGTCCTGAGAGTCAGTAGCCGTCCCTGCTGGTCCTGAGAGTCAGTAGCCGTCCCTGCTGGTCCTGAGAGTCAGTAGCCGTCCCTGCTGGTCCTGTGAGTCAGTAGCTGCCCCTGCTGGTCCTGAGAGTCAGTAGCCGTCCCTGCTGGTCCTGAGAGTCAGTAGCCGCCCCGCTGGTCCTGAGAGTCAGTAGCCGTCCCTGCTGGTCCTGAGAGTCAGTAGCCGTCCCTGCTGGTCCTGAGAGTCAGTAGCCGTCCCTGCTGGTCCTGAGAGTCAGTAGCCGCCCCTGCTGGTCCTGAGAGTCAGTAGCTGTCCCTGCTGGTCCTGAGAGTCAGTAGCCGTCCCTGCTGGTCCTGAGAGCCAGTAGCTGCCCCTGCTGGTCCTGAGAGTCAGTAGCTGCCCCTGCTGGTCCTGAGAGCCAGTAGCCGTCCCTGCTGGTCCTGAGAGTCAGTAGCCGTCCCTGCTGGTCCTGTGAGTCAGTAGCTGCCCCTGCTGGTCCTGAGAGTCAGTAGCCGTCCCTGCTGGTCCTGAGAGTCAGTAGCTGCCCCTGCTGGTCCTGAGAGTCAGTAGTTGTCCCTGCTGGTCCTGAAAGTCAGTAGCCGTCCCTGCTGGTCCTGAGAGTCAGTAGCCGTCCCTGCTGGTCCTGAGAGTCAGTAGCCGTCCCTGCTGGTCCTGAGAGTCAGTAGCTGCCCCTGCTGGTCCTGAGAGTCAGTAGCCGTCCCTGCTGGTCCTGAGAGTCAGTAGCCGTCCCTGCTGGTCCTGAGAGTCAGTAGCTGCCCCTGCTGGTCCTGAGAGTCAGTAGCCGTCCCTGCTGGTCCTGAGAGTCAGTAGCTGCCCCTGCTGGTCCTGAGAGTCAGTAGTTGTCCCTGCTGGTCCTGAGAGTCAGTAGCTGCCCCTGCTGGTCCTGAGAGTCAGTAGCTGCCCCTGCTGGTCCTGAGAGTCAGTAGCTGCCCCTGCTGGTCCTGAGAGTCAGTAGCCGTCCCTGCTGGTCCTGAGAGTCAGTAGCCGTCCCTGCTGGTCCTGAGAGCCAGTAGCTGTCCCTGCTGGTCCTGAGAGTCAGTAGCTGCCCCTGCTGGTCCTGAGAGCCAGTAGCCGTCCCTGCTGGTCCTGAGAGTCAGTAGCCGTCCCTGCTGGTCCTGAGAGCCAGTAGCCGTCCCTGCTGGTCCTGAGAGTCAGTAGCCGTCCCTGCTGGTCCTGAGAGTCAGTAGCCGCCCCTGCTGGTCCTGAGAGTCAGTAGCCGTCCCTGCTGGTCCTGAGAGTCAGTAGCCGTCCCTGCTGGTCCTGAGAGTCAGTAGCCGCCCCTGCTGGTCCTGAGAGTCAGTAGCTGCCCCTGCTGGTCCTGAGAGTCAGTAGCCGCCCCTGCTGGTCCTGAGAGTCAGTAGCCGTCCCTGCTGGTCCTGAGAGTCAGTAGCCGTCCCTGCTGGTAATGAGAGTCAGTAGCCGCCCCTGCTGGTCCTGAGAGTCAGTAGCTGCCCCTGCTGGTCCTGAGAGTCAGTGGCTGTCCCTGCTGGTCCTGAGAGTCAGTAGCTGTCCCTTCTGGTCCTGAGAGTCAGTAGCCGCCCCTGCTGGTCCTGAGAGTCAGTAGCTGCCCCTGCTGGTCCTGAGAGTCAGAAGCTGTCCCTGCTGGTCCTGAGAGTCAGTAGCCGCCCCTGCTGGTCCTGAGAGTCAATAGCCGTCCCTGCTGGTCCTGAGAGTCAGTAGCTGCCCCTGCTGGTCCTGTGAGTCAGTAGCCGTCCGTGCTGGTCCTGAGAGTCAGTAGCCGTCCCTGCTGGTCCTGAGAGTCAGTAGCCGTCCCTGCTGGTCCTGAGAGTTAGTAGCCGTCCCTGCTGGTCCTGAGAGTCAGTAGCCGTCCCTGCTGGTCCTGTGAGTCAGTAGCCGTCCCTGCTGGTCCTGTGAGTCAGTAGCTGCCCCTGCTGGTCCTGAGAGTCAGTAGCCGTCCCTGCTGGTCCTGTGAGTCAGTAGCCGCCCCTGCTGGTCCTGTGAGTCAGTAGCTGTCCCTGCTGGTCCTGTGAGTCAGTAGCCGCCCCTGCTGGTCCTGTGAGTCAGTAGCCGCCCCTGCTGGTCCTGAGAGTCAGTAGCCGCCCCTGCTGGTCCTGAGAGTCAGTAGCCGCCCCTGCTGGTCCTGAGAGTCAGTAGCCGTCCCTGCTGATCGTTGGCCCTCCACTGTGTAATGTGGAGGGCCAACGATCTTCTACATCTTCTACATCTCATCTCTGAAGCTCAGGCCTATGCTGATGGCCGCCTTTAAACCTTTACATGTGGAATCGAAGAAATACCAACTGCTAAAAGGCCCATTAATCACCAACTTGCTGTCATATCTACCTGGGAAAGGGCGATGGAAAGTCAGTGACGAAGTTGACATCTTGGGAATGAAGTCTGACTCTTCAATGGCCATGAAACGTCATCTGCTTAACCTGGCCAGCAAGGCCGCCAAGAAACTAACTACAGCAGGACGAATCACACACCTTCTCGACTACACTCTTTGGCAAAATTATGGCACAATTTCCCTCACATCTTGAGAATTCACCGCTCGTCTGGACGCCTCGTCTACCTCTCATCTATCTCAATTTTTGGACAAGGTGAAGCACAGTACGAGAGAACTGATCTCTAGTCTTGACCCGTTCAGGTTGGGCCGAGCAGCACATGACAGCCGCCAACATGGCAGAGATGTTAGCGGAGTTATTGCCCCCAAAAGGGGGGTAGAAGTAGCCTAAGCTACTCTATCCCTTTGAGATGTATTTCTTTCTTATCTCAATAAACATACTTGAACTTGCTATGTAGAGGGTAAGTGTTCTCAAGGTTCCCACATCTGCCCCAACGTCATCAACAACCACTATTTGGCAATCACAACACAAGGCGCTCAGCCATCACAACACAAGACGCTCAGCCATCACAACACAAGACGCTCAGCCATCACAACACAAGGCGCTCAGCCATCACAACACAAGACGCTCAGTCATCATCCACAAGGCGCTGAGCCATCACAACACAAGGCGCTCAGCCATCATCCACAAGGCGCTCAGTCATCACAACACAAGGCGCTGAGCCATCACAACACAAGGCGCTGAGTCATCACAACACAAGGAGCTCAACCATCACAACACAAGGAGCTCAGTCATCACAACACAAGGCGCTCAACCATCACAACACAAGGCGCTCAGCCATCACAACACAAGGAGCTCAACCATCACAACACAAGGAGCTCAGTCATCACAACACAAGGCGCTCAGCCATTACAACACAAGGAGCTCAACCATCACAACACAAGGAGCTCAGTCATCACAACACAAGGCGCTCAACCATCGCAACACAAGGAGCTCAGTCATCACAACACAAGGCGCTGAGTCATCACAACACAAGACGCTCAGCCATCACAACACAAGGAGCTCAGTCATCACAACACAAGGCGCTCAGCCATCACAACACAAGGCGCTCAGTCATCACAACACAAGGCGCTCAGCCATCACAACACAAGGCGCTCAGTCATCACAACACAAGGCGCTCAGCCATCACAACACAAGGCGCTGAGCCATCACAACACAAGGCGCTCAGCCATCACAACATAAGGCGCTCAGTCATCACAACACAAGACGCTCAGCCATCACAACACAAGGCGCTCAGTCATCACAACACAAGACGCTCAGCCATCACAACACAAGGCGCTCAACCATCACAACACAAGGCGCTCACACAATCACAACACAAGGCGCTCAACCATCACAACACAAGGCGCTCAGCCATCACAACACAAGACGCTCAGCCATCACAACACAAGGCGCTCAGCCATCACAACACAAGGCGCTCAGTCATCACAACACAAGACGCTCAGCCATCACAACACAAGGCGCTCAACCATCACAACACAAGGCGCTCACACAATCACAACACAAGGCGCTGAGCCATCACAACACAAGGCGCTCAACCATCACAACACAAGGCGCTCAGTCATCACAACACAAGGCGCTCAGCCATCACAACACAAGACGCTCAGCCATCACAACACAAGGCGCTCAACCATCACAACACAAGGCGCTCACACAATCACAACACAAGGCGCTCAACCATCACAACACAAGGCGCTCAGCCATCACAACACAAGACGCTCAGCCATCACAACACAAGGCGCTCAACCATCACAACACAAGGAGCTCAACCATCACAACACAAGGCGCTCAACCATCACAACACAAGGCGCTCACACAATCACAACACAAGGCGCTCAACCATCACAACACAAGGAGCTCAGCCATCACAACACAAGGCGCTCAACCATCACAACACAAGGCGCTCACACAATCACAACACAAGGCGCTCAACCATCACAACACAAGGCGCTCAGTCATCACAACACAAGACGCTCAGCCATCACAACACAAGGCGCTCAACCATCACAACACAAGGCGCTCACACAATCACAACACAAGGCGCTCAACCATCACAACACAAGGCGCTCAACCATCACAACACAAGGAGCTCAACCATCACAACACAAGACGCTCAGCCATCACAACACAAGGCGCTCAGCCATCACAACACAAGGCGCTCAATCATCACAACACAAGGCGCTCAACCATCACAACACAAGGCGCTCAGCCATCACAACACAAGGCGCCCAGTCATCACAACACAAGGCGCTCAACCATCACAACACAAGGCGCTCACACAATCAAAAGCCTGCTGCTGGCTCTATCTTTCTCAAGAACTTCCCTCCATCAGCGGTCAACCTTCCCAAGACTGACACGCGTCTGGAACACGTCTGCTCAACATGGAGCCGCATTTGGAATTAAGACAAGTGACCGGGTGAAGGATCTTGCGCATTAATGGCTCCTGGTTCATCATGTTCCCTACTGGATTGTTATATACATATAAACCCGTTTTAGTCGTAATGGATAATAAATAAAAAGCTCATCAAATAAAGAGTTTCTGGGGACAGTGTGGGTGACTGTCAGACATAATTCAATAATCCAAATGAAATCAAACATCAGAGGGAACAGTTTTCGACACTTTTCCGGCTTCGACGAATCACATTTCACTAAATAGGACCCCACAGCTGATTGGCCGTAACTAAGTGATTCTCAAAGATGATTGGTCGTAACTAAGAGACCCTCACAGCTGATTGGTCGTAACTAAGTGACCCTCACAGCTGATTGG
>NC_091150.1:50166541-50351541 GCF_040958095.1 Procambarus clarkii | reverse complement strand
AGATAGGTGTAAGGGGCAGAAAGCCGGATGGAAGGTGCCATTTGGGAGATGAATTCGTTCAAGAATCAGAGAGAGAGAAAAACCTGGAGGGTTGATATCACTCCAGACCTGTCCCCTGGAGCTCACATCAGGAGGAAATCATCAGTGGCATGTGCCAGGTTGGCAACATAATAATTGCCTTTAGAAACTTTTGTAAGGAATCATGTACAACTTTGTATACCACATAAGTCAGACCAATCTTGGAGTATGCAAGATTGGTCTGATATGCTTACATTGGTATGACATGGAGCTTCAGGCTCCAAGCGCGGAGTCTGTTTAATCAAGTACAAGACTTGATTGGAGAAAGGTTCAAAGGTATGCGAACAGACCAGTAACCGAACTGATGGGTGTGACCTACGAGTTGAGACTACAGGAACTAAATCTCACGTCGCTGGAAGACAGGAGAATTAGGAAAGACATGATCACCACATACAAGATTCACAGAGGAATTGATCGAGTACATAAAGACAGTTTATTTAACACTGGTGGTACACGCACAAGGGGACACAGGGGGAAAATGAGTACCCAAATGAGCCACAGAGACATTATAAAGAATTTTATTTGTTTCAGAATAGTTAACAATAGAATGCATTAGGCAGTGATGAGGTGGAGGCAGACTTCATACACAGTTTCAAATGTAGATATAATAGAGCCCAGTAGGCTCAGAAACCTGTACACCAGTTGATTAACGGTTAATAGGCGGAACCAAAGAGCCGAAGCTCAACCCCCGCAAGATTGAGTTGAGCTTCGAAATAGAATAGGTCCAAGGACTGATCCCTGTGGGACTCCGCAGGTGATGCCTCGCCACTCCGAAACCTCCCCCTAACAGTGACTCGCTGTCTCATATTGCTTAGGTACTCCATTTCCAGTGGAATACCTTTCCTTTCACTCATGTCTGTATCTCCAGCTTGTGCAATAGTCTCTTATGTGGTACTGTGTCAAAGGCTTTCTGGCAATTCAAAAATATGCAGTCTCCCCCCTCCCCTCTCTTTCTTGTCTGATTTTTATTGCCTGGTCGTAGAAATCAATTAATCCTGTGAGGGAAGACTTGCCATCCCTGAACCCATTTTGATGCTGTGTTACAAAGTTCCTTCACTCCAGCTGTTCCACTAGCTTTTTTTCTCACAATCTTCTCAATTAACTTGCATGATATCCAAGCTAGGGACACTGGCCTGTAGTTCAGTGCCTCCTGCCTATCACCCTTCTTGTATATTGGGACTACACTGGTCGTCTTCCAAATTTTTGCCAGTTCTCCTGTTACCAGTGATTTGTTATACATCATGGAGAGTGGCAGGCACAGAGCTTCTGCTCCTTCCTTCAGTGTCCAAGGTGGAATTCCATCTGGGTCTATAGCCTTTGCCACATCCAACTCTAGCAGATGTTTCCTCACCTCCCCACTGGTAATCCCAAACTCCTCTAGTGGTGATTGGTTAGATATTTCCTCTCATATCTCAGGGACTTCTCTTTGATCTAATGTGAAGACCTTAAATTTCTTCTTGCGTTCCTCACACACTTCCTTGTCGTTTGTAGTGAATCTGTCTGCCCCTATCCTCAATTTCATTACCTGTTCCTTTACTGTTGTTTTTCTCCTGATGTGGTTGAGCAACAATTTAGGCTGAGTCTTTGCCTTGCTTGCGATGTTATTTTTTTTCGTATTGCCCTTCAGCCTCTCTTCTCATCCTGACATATTCATTCCTGGCACTCTGGTATCTTTCTCTGCTCTTAAGAGCCCTGTTATTTCAATCGTTTCTCTACGCCTTCTTAGTTTGTTGTTTTGTTATCTTACATTGATTAAACTCATCTAGTTTCTCATCTGCATTTCCTTTTTTTCCTTTTGTGTGTGTGTGTGTGTGTGTGTGTGTGTGTGTGTGTGTGTGTGTGTGTGTGTGTACTCACCTATTTGTGCTTGCGGGGGTTGAGCTTTGGCTCTTTGGTCCCGCCTCCCAACTGTCAATCAACTGGTGTACAGGTTCCTGAGCCTACTGGGCACTATCATATCTACATTTAAAACTGTATGGAGTCAGCCTCTACCACATCAATGCCTAATGCATTCCATCCGTTAACTACTCTGACACTGAAAAAGTTCCTTCTAACGTCTCTGTGGCTCATGTGGGTACTCAGTTTCTACCTGTGTCTCCTTGTTCGCTTCCCACCAGTGTTGAATAGTTTATCCTTGTTTACCCGGTCGATTCCTCTGAGGATTTTGTAGATTGTGATCATGTCTCCCCTTACTCTTCTGTCTTCCAGTGTCGTAAGGTGCATTTCCCGCAGCCTTTCCTCGTAACTCATGCCTCTTAGTTCTGGGACTAGTCTAGTGGCATACCTTTGGACTTTTTCCAGCTTCGTCTGGTGCTTGACAAGGTACGGGCTCCATGCTGGGGCCGCATACTCCAGGATTGGTCTTACATATGTGGTGTACAAGATTCTGAATGATTCCTTACACTGGTTCCTGAACGCTGTTCTGATGTTAGCCAGCCTCGCATATGCCGCAGACGTTATTATTTTTATGTGGGCTTCAGGAGACAGGTTTGGTGTGATATCAACTCCTAGATCTTTCTCTCTGTTCGTTTCATTAAGTACTTCATCTCCTATTCTGTATCCTGTGTCTGGCCTCCTATTTCCACTGCCTAGTTTCATTACTTTGCATTTACTCGGGTTGAACTTCAACAGCCATTTGTTGGACCATTCACTCAGTCTGTCTTGGTCATCTTGTAGCCTCCTTCTATCGTCCTCAGTTTCAATCCTCCTCATAATTTTTGCATCATTGGCAAACATTGAGAGAAACGATTCTATACCCTCTGGGAGATCATTTACATATATCAGAAACAGTATAGGTCCAAGGACTGACCCCTGCGGGACTCCACTCGTAACGTCTCGCCAATCTGAGACCTCACCCCTCACACTGACTCGTTGTCTCCTGTTGCTTAGGTACTCCTGTATCCAACGGAGTACCTTCCCTTTCACTCCAGCCTGCATCTCCAGCTTTTTCACTATCTCTTGTGTGGCACTGTGTCAAAAGCTTTCTGACAATCCAAAAATATGCAATCTGCCCACCCTTCTCTTTCTTGCCTTATTTTTGTTGCCTGGTTGTAGAATTCAAGTAACCCTGTGAAGCAGGACCTGCCATCCCTGAACCCATGTTGATGCTGTGTTACAAAGTTCTTTCGCTCCAGATGCTCCACTAACATTCTTCGCACAATCTTCTCCATCAGGTTGCATGGTATGCAGGTTTGGGACACTGGCCTGTAGTTCAGTGCCTCCTGTCTATCCCCTTTCTTGTATATCGGGACTACGTTAGCTTGTGTGTGTGTGTATTCACCTAATTGTGTTTGCGGGGGTTGAGCTTTGCTCTTTCCGCCCGACCTCTAAACTGTCAATCAACTGTTTACTAACTACTTTTTTTCCACACCACACACACACACACACCACAGGAAGCAGCCCGTGACAGCTGACTAACTCCCAGGTACCTATTTACTGCTAGGTAACAGGGGCATTCAGGGTGAAAGAAACTTTGCACATTTATTTCTGCCTGGTGCGGGAATCGAACCCGCGCCACAGAATTACGAGTCCTGCGCGCTATCCACCAGGCTACCAGCCCCCCCCCCCCCCCGTGTGTGTGTGTGTGTGTGTGTGTGTGTGTGTGTGTGTGTACCTCCACCGGTACACACTACCCCAGCGTGTGTTTATGATGTTGGCTTGCATGCGTGCGTGCGCCTGCGCGCGTGTTTGAGCAGCTTCTGGCAGCACCAGTGCGTTGGGATCATCAAGAGAGAGAGAGCGAGAGAGAGAGAGAGAGAGAGAGAGAGAGAGAGAGAGAGAGAGAGAGAGAGAGAGAGAGAGAGAGAGAGAGAGCACGTTGAGAGACGCGTCTGGCGTAGGTATAGCGATGAGGTAGGGTGGGGGTGGGGGTCAAACAGGCCCCATCCCCCCACTCCTCCCTGTGTGTTCGCGTTAAGAGCTCTGTAATCGAGGAGAATCAATAGCAAGCACAGGAGGAGCGTACTCACCAGTGTAACAGGTAGGTGACTCCGGGGGTCGAGGCCAGACGACGGTGGAGGACGACTTGGAGAAGGTCGACCTTCACTCCACGTACCTGGTGAGTCCTCCTTTCAAGAAGTCGCTGGTTACTACACCAAAAAAAAAAAAAAACTGCTTGGAATGTCCTGTTTTTTCTCTCTATTTCTCACTGTGTCTCTCTCTCTCTTTCTCTTTTTCTCTTTCTTGTATCTCACTCTGTAATCCCTCTCGAGGTGTCACTCATATACTGAACACTTGTCAAACACCTCCGAGGTTACCTGATTTCATACCTGGAAGGCTAACTCTTTATTTTATTAATTTTTTATTATTTTTTATTTATATTTTGGTATTATAATTAACACTTTCGTGCTTTACGCTTGACAATTGTTGTGCTCACTTGTGTTTCAGCTTAAGCGCGCAAACATAAGTTTGGGAAGGTGTTGTATGAGGCTTAGAGGAGCGTGGAGGAGCGGCCACCGCCCCCTGGTGAAGCAGAGGAGTTGTGTGACGAGGGCGCAGCAGGGGGTGACGGGACGGGGTGCAGAGACACCAGGGGCGTGTGTGTGTGTGTGCTCGGCTCGGGCCGTGAGCCTGTACTGGGGGCGGCGGGCCACTACACTCTCCCACGGCTCTCCCACACTCTCTCTCTCTCTCTCTCTCTCTCTCTCAGCAAGCATCATCGCCTGCTCTCACTCTGCCTACCTACCTTCCTACCTACACACGCTCTCTCTCTCTCTCTCTCTCTCTCTCTCTCTCTCTCTCTCTCTCTCTCTCTCTCTCTCTCTCTCTCTCTCTCTCTCTCTCTCTCTCCCCGCCCCCCTGGAAGCACACATACAGGTATATATGTGCGAGGGGCCGAGCCACGCACATATAGATGAGACACTAAAGAAGAGTTTAACAATTTTATTAAAAACACAACACGAGGGAAAAACACATAACTATGAGCACGACCTTTATTGGGTCGTCACTACCAGTGTCACTACCAGTGTCACTACCAGTGTCACTGCCAGTGTCACTACCAGTGTCACTACCAGTGTCACTGCCAGTGTCACTACCAGTGTCACTACCAGTGTCACTACCAGTGTCACTACCAGTGTCACTACCAGTGTCACTACCAGTGTCACCACCAGTGTCACTACCAGTGTCACTACCAGTGTCACTACCAGTGTCACCACCAGTGTCACTACCAGTGTCACTACCAGTGTCACTACCCGTGTCACTACCAGTGTCACTACCAGTGTCACTACCAGTGTCATTACCAGTGTCACTACCAGTGTCACTACCAGTGTCACCACCAGTGTCACTACCAGTGTCACTACCAGTGTCACTACCAGTGTCACCACCAGTGTCACTACCAGTGTCACTACCAGTGTCACTACCAGTGTCACCACCAGTGTCACCACCAGTGTCACTACCAGTGTCACTACCAGTGTTACTACCAGTGTCACTACCAGTGTCAGTGTCCCTACCAGTGTCAGTGTCACTGCCAGTGCCAGTGTCACTACCAGTGCCAGTGTCACTACCCGTGCCAGTGTCACTACCAGTGTCACTACCAGTGTCAGTGTCACTACCAGTGTCAGTGTCACTACCAGTGTCACTACCAGCGTCAGTGTCACTACCAGTGTCATTACCAGTGTCACTACCAGTGTCAGTGTCACTACCAGTGTCACTACCAGTGTCAGTGCCACTACCAGTGTCAGTGCCACTACCAGTGTCAGTGCCACTACCAGTGTCAGTGCCACTACCAGTGTCACTACAAGTGTCACTACTAGTGCCAGTGTCACTACCAGTACCAGTGTCACTACCAGTGCCAGTGTCACTACCAGTGTCAGTGTCACTACCAGTGTCACTACCAGTACCAATGTCACTACCAGTGTCACTACCAGTGTCACTACCAGTGTCACTACCCGTGCCAGTGTCACTACCCGTGCCAGTGTCACTGCCAGTGCCAGTGTCACTACCAGTGCCAGTGTCACTACCCGTGCCAGTGTCACTGCCAGTGCCAGTGTCACTACCAGTGTCAGTGTCACTACCAGTGTCACTACCAGTGTCACTACCAGTGTCACTACCAGTGTAGTGACAGTGTCACTACCAGTGTCACTACCCGCGCCAGTGTCACTACCCGTGCCAGTGTCACTGCCAGTGCCAGTGTCACTACCAGTGCCAGTGTCACTACCCGTACCAGTGTCACTGCCAGTGCCAGTGTCACTACCAGTGTCAGTGTCACTACCAGTGTCACTACCAGTGTCACTACCAGTGTCAGTGTCACTACCAGTGTCAGTGTCACTACCAGTGTCACTACCAGTGTCACTACCAGTGTCACTACCAGTGTCAGTGTCACTACCAGTGTCAGTGTCACTACCAGTGCCAGTGTCACTACCAGTGCCAGTGTCACTACCAGTACCAATGCCACTACCAGTACCAGTGTCACTACCAGTGTCAGTGTCACTACCAGTGACAGTGTCACTACCAGTGCCAGTGTCACTACCAGTGCCAGTGTCACTACCATTGTCAGTGTAACTACCAGTGTCACTACCAGTGTCAGTGTCACTACCAGTGTCAGTGTCACTACCAGTGCCAGTGTCACTACCAGTGCCAGTGTCACTACCAGTGTCAGTGTCACTACCAGTATCAGTGTCACTGCCAGTGCCAGTGTCACTACCAGTGCCAGTGTCACTACCATTGCCAGTGTCATTACCAGTGCCAGTGTCACTACCAATGTCACTACCAGTGCCAGTGTCACTACCAGTGTTACAACCAGTGCCAGTGTCACTACCAGTGCCAGTGTCACTACCAGTGCCAGTGTCACTACCAGTGTCAGTGTCACTACCAGTATCAGTGTCACTACCAGTGTTACTACCAGTGCCAGTGTCACTACCAGTGCCAGTGTCACTACCAGTGTCAGTGTCACTACCAGTATCAGTGTCACTGCCAGTGCCAGTGTCACTACCAGTGCCAGTGTCATTACCAGTTCCAGTGTCACTACCAGTGTCACTACCAGTGTCAGTGTCACTACCAGTACCAGTGTCACTACCAGTGTTACTACCAGTGCCAGTGTCACTGCCAGTGCCAGTGTCACTACCAGTGCCAGTGTCACTACCATTGCCAGTGTCATTACCAGTTCCAGTGTCACTACCAATGTCACTACCAGTGCCAGTGTCACTACCAGTCCCAGTGTTACAACCAGTGCCAGTGTCACTACCAGTGCCAGTGTCACTCCCAGTGCCAGTGTCACTACCAGTGTTACAACCAGTGCCAGTGTCATTACCAGTGCCAGTGTCATTACCAGTGCCAGTGTCACTACCAGTGCCAGTGTCACTACCAGTACCAGTGTCACTACCATTGCCAGTGTCACTCCCAGTGTTACAACCAGTGCCAGTGTCACTACCAGTGCCAGTGTCACTATCAGTGCCAGTGTCACTACCAGTGCCAGTGGCACTACCAGTGCCAGTGTCACTACCAGTGCCAGTGTCACTACCAGTGCCAGTGTCACTACCAGTGTCAGTGTCACTACCAGTATCACTACCAGTGTCACTACCAGTGTCAGTGTGCATGCACATCCGGTACATCGTCCACGGCTCTGTAGAAGAAGGTGGACGATGTACCGGATGTGCATGAAACATATTTGAACAATCTTCTCTCGTACATACAGCAATGAAGCGCGTTAATGACTGGGCAAGTACAACTCAAACCGAACTTGCAGGCATATACCTTGCCACTGATGTTTTAAAAGACAAAGGCAGTAGACTTATATACTGTGACTCGCAGAGTTCACTCCTGGCATTGAACGCACATAGTAGTTACACCCAAAAAATAGTCAGTGATATTCGAATGAATGTTTTAGCTGCTAAAGAAAACAGATTTGAAATTAAATTCCTATGGATACCATCACATGTTGGCATGTCAAGGCATGACACTGTTGATATGCTTGCAAAGACAGCCTGCAGAAAACTAGTGATAGAAATTGATATGGATGTTTCATTAGCAGTGACAAAGAGAATACTTAAACAAATATCTAATGAAGATCTCACAGACCTAACAAATTCACAAAGACCGGAAAGTTGTAGCACTAAATATTATGATAGATATCGTGAGGAGATATTCACATATGGGACTAATAGAACAAGAACCCGGCAATGTGATGTTATAGTGGCCAGAATACGCCTGGGATATAGACGTATCTAGCAGCTTTCTCAAAACCCAAATGTCGAGTACACAATGTGTCAACTTTGTGAAAGAGAAAACATGCACTCTCTTGAACATTATATTGTAGAATGTCCCATATTGACTGACTTTCGCCCTCCTGGGCTAAGGTATGCTGAACTCTGTAATTACTATATGAGTACTGGAACACTTTACGATACCAGTAATTGTACTGGTATCGTACTTGGACTTGTACCCAAGATTAACCATGTAATGTATCAATTATATAATGTATGTATGTGATGTAACTATATAACCTGAGCTTGTAAAAGCACCTTCATCACCTTCAGTGATTAAGTGCTTAATTGCACACTAGTTTCTCTATCAGCTATCTCACTCTGTCAGAGTAAAAGAGACAAATGTATGTGAATGCATGTGTGTGTGTATATATGTGTGTATACATGTATGTATATATGTATGTGACGTATATATGTGTGTGTGTGAATGAATATGCATGTGTATAAAGTATATATGGAAGCTGATCAAAATTACATTTCACCTTTGTAAGTGCACAGTAATGACACTATGTAAAAGACACATCGAACACTTTATGTAGGGCATACGTAAATCTGTGTATCTATGTATTTACGTATGTAGGTTAACTTAGCATTTTAAAAGCACCGAATCACCTTCTGTGGTTGATTGTTCAATAAACCCTTGAACTATATGTTTAACACATCTCTCACCCTGTCCATGGAGAACAGAAGGAAATGTATATATGCTGGTTAGCATTGTAAATGTGTGGCCACGTCTGTGGTAGAAAATAATAAAAAAGAAAAAAAAAAGAAAAACAAGTGTCACCACCAGTGTCAGTGTCACCACCAGTGTCAGTGTCACCACCAGTGCCAGTGTCACCACCAGTGTCAGTGTCACCACCAGTGCCAGTGTCACCACCAGTGTCAGTGTCACCACCAGTGCCAGTGTCACCACCAGTGCCAGTGTCACCACCAGTGTCAGTGTCACCACCAGTGCCAGTGTCACCACCAGTGCCAGTGTCACCACCAGTGCCAGTGTCACCACCAGTGTCAGTGTAGTGAGGAGATGACCACCTTCATCAACACCGCGTGAGTGTTTGCGTGTGCCAGCTGGCAGACTCTTTCTCCTCCCCCTCACACTCCACCTACTCATCCCCCTCCCCCTCACACCCCACCTACTCATCCCCCTCCCCCTCACACCCCACCTACTCATCCCCCTCCCCACCACACCCCACCTACTCATCCACCTCCCCACCACACCCCACCTACTCATCCACCTCCCCACCACACCCCACCTACTTATCCACCTCCCCCTCAAAACCCACCTAATCTTCCTCCTCATTCCACCCCATTCACATCCCCTACCACACATCCATCTCGAAATCACCTTAGGTAACCTCGAAGTCACCTTAGGTAACCTCGAAGTCACCTTAGGTAACCTCGAAGTCACCTTAGGTAATCTCGAAGTCATCTTAGGTAATCTCGAAGTCATCTTAGGTAATTTCAAAGTCACTTTAGGTAACTTCGAAGTCACCTTAGGTAACCTCGAAGTCACCTTAGGTAACCTCGAAGTCACCTTAGGTAACCTCGAAGTCACCTTAAGTAACCTCGAAGTCACCTTAGGTAACCTCGAAGTCACCTTAGGTAACCTCGAAGTCACCTTAGGTAACCTCGAAGTCACCTAAGGTAACCTCGAAGTCACCTAAGGTAACCTCGAAGTCACCTTAGGTAACCTCGAAGTATCTTGAAAGTATCATGTGGATGACTTCAAATGAGCCTTTGGGATTTTGATGAGAGAAGACAACATAGAAGACACAGCCAACTATCGTCAGATGCAAGTCAGCCCTGGCAATGGGGGCACAGAAAGATGTTTAATAAAGATGAGTTCCAGCTCCCGCAGTATGATAGCTAGAGCAGATAACAACTTTAAGCTTGTAGTAAGATAACAACTCTAAGCTTGTATTAAGCTAATAGTTTTAAGCTCTTTAACATGCATGTACACGATACAACCATTAATACTAATATCTAAGGGGGGCTCAAAGGAGACAGAGAGAATGACAGAGTGAGAAGGATGAAGAGACAGAGACAATCAGAGAGAATGAAAGGCAGAAAAGCAGATAAAAGTACATGGAAAGAGACAGACAAGGAGGCGCAAAAAAGAGAGAGAGAGAGAGAGAGAGAGAGAGAGAGAGAGAGAGAGAGAGAGAGAGAGAGAGAGAGAGAGAGAGAGAGAGAGAGAGAGAGAGAGAGAGACAGACAGACAGACAGGCTATTGGATCTCCGAAGGCATGTGTCTGTCAGGAGGGAGAGAGACGGGAGGCTTGAGGGATTAAGACGCAGGAGAGAAGAGCTTTTAAGAGGATAAGCCGGAGAGCAGGAGATGATAGATGCGTGGGAACTACCAAACCACTCCTACTTGTCTTGAGGTTACCGGGATGAGGGAGAGAGAGAGAGAGAGAGAGAGAGAGAGAGAGAGAGAGAGAGAGAGAGAGAGAGAGAGAGAGAGAGAGAGAGAGAGAGAGAGAGACAGACAGACAGACAGACAGGCAGACAGATAGACAGACAGACAGACAGACAGACAGACAGACAGAGAGACAGACAGACAGATAGACAGATAGACAGAGACAACATTACATAAATGTTTACAACACAATTTCATGTCAGTATGAGGCTGGTACCAGCCAAACAGTTCAGTTGTTGGACATTTGGCAACTTAACTTTTGTAGTGATCAATCCTTTATTGTTCTGAATGGTGTTAAAACTATATATAAACACACACTGTAGGCGGGACTAAAGAGCCGAAGCTCAACCCCCTCCCCCACGCAACTAGGTGAGTACACCATGGCTTCCACTATCTCATCCACTTTGACTGATCGGCACAACGTTGACCTTGCTTCTTGCAGGGTCGGCGTTTGAGTTTAATTAGCCCTAGTGGTTAGGTGTTGGCCCTACACTCCATGTTCATATCTCATCACTTTGTCATCATATCCCAGCTCCGTGGCGTCAATTCCCAGCTTATTTACATCAAATCCCGGCTCATTGTCCTCATATCCCACTCACTCACCTCATATTTCACCTCCTTGTACTCATATCCTAGCTCATTGACCTTATATTTCGGGATCCTTGTTCTCATATCCCAGCTCGTTTTCCTAAAATCCCAGCTGATTGTCCTCATATCCCTTCCAAGGGCAGGATATTCACACTGGCTCAGCGATTTTTTCTCATTTTGTTTGCTCCATTATTCGGTTTCTACGAAATTATTACGAAAGTAAACTTTGCCATTATTTTTCCCCTACTTCTATCCTGCCTGTGTCATATTGTCCCCCTAATTATCTCCGTCTTTATTAAGTCTCCTCAACATTTTCTTCCGGTTTTTCTGCCCCCTATCTTTATTATGTCTCTGCTAGTCCTTCCCTTCCTATGTCATAATTCTATTTCTCCTTTCATACCTCAATCTTATTTCTCTTGATTTCTTTCCCTGTGTTTTCGTATACCCCTTCAACACCTCGTCAAATGAATTCCTTCTTTTTTCTGATTTTTAATTGGAAGAGGATTTCGGGGGAATCCTCTTCCAATTAAACAGCAAGGGCACTAGTCAGAGGGATAGAAGCCCTAAACCAGGAAATAATCAACACGTTATGTGCGGTCATTTTCAATGAAATATGTCTCGATGAAAACCTGCTGCCAGTATCCCCCCAGTATATATATATATATATATATATATATATATATATATATATATATATATATATATATATATATATATATGATCGATGTTCCCTTCGGGAATCTTAATTTTAAGATGAATAGGAAAACCAGGGATATACTGAACATCTTGTATCAGAATCTTTACTTTAAAAAACATAACGTTTCGAATACTTCTCGTATTCATCATCAGATCTAAAAGAAAAAACAGAAATCACAATCAAATAACTGGTAAACAAAGAACTCATACTGAATATAATTGCCTATCAAAGAAAGGAAAATGCTTAAAAAACAAAACACTTAAGCGCACTTGAAGTGATCAATACAAATAAAACTTATTAACTGTCACATATATTAAAACTAATTTAAAATCCATTAAACTACAAGATGAAATTTATAACTACTAAAACAAACCATTCCATTAAACTTACGTGAAGTGATCAGAAGTGAAACTTGATACCTAACACATAGATACTAAACACTATAACAAATATTTATATAATGACTACAAATATACAAAAAATGTATGTAAAATACAAACAGAATAAACGACAATTATAAAGTACTAACCAAAATCTTATAAAAATCTCAAATATTAAATAAAATTAAATACCAAAAAATGTATTATATATCCTAAATAAAAGATTATATTAATGTACAATGTTAAGACTTGAAATAAGTAAGAAAGGGCAAAGACATGGTAAACTAAACAAAATTAAACTACCAAAATAAACTAAAAATCAAATTACAGGACCTACTGTGCACTATACAGTGTACAATTGAACAGCTGAAAGGTTGCTATTTAACAGAGGCCGCAGCTCCTTTATATATAAGGATTCCATTACTCTCAAATCTATTAGCTTGTAGCTAATACTCAAGAGTATTAGCTTTTCTGTAAGGAGTCGTTTGAGGAGACTGTTGCAGCAGTGTTATCCTCAAGTAGACTTTAGATTTATTTTTGTCAACACAAATACCATAGGCTCTTATTTTAAATTTAAAGATAAAGTGCCTACCCCCTTGTGCTCAAATGTCGTATATATGTATAATTGTTCCAGCTGTAATGCTGGATATGTCGGGAGTTCCATTCGGAACTTTAAGATTAGGATACTTGAGCACCGGGGATTATCTTTTAGGACTGGATTACCATTGTCTAAACCAGCATTTTCGGAGATTAGAAACCATTGTTATGAGTTTGATCATTCTCTGCTGGAATCTGATTTTAAAATTCTGGACACTTGTATGAATGGCCAGTCAGATTTGAGAGTAATGGAATCCTCTGGCTCTCTGTTGCTTATGCATTGTTAGTCGCCTAGAAAGAGACGTTGTTGTCTTGCCTATATACTGAGTTCTTTGGGGCTTACAGTCCCCAAGTGGGCATTTAAAGGCATAGACGACGTTGGTCTCCTTCAAAGCGTTCTGCTTGGTGTCTGGCAAGTTTTTATGAGTAGATTGGCCGTTTTTTTTTATTTTATAATAAATTATCAATTATATTTTCTCAATCAGAAAATCAGAAAATGCAATTGATAATTTGTTGTGTGTGTGAGTGTATATTTCTATATTCCTCATCATCAATATATTTTTGTTCTATTTTCCAATCCTTATCAGATTCTTCCCCAAATTTCCCTCCCCAAACTCCCCTGTAAAGTTTATCATATTTTCCTCAACTTTGCCAATATCTCCCCATTTTCTAGGGAATCCAATGGGTAGGGCGGGGACTAGTCCCTCCCCCACACACACCCTCCTTCCTCATGCTTGTTCATTTAAATTTGCAATTCCGCTTACGGAACCTGTACATCTTTTCTTAGCCATGGAAGGATGGGGTGTGTGTGTGTGGGTGGGGGGGGGGGGAGGGTAATGCATATGTATTTAACAGTGTGGGAGATGTGAAGGACTACGAGGTTAGGTGATCCTTGGGTCGAGGATCACCTGGCCCTGGTCGACCTGGTCGTGGTCGACCTGGCCCTGGTCGACCTGGCACTGGTTGACCTGGTCCTGGTCGACCTGGCCCTAGTCGACCTGGCCCTGGTTGACGTGACCCTGGTCGACCTGGCCCCTGGTCGACCTGGTCCTGGTCGACGTGACTCTAGTCGACGTGGCTATGGTCGACCGCTTGAGTGTACTTAGGTTTCTCCTCCTAATTACATGTTTGGTGGGTCTTGTTTCCCCTTGTGTGTAGCGCTAACATCCTCCGTGTTTGGCCAAGACCCCGGCGGCCCTCACTCCTGATGGAGATAGGAACAGTTAATTTAGAGATGTGCTGGAGATAGGAACAGTAATTTAGAGATGTGCTGGAGATAGGAACAGTAATTTAGAGATGTGCTGGAGATAGGAACAGTAATTTAGAGATGTGCTGGAGATAGGAACAGTAATTTAGAGATGTGCTGGAGATAGGAACAGTTATTTAGAGATGTGCTGGAGATAGGAACAGTAATTTAGAGATGTGCTGGAGATAAGAACAGTTAATTCAGAGATGTGCTGGAGATAGGAACAGTAATTTAGAAATGACCTGGAGAAAGGAACAGTAATTTAGAGATGAGCTGGAGATAGGAACAGTAATTTAGAGATGTGCTGGAGATAGGAACAGTAATTCAGAGATGCGCTTGTGGCAGGAACAACCAGTTCAAGGATGCGATGAAGACATGAAGAACATATTTAGAGACACGCTATAGAAAGGAACAACCAAGAATATATGATCTTCAGAAAGCAACACTCACAGGGAGACACGCTTAGTTATTGTTCAGTTATTGCTGTAAACAACCTATGGCTAGAAAGGCGGGATCCAAGAGTCAATGCTCGATCCTGCAAGCACAAATAGATGAGTACACTGCCAGGAGGATGGTCGAGCCTTGACTGTCATTGGTGGGGAATGGGGGAAGGGGGGGGGGAAGGGGGGAGAGGGGGGGGGAAGGGGAAGGGTTGTTGAAGGTATATTTTGAGGAGTGTTGTGGTGAGGGGGTGGGGAGGGGGGGAGGGGGGATCTTCTCAGATGGACGAGGCTTCGGGTGAGGAATGGCGTCTCACCTCTGAATAATTGGGCTGGTGGTGTTATCCGGCTCCCAATATCTCATCTCATGCCGGAGGCGGAGCCAGGGTGACAGATCCGGCCCAATCCCATCAGGCCCTGAGAGTCGCAATGTTCGGTCTTCTGGATTACGGGTCCTGTACATGATAAGATTTCCTGTTGCGTCGCCCAGAGTACTCAAGTTAACCAAAGACTCGCACAGTTACGAGTAATCTTTGATTTGTGGCACTGTAGCTGGGAGGCAGCCAGTGCCAGTGCCACCTGCACGTACACACAGTCAGGGCTTAGTGCCTGCTCATCCCGGATTGCCTCTTCTCTTGATGCCTGCTTCCCAACGTGAGCCACTCCAAGCTTCCAGAGAAGAGAGAATTCCGCTTTCCAACGTGATCATCCCGCAGCTGGAGACACAGATGAGGCAGGACAAGAGGACACGGGTGGAAGCAGGAGACACAGATGAGGCAGGACCAGAGGACACGGGTGGAAGCAGGAGACACAGATGAGGCAGGACCAGAGGACACGGGTGGAAGCAGGAGACACAGATGAGGCAGGACCAGAGGACACGGGTGGAAGCAGGAGACACAGATGAGGCAGGACCAGAGGACACGGGTGGAAGCAGGAGACACAGATGAGGCAGGACCAGAGGACACGGGAGGAAGCTGGAGACACAGATGAGGCAGGACCAGAGGACACGGGTGGAAGCAGGAGACACAGATGAGGCAGGACCAGAGGACACGGGAGGAAGCTGGAGACACAGATGAGGCAGGACCAGAGGACACGGGAGGAAGCTGGAGACACAGATGAGGCAGGACCAGAGGACACGGGAGGAAGCAGGAGACACAGATGAGGCAGGACCAGAGGACACGGGTGGAAGCAGGAGACACAGATGAGGCAGGACCAGAGGACACGGGAGGAAGCTGGAGACACAGGTGAGGCAGGACTAGAGGACACAGGTGGAAGCTGGAGACACAGATGAGGCAGGACCAGAGGACACGGGAGGAAGCTGGAGACACAGGTGAGGCAGGACTAGAGGACACAGGTAGAAGCTGGAGACACAGGTGAGGCAGGACGAGAGGACACAGTTGGCAGCTGGAGACACAGATGAGGCAGGACCAGAGGACACAGGTGGAAGCTGGAGACATAAAATGAGGCAGGACCAGAGGACATGGGTGGAAGCTGGAGACACAGGTGAGGCAGGACCAGAGGACACGGGTGGAAGCTGGAGACACAGATGAGGCAGGACCAGAGGACACGGGTGGAAGCTGTAGACACAGATGAGGCAGGACCAGAGGACACAGGTGGAAGCAGGAGACACAGGTGAGGCAGGACCAGAAGACACAGGTGGAAGCTGGAGACACAGATGAGGCAGGACCAGAGGACACAGGTGGCAGCTGGAGACACAGATGAGGCAGGACCAGAGGACACAGGTGGCAGCTGGAGACACAGGTGAGGCAGGACCAGAGGACACAGGTGGCAGCTGGAGACATAAATACGCCGGCGAGACGTATCATTAAAAACTTTTTTAACGCGAAGCAAAAGTAAATAGAACGGGTTGAAAGTGGAGCTCTTTTAGGCACATTCAATAAGCGGCGTCTAAAGCTTGTGTCTGTCCGAACACTGACTGTCGAGGCGCTGTCCGAACACTGACTGTCGAGGCGCTGTCCGAACACTGACTGTCGAGGCGCAACACATTTGCTGGTATTGACACTGCTGGGCGTGGTGCCTGACAGAGTGTGAGGAAGACCTTCTGCTTCTCGCTGAAAATCTAATCTTCGTGAGGTATATTCATCTTAATAGTGTGAACATACAAGCTTAAAAGTAGAAATGAAGGTCACCCGTTAATTTGCACCAGTTTTGTCCTCTCATGCGTTCTCTATATTAACATATTACACGAGATGGAGACACTCTCTCTCTCTCTCTCTCTCTCTCTCTCTCTCTCTCTCTCTCTCTCTCTCTCTCTCTCTGTCTCTCTCTCTCTCTCTCTGTCTCTCTCTCTCTCTCTCTCTCTCTCTCTCTCTCTCTCTCTCTCTCTCTCTCTCTCTCTCTCTCTCTCTCTCTCTCTCTCTCTCTCTCTCTCTCTCTCTCTTTTTAGAAGACAATTAGTGAAGCCAACTTTATATATATATATATATATATATATATATATATATATATATATATATATATATATATATATATATATATATATATATATATATATATATATATATATACATATATATATATATATATATATATATATATATATATATATTTATATATATATATATATATATATATATATATATATATATATATGTATATATATATATATATATATATATATATATATATATATATATATATATATATATATATATATATATATATATATATATATATGTCGTACCTAGTAGCCCGAACGCACTTCTCAGCCTACTATGCAAGGCCCGATTTACCTAATAAGCCAAGTTTTCATGAATTAATGTTTTTTCGACTACCTAACCTAACCTAACTTTTTCGGCCACTTAACCTAACCTAACCTATAAAGATAGGTTAGGTAGGGTTGGTTAGGTTCGGTCATATATCTACGTTAATTTTAACTCCAATAAAATAAAATTGACCTCATACATAATGAAATTGGTAGCTGTATCATTTCATAAGAAAAAAATTAGAGAAAATATATTAATTCGAGAAAACTTGGCTTATTAGGCAAATCGGGACTTGCATAGTAAGCTGAGAACTGCGTTCTGGCTACTAGGTACGACATATATATATATATATATATATATATATATATATATATATATATATATATATATATATATATATATATATATATATATATATACATATATATATATATATATATATCGCTCTCTCCATCTCGTTAACTCACGTTAGCTATCTTCATTTCTCTCGCTATCTCTCTCTCCTCTTCTCTCCTCCTCACTCTCTCTAACTCAGGCTGACGATGCCCGTGTCTCTCACTGTCTCTCTCTCCCCTTCCTCTCTTATATTTTAGCTGCAGCTTCATTCTCACAAAGATTTATCGTTGTTTCCGTAAAAGTTGTGAATCACAGCAACCTTCCCTGTGATCATGTTATCTTGACAGGACACCAAACACAGTGTTCTGGTCCCTTCTTCTCATCTCTCTCTCTGTCTTGTCTTGATCAGTCTTCCTCCTTCACGCTATTCATCTTGTCGTGAGCTATTTCCTCATCACTTGGGTCTTGTATAACATTGAGGAGATACGAGATATTGGTTTGGATATGTCTGTCTCTGCGTTTGTGAATTATTCCAGTAACTTATATCTGTGTGTGTGTGTGTGTGTGTGTGTGTGTGTGTGTGTGTGTGTGTGTGTGTGTGTGTGTGTGTGTGTGTGTGTGTGTGTGTGTGTGTGTGTGTGTGTGTGTGTTTGTGTGTGTGTGTGTACTCACCTAGTTGTGCTTGCGAGGGTTGAGGTCTGGCTCTTTGGTCCCGCCTCTCAACCGTCAATCAACAGGTGTACAGGTTCCTGAGCCTATTGGGTTCTACCATATCTACACTTGTGTGTGTGTGTGTGTGTGTGTGTGTGTGTGTGTGTGTGTGTGTGTGTGTGTGTGTGTGTGTGTGTGTGTGTGTGTGTGTGTGTGTGTGTGTGTGTGTACTCACCTACTTTGTACTCACTTATTTGTGCTTGCGGGGGTTGAGTTTTGGCTCTTTGGTCCCGCCTGTCAACTGTCAATCAACTGGTGTACAGGTTCCTGAGCCTACTGGGCTCTATCATATCTACATTTAAAACTGTGTATGGAGTCAGCCTCTACCACATCTCCGCCTAATGCATTCCATCCGTTAACTACTCTGACACTGAAAAAGTTCCTTCTTACGTCCCTGTGGCTCATGTGGGTACTCAGTTTCCACCTGTGTCCCCGTGTTCGCGTCCCGCCAGTGTTGAACAGTTTATCCTTGTTTACCCGGTCGATTCCCCTGAGGATTTTGTAGGTTGTGATCATGTCCCCCCTTATTCTTCTGTCTTTCAGCGTCGTAAGGTGCATTTCCCACAGTCTTTCCTCATAACTCATGCCTCTTAATTCTGGGACTAGTCTAGTAGCATACCATTGGACTTTTTCCAGCTTCGTCTTGTGCTTGACATTGTATGGGCTCCATGCTGGGGCCGCATACTCCAGGATTGGTCTTACATATGTGGTGTACAAGATTCTGAATGATTCCTTACACAGGTTCCTGAACGCTGTTCTGATGTTAGCCAGCCTCGCATATGCCGCAGACGTTATTCTTTTTATGTGGGCTTCAGGAGACAGGTTTGGTGTGATATCAACTCCTAGATCTTTCTCTCAGTTTCATTAAGTACTTCATCTCCTTTTCTGTATCCTGTGCCTGGCCTCCTGTTTCCACTGCCTAGTTTCATTACTTTGCATTTACTCGGGTTGAACTTCAACAGCCATTTGTTGGACCATTCACTCAGTCTGTCTTGGTCATCTTGTAGCCTCCTACTATCATCCTCTGTGTCATTCCTCCTCATAATTTTTGCATCATCGGCAAACATTGAGAGGAACGAATCTATACCTTCTGGGAGATCATTTACATATATCAGAAACAGTATAGGTCCAAGGATTGGCTGTGTGTGTGTGTGTGTGTATGTGTGTGTGTGTGTGTGTGTGTGTGTGTGTGTGTGTGTGTGTGTGTGTGTGTGTGTGTGTGTGTGTGTGTGTGTGTGTGTGTGTGTGTGTGTGTGTGTGTGTGTGTGTGTTGGTGTGTGTGTGTGTGTTTGTGAATGTTAATTTCGTCATGGGCCTTGAACGTGCATTCGATGAACTCTCTTTAACCTATTTTCATTTCTGTTATAGTTCTCCCTTCCTATTTATCTTTCTACCTATGTGATAAAACTTAATATATGACGCCCCGATGCTGTAAAGCATATATTCGATTTAAATATATATTTTCCTCTTTTTAAGTCATTAATATACTCGTATCTAACCTTCAGCTCCCCGGGCAAGCTCTCTCTCTCTCCCCGAGAGAGAGAGAGAGAGAGAGAGAGAGAGAGAGAGAGAGAGAGAGAGAGAGAGAGAGAGAGAGAGAGAGAGAGAGAGAGAGAGAGAGAGAGAGAGAGAGAGAGAGAGAGAGAGAGAGAGAGAGAGAGAGAGAGAGAGAGAGAGGGGGGGGGGAAGAGAGAGCACACAGTAAAGCGTAAGGGGAAGCCCACACTTCAGGCCCTGAACGATTGGGTGGTGTTGTTTCCTGCTCCATGGGATAGGGGAGAAGATGGGAGGGGAGGGCAGGGGAAGATGGGAAAGGAGACGAAGGAAGGGAAGGCGAAGAGAAGATTAAAGAAGAAAGATGAAAAGCGAAATGGAAAATAATGGAATGACGAGAAGGAAAAGGAGGAGCAAGTGAACAGTAGGAGCAGGAGGTGGAGGGAGAAAGGGGAAACGGAAGGAGGAGAAGGAGAAGGAGAAGATGGAGGAGGAGAATAAGAGGAGGAGGAGGAGGAAACACGATCGAGCTAAGTGGTGGGCAAGACAAATGGTTCTTAATGGAAGCCGGATTGTTTTGTCTCCCTTCTAATATATTTTATAATTGAGATCATTCTTTAATGTGTTTCTTATGTCTCATTCTTCCCTCCTTCGTCTCTGGCTGCCCCCTACCCCTGGCCCTTGTCTCTGGCTGCCTCCTACCCCTGTCTCCTTGTCTCTGGCTGCCCCCTACCCTTGTCCCTTGTCTCTGGCTGCCTCCTACCCCTGTCTCCTTGTCTCTGGCTGCCCCCTACCCTTGTCCCTTGTCTATGGCTGCCCCCTACCCCTGTCCCTTCTCTCTGGCTGCCCCCTACCCTTGTCCCTTGTCTCTGGCTGCCCCCTACCCCTGTCCCTTGTCTCTGGCTACCTCCTGCCCCTGGCCCCTTAATTGTCACTGGCTGCCTCTTACCATTGGCCACTTGTCTCTGGCTGCCCCCTACCCCTGGTCCCTTGTCTCTGTCTGCCTCCTACCCCTGTCCCTTGTCTCTGGATGCCCCCTACCCCTGGCCCCTTGTCTCTGGCTGCCCCCTACCCCTGGCCCCTTGTTTCTGGCTGCCCCCTACCCCTGGTCCCTTGTCTCTGGCTGCCTCCTACCCCTGTCCCTTGTCTCTGGCTGCCTCCTACCCCTGGCCCCTTGTCTCTGGCTGCCTCCTACCCCTGGTCCCTTGT
The DNA here is from genome assembly GCF_040958095.1 of Procambarus clarkii. NCBI lineage: Eukaryota > Metazoa > Arthropoda > Malacostraca > Decapoda > Cambaridae > Procambarus > Procambarus clarkii. The sequence continues at coordinate 50,330,422 of NC_091150.1, read as the reverse complement.
CTCTGGCTGCCTCCTACCCCTGGTCCCTTGTCTCTGTCTGCCTCCTACCCCTGTCCCTTGTCTCTGGATGCCCCCTACCCCTGGCCCCTTGTCTCTGGCTGCCCCCTACCCCTGGCCCCTTGTTTCTGGCTGCCCCCTACCCCTGGTCCCTTGTCTCTGGCTGCCTCCTACCCCTGTCCCTTGTCTTCGGCTGCTCCCTACCCCTGATCCCTTGTCTCTGGCTGCCTCCTACCCCTGGCCCCTTGTCTTCGGCTGCCCCCTACCCCTGGTCCCTTGTCTCTGGCTACCTCCTACCCCTGTCCCTTGTCTCTGGCTGCCTCCTACCCCTGGTGTCCAGGCCCAGCCAGGCTCGAGTCCAGGCCAAGCGAGGCCCGGCCCGTGTCCAGCTATAGCCAGGCGCTGCCCGAGTCCAGGCTTAGCGAGACCCAGCCCGTGTCAAGTAATAGCCGGGCCCTGCCCGGCTATTACTTGACACGGGCTGTGTTAGTTAGCTGTTAGCGGCAGCTGTGTAAGTGGCAGCAGTGTTAGTGGCAGCAGTGTTAGTGGCAGCAGTGTTAGTGGCAGCTGTGTTAGCGGCAGCTGTGTTAGTGGCAGCAGTGTTAGCGGCAGCTGTGTTAGCGGCAGCAGTGTTAGCGGCAGCTGTGTTAGCGGCATCAGTGTTAGTGGCAGCAGTGTTAGTGGCAGCAGTGTTAGTGGCAGCAGTGTTAGCGGCAACTGTGTTAGTGGCAGCAGTGTTAGTGGCAGCAGTGTTAGCGGCAGCTGTGTTAGTGGCAGCAGTGTTAGTGGCAGCAGTGTTAGTGGCAGCAGTGTTAGTGGCAGCTGTGTTAGCGGCAGCTGTGTTAGTGGCAGCAGTGTTAGCGGCAGCTGTGTTAGCGGCAGCAGTGTTAGCGGCAGCTGTGTTAGCGGCATCAGTGTTAGTGGCAGCAGTGTTAGTGGCAGCAGTGTTAGTGGCAGCAGTGTTAGCGGCAACTGTGTTAGTGGCAGCAGTGTTAGTGGCAGCAGTGTTAGCGGCAGCTGTGTTAGTGGCAGCAGTGTTAGTGGCAGCAGTGTTAGTGGCAGCAGTGTTAGTGGCAGCAGTGTTAGTGGCAGCAGTGTTAGTGGCAGCAGTGTTAGTGGCAGCAGTGTTAGCGGCAGCAGTGTTAGTGGCAGCAGTGTTAGCGGCAGCAGTGTTAGTGGCAGCAGTGTTAGCGGCAGCAGTGTTAGTGGCAGCAGTGTTAGAGGCAGCAGTGTTAGTGGCAGCTGTGTTAGCGGCAGCAGTGTTAGCGGCAGCTGTGTTAGTGGCAGCAGTGTTAGTGGCAGCAGTGTTTGTGGCAGCAGTGTTAGCGGCAGCAGTGTTAGTGGCAGCAGTGTTAGCGGCAGCAGTGTTAGTGGCAGCAGTGTTAGCGGCAGCAGTGTTAGTGGCAGCAGTGTTAGCGGCAGCAGTGTTAGTGGCAGCTGTGTTAGCGGCAGCAGTGTTAGCGGCAGCTGTGTTAGTGGCAGCAGTGTTAGTGGCAGCAGTGTTTGTGGCAGCAGTGTTAGCGGCAGCTGTGTTAGTGGCAGCAGTGTTAGTGGCAGCAGTGTTAGTGGCAGCAGTGTTAGCGGCAGCAGTGTTAGTGGCAGCAGTGTTAGCGGCAGCAGTGTTAGCGGCAGCTGTGTTAGCGGCAGCTGTGTTAGTGGCAGCAGTGTTAGTGGCAGCAGTGTTAGCGGCAGCTGTGTTAGTGGCAGCAGTGTTAGTGGCAGCAGTGTTAGCGATTTGTATGATGTTAAGTGGACTGTATTTCTGCAACAATCTCACAAATCGATCCTCTACACATTAGGGGGGGTTTATATTGAATTTATATATATGCAGCGAATCAAATTACAGTATTAGACTACATACATACATTGAAGAGGTTCCTTATCTATTTTTGTACAGCAGGCCTTAGTCCACCAGATATAACTAGGATGTAGACACCAAATTATCCTCTTTGAGGTAGCTTCCATCACCCTGGTAACTGATGCACAAAGCATGCTTCCTCGTCTTGACCTGTCAAAAGGGCGCTAGCTGTAAAGCCAGAATCCTAATATATGACTGTTATATCAGAGAAAACACTGTACAAGGAACCATAAAGACCTAGGCTTAATTATCTTTAGTATGAGGCGATCTCGTATTCTAACCGGCTCACCCTATCTAATGACATTAATGGCCATAAATGATAGATAAATGGGTTTCGGCAGAACACTTAACTTGTATTTGTTGACAGCGTGTTGATGATGGTACACCTTTGGTTTCCATAACACTTCGTCCAAGTAAAATTAACAGGAGCCGTATTTGCTCCCGTGAGCCTCTGTGGTCTAAGTACAATAACAATGGCTGGCCACTCCCTCACAACTGACGCTACTGGCCTACATTGTCCAGATGACAGTAAGTGATAGAAGGGTCACATTTACTCTATTTTAATTCTGATAATTTAGTTAATTTATATGAGATGTTTTTATTATGGTAAAGTCCAAAGACTAATGTATTTAAAAATAATTCCCACCATAATAGGTGGTGGATTTATAATAGTATGTGGTAATGATATCCCGTTTTCTATAGACGGAAATTCCACTACAAGTTACATTTTCTATGGGTTAACTTGTTTATACAACACTGCAATATTATCTGCCTGTATGATATTATTAAATGGTGTCGGATTTTCCGACAGCAATGTTAGCGGCAGCAGTGTTAGCGGCAGCAGTGTTAGCGGCAGCTGTGTTAGCGGCAGCTGTGTTAGCAGCAACTGTGTTAGCGGCAGCTATGTTAGCGGCAGCAGTGTTAGCGGCAGCAATGTTAGCAGCAGCTGTGTTAGCGGCAGCAGTGTTAGCAGCAGCAGTGTTAACAGCAGCTGTGTTAGCGGCAGCTGTGTTAGCGGCAGCAGTGTTAACAGCAGCAGTGTTAGCGGCAGCTGTGTTAGCGGCAGCAGTGTTAGCGGCAGCTGTGTTAGCGGCAGCTGTGTTAGCGGCAGCAGTGTTAGCAGCAGCAGTGTTAACAGCAGCTGTGTTAGTGGCAGCTGTGTTAGCGGCAACAGTGTTAGCGGCAGCAGTGTTAGCGGCAGCTGTGTTAGCGGCAGCAGTGTTAGCAGCAGCTGTGTTAGCGGCAGCTGTGTTAGCGGCAGCTGTGTTAGCGGCAGCTGTGTTAGCGGCAGCAGTGTTAGCAGCAGCTGTGTTAGCGGCAGCTGTGTTAGCGGCAGCTGTGTTAGCGGCAGCTGTGTTAGCGGCAGCTGTGTTAGCGGCAGCTGTGTTAGCAGCAGCAGTGTTAGCGGCAGCTGTGTTAGCGGCAGCAGTGCTAGCGGCAGCAGTGCTAGCGGCAGCAGTGCTAGCAGCAGCTTAGCTTGACCACAATGTATTTCCTTAACGGAAAAAATAACTAATATTGGGTTTGAATAAATATGATTTCTCAAATCAGGTTTCCAAAATATCTCTTCTAGTGAGCAAAACGAGTCGGCTGGAGTTGGGTAAAACTGCCGTGATCTTGTTAAGGAGAGTCCCGCGCACCCACGGTGACGGAGGGGTGACGGGCGTCAGCACTCCCGTCACGGCCCTCACACATTCCCGTCAGCTTTAGGTTACTAAAAAGCAGCACAAGGGGAAGGGGACGAGGGGGGGGGGATGGAGAGTTTTCGTCGTCTTTATATTTTTATTATTTTCCAGAACCAGTCTTGTCACTTGAGAGGCTTGGGCGAGGAAGGAATATTTCCCCCGAGAAAGGAAGAACGCTGAAGAAGGGAGAGGTCGACTGAACCTCGGCTTTGAATGTGCGTCGTTAGTCGTCCCATTATCCTGAAGATGTCTGCTCTCTGCTACAGGAGTGGCAGACAATTTCCCCTCTGGTCCACACATTCTCTTGCGCCGGCCGCCACGCCAACCACACACACACACAAGTTACCCCTTTAAATATTCTATTGTGATGCGGCGGGATTGCTTCCCAAACGAATTCTGGAGCCACTTGGTTCTGCTCCTCTTCTTGAAGGGCCTCTTGTGCCGCCCTTCACCAGAGTCGAGGCGGACGGGCAGCGTCTCAGAAGTCGTCTCGCATGTCTCCTGCTGCAGGCAACGTTGCTGCTCCAGAGATGACACGAATTAGCTTTGACTGTAGTTGTCGACGACTTCGCTATCTTTCAGGTCGGCGTTCGATTCCCCGTGGTCCAAGTGGTTGGGTAACGTTCCTTCATTCCGTCCTCCTCTCCCACCTGCTTTTTCAGACCTCATATTTCGTGAACAATTCCACAGGAGCCGTGATGAGGGCTCGAACGTATGGGCTGGGTGTTCCCAGGCATAGTCTCAAATGTGCTATATAGCACATTCCTTCCATGTGCTATATTGTCTCAAAGGCTCGCTACTCTCTCCTCATAATGTCCTTCCGTCTAGTCTCCTCCTGTTTCTTCTGTGTTCGGGGGAAGAGATACGGTTGAAGAGCTTAAGGATGAGGATTTTACTTGCTTTGTCGGTGTATTAGTGGTGGGCAGAGGACGTGGTGACGATGGTGGCAAGGGGGTGTAGAGAAGAGGGCAGTGTTAGTGGCTGTGACCCCGGACACTGGATGATGTGTACTGGAGGTGGAGTCCTCATGGATACACTCTCTTGGCCTCACTTACACAGAGGCAGCCTTAGTAATATGTGATCTTTGCTCGTCAATATTCTCACATCTACTCTTTCCTAGTAGATATGCTGACCTCTACTCTTTCTTCGTCATTATGTTGACATATATTCTTTCCTCGAAGATATGCTGACATCTACTCTTATCTCATCAATACAAATATTTACCCCTACCTCATCAATATGCTAATATCTTCTCTTTCCTCATGAATATGCTCACAACTAGTTCCTGATCAATATGCAGACACAACTCTTTCCATCAATTTGGTGACATCTTTTTCAACGTGAATACTGACATCTTTTTCCTAGTCAATACACTATAACTACCTTCGAGTGCAGTCATCAATATGCTGATATCTACCATATAATCATCAATATCCTTTGTAATCACTAAAAAGCTGACACCTACTCAAGAGTCATCAATATGCTTTTGAAGAAGCCATAGACAGCATGACTATGCACTCTGCACCAGGCCCTGAGTCTTGGAACTTTATATTCAACAAGAACTGTAAAAAAAACACTATCGCAGGCCCTTCACATTCTGTGGAGACAAAGCCCAGATACTGGCGTTATCCCTGATATACTGATACTGGCGTTATCCCTGATATACTAAAAACAGCAAAGAAGACACCACTCCATAAAGGAGGAAATAAGGCAGAGGCAAAAAATTACAGATCGATAGCACTAACATCACACATCATAAAAACTTTGAAAGAGTGCTAAGTAGTAAGATCACATAATACTGTATATGGAATCACAGCATCTCCATAACCCTGGACAACATGGTTTCAGAACAGGGCGCTCTCACCTATCACAGTTGCTGGACCACTATGACATGGCATTAGATGCCATGGAAGACAAACAAATCGCCGATGTAATTTACACAGATTTCACAAAAGCCTTCGACAAATGTGATCATGGTGTTATTGCACACAAAAAAGCGTTCAAAAGGAATTACCGGAAAAATAGGCAGATGGATCCACAATTTCCTGACTAACAGAACCCAATGTGTAATAGTCAACAAAATAAAATCCGGACCATCAGCCGTGAAGAACTCAATCCCCCAGGGACTGTACTACTGTATCATTCTTTGCAGATGACACTAGGATTTTCATGAGAGTAGACAACATAGAGGACACGGCAAACCTCAAATCAGATGAAATCAGGTCTTTCTATGGGCTACAAAAAATAATATGGTGTTTAACAAAGATAAGTTCCAGCTCATGCGCTACGGAAAAAAATATAAAAACGGAAACCATGTACAAAACTCAGTCAAATCATAACATAGAACGAAAAGGCAATGCAAAGGATTTGGTTATACTCATGTTAGAAGACCTTACCTTTAAAGAACACAATAAAGTAGCCGTCACAACTGCAAGAAAAAGGACAGGTTGGATAACAAGAACCTTTCACACTAGAGATGCTGTACCGATGATGATACTCTTCAAGACGCTAGTGCTCTCTAGAGTGGAGTACTGCTGCACAATGACAGCCCCTTTGAAAGCTGGAGAAATTACTAACCTGGAGAGCGTGCAGAGATCCTTTACTGCTAGAATCCACTCAGTAAAACATCTAAACTATTGGGACCGACTAAAGAGCCTAAATCTGTATTCTCTTGAGCGCAGGCGGGAGAGATACATAATTATTTACACGTGGAAATTAGTAGAGGGGCTGGTCCCAAACTTGCACACAGAAGTAACATCACATGAGGCCAGAAGGCATGGCAGGATGTGCAGAATAGCAGAATACCCCCGTTGAAGAGCAGAGGTGCAACAGGTACTCTGAGAGAGAACTCTATCAACATCAGAGGCCCGAGACTGTTCAACACGCTTCCACTACACAAGGGGCATAACTGGCCGACCCCTCACAGTGTTCAAAAGAGAACTGGATAAACACCTCCAAAGAATACCTGATCAACCAGGCTGTGACTCATACGTCAGGCTGCGCGCAGACACGTCCAACAGCCTGTTTGTCTAGTCCAGCAACGAGGAGGCCTGGGGGATGACCGGGCCGCGGGAACGCTAAGCCCCGAAACCATCTCAGGTAACCTCAAGGCATGCTGACATATACTCCTAAATCAGCAAATATCCTGACATCTACCAATCATCAATATGCTAATAGCCACTCTAATAAAAAAAAAACGCTGACATCTACTCTTTATTCATCAATATCCTGACTTTTACTCCCTAATTTTTTTATTTTATTTTATTTTATTTTATTTTATTTTATTTATATATACAAGAGTTCTTACATTCTTGTACAGCCACCAGCACGCGTAGCGTTTCGGGAAAGTCCTTAATCCTAATTTAGACCGGAATACGACCCGCCAAATCGTTTAACAACCAGGACTCTACAACCCTACTAAGTGTTGTAGAGTCTTAGTAGAGAGGGTCTACTAGACCCGCAGGTCAATCCCTCGCACCCCAGGTCAACCCCTCGCACCCCAGGTACCCATTCACTGCTGGGTGAACAGAGGTTACAGTTCAAGACTGGTGCCTAGTCAATCCTCCCCGGCTAAGATTCGAACCCAGGCCAAATCGCTCGCGAAACGCCCCCCGGGGCGAGTGTTTTACCACTGCGACATGTGAACTGTGGCGCAGTAATCAGCATATTGATTAATCATCAATATGCTGAAATCTACTTGTTACTCAATATGCTGACATATACTATATAATTATCAATATGCTGACATATACTATATAATCATCTATATGCTGACATATACTATATAATCATCAATATGCTGACATATACTATATAATCATCAATATGCTGACATATACTATATAATCATCAATATGCTGACATATACTATATAATCATCAATATGCTGACAAATACTATATAATCATCAATATGCTGACATATACTATATAATCATCAATATGCTGACATATACTATATAATCATCAATATGCTGACATATACTATATAATCATCAATATGCTGACATATACTATATAATCATCAATATGCTGACATATACTATATAATCATCAATATGCTGACAAATACTATATAATCATCAATATGCTGACATATACTATATAATCATCAATATGCTGACATATACTATATAATCATCAATATGCTGACATATACTATATAATCATCAATATGCTGACATATACTATATAATCATCAATATGCTGACATATACTATATAATCATCAATATGCTGACAAATACTATATAATCATCAATATGCTGACATATACTATATAATCATCAATATGCTGACATTTACTATATAATCATACAGAATATCTATAACCTGCTCACACATAAATTAGAGACTGGACAGATTTAAATAATAAAATGTCATTAATTAATGTAGATTATAAATAACATTTTGCCTTATCTGCTCCTTCCAACCTTCGATCTTCAAACTATTCAAACTGCTTGTTATCACTCTCCTAATTTGTTTATTTTGTTCACTCCACTCAGCTCGTCCTTCTAAGGTTTCTAAACTTCAAGAAACTGTCGTGCTAAAGTGCCCTAATCCCAACCTACCAGAGGACCAAAAATAGAAAACTGGACAGTACGTCACTTTCGCGAGCCGCTTCCATTTTCTAGTAGGATAATTTTTGCCCTTAGGTGGAGTATAGGTCAAAATGCGACGTTTCCGTAAGAGCCAAGCGACGAGTCTCCAGGTCATCACCAGGAGACTCTCCTGGGTGTACTATACGACCAGGTCATCACCAGGAGACTCTCCTGGGTGTACTATACCACCAGGTCAACACCAGGAGACTCTCCTGGGTGTACTATACGACCAGGTCATCACCAGGAGACTCACCTGGGTGTACTATACGACCAGGTCATCACCAGGAGACTCTCCTGAGAGTACTATACGACCAGGTCATCACCAGGAGACTCTCCTGAGAGTACTATACGACCAGGTCATCACCAGGAGACTCTCCTGGGTGTACTATACGACCAGGTCATCACCAGGAGACTCTCCTGGGTGTACTCTACGACCAGGTCAACACCAGGAGACTCTCCTGAGAGTACTATACGACCAGGTCATCACCAGGAGACTCTCCTGGGTGTACTATACGACCAGGTCATCACCAGGAGACTCACCTGGGTGTACTATACGACCAGGTCAACACCAGGAGACTCTCCTGGGTGTACTATACGACCAGGTCATCACCAGGAGACTCACCTGGGTGTACTATACGACCAGGTCATCACCAGGAGACTCTCCTACGTGTACTATACGACCAGGTCATCACCAGAAGACTCACCTGGGTGTACTATACGACCAGGTCAACACCAGGAGACTCTCCTGGGTGTACTATACGACCAGGTCATCACCAGGACACTCACCTGGGTGTACTATACGACCAGGTCATCACCAGGAGACTCTCCTGGGTGTACTATACCACCAGGTCATCACCAGGAGACTTTCCTGGGTGTACTATACGACCAGGTCATCACCAGGAGACTCTCCTGGGTGTACTATACCACCAGGTCATCACCAGGAGACTCTCCTGGGTGTACTATACGACCAGGTCATCACCAGGAGACTCTCCTGGGTGTACTATACGACCAGGTCAACACCAGGAGACTCTCCTGAGAATACTATACGACCAGGTCATCACCAGGAGACTCTCCTGGGTGTACTATACGACCAGGTCATCACCAGGAGACTCACCTGGGTGTACTATACGACCAGGTCAACACCAGGAGACTCTCCTGGGTGTACTATACGACCAGGTCATCACCAAGAGACTCACCTGGGTGTACTATACGACCAGGTCATCACCAGGAGACTCTCCTACGTGTACTATACGACCAGGTCATCACCAGAAGACTCACCTGGGTGTACTATACGACCAGGTCAACACCAGGAGACTCTCCTGGGTGTACTATACCACCAGGTCATCACCAGGAGACTCACCTGGGTGTACTATACGAGTCTTAGTAGAGAGGGTCTACTAGACCCACAGGTCAACCCCTCACACCCCAGGTCAACCCCTCGCACCCCAGGTCAACCCTTCGCACCCCAGGTCAACCCCTCGCACCCCAGGTCAACCCCTCGCACCCCAGGTCAACCCCTCGCACCCCAGGTCAACCCCTTGTACCCCAGGTCAACCCCTCGAAACCTAGGTCAACCCCTCGCACCCCAGGTCAACCCCATGTACCCCAGGTCAACCCCTCGCACCCCAGGTCAACCCCTCGCACCCCAGGTCAACCCCTCGCACCCCAGGTCAACCCCTCGCACCCCAGGTCAACTCCTCGCACCCCAGGTCAACCCCTTGTACCCCAGATCAACCCCTTGTACCCCAGATCAACCCCTTGTACCCCAGGTCAACCCCTTGTACCCCAGGTCAACCCCCCTTGTACCCCCAGGTCATCCCCTTGTACCCCAGGTCAACCCCTTGTACTCCAAGTCAACCCCTCGTACCCCAGGTCAACCCCTTGTACCCCAGGTCAACCCCCTTGTACCCCAGATCAACCCCTTGTACCACAGATCAACCCCTCGCACCCCAGATCAACCCCTTGTACCCCAGGTCAACCCCTTGTACCCCAGATCAACCTCCTTGTACCCCAGATCAACCCCTTGTACCCCAGGTCAACCCCTTGTACCCCAGATCAACCTCCTTGTACCCCAGATCAACCCCTTGTACCCCAGGTCAACCCCTCGTACCACAGATCAACCCCTTGTACCCCAGGTCAACCCCTCGTACCCCAGATCAACCCCTTGTACCCCAGGTCAACCCCTCCTACCCCAGATCAACCCCTTGTACCCCAGATCAACCCCTTGTACCCCAGATCAACCCCCTTGTACCCCAGATCAACCCCTTGTACCCCAGATCAACCCCTTGCACCCGAGATCAGCCCCTTGTTCCCCAGATCAACCCTTGTACCCCAGGTCAACCCCTCGCACCCCAGGTCAACCCCTTGTACCCCAGGTCAACCCCTTGTACCCCAGATCAACCTCCTTGTACCCCAGATCAACCCCTTGTACCCCAGGTCAACCCCTTGTACTCCAAGTCAACCCCTCGTACCCCAGGTCAACCCCTTGTACCCCAGGTCAACCCCCTTGTACCCCAGATCAACCCCTTGTACCACAGATCAACCCCTCGCACCCCAGGTCAACCCTTGTACCCCAGGTCAACCCCTTGTACCCCAGATCAACCTCCTTGTACCCCAGATCAACCCCTTGTACCCCAGGTCAACCCCTTGTACCCCAGATCAACCTCCTTGTACCCCAGATCAACCCCTTGTACCCCAGGTCAACCCCTCGTACCACAGATCAACCCCTTGTACCCCAGGTCAACCCCTCGTACCCCAGATCAACCCCTTGTACCCCAGGTCAACCCCTCGTACCCCAGATCAACCCCTTGTACCCCAGATCAACCCCTTGTACCCCAGATCAACCCCCTTGTACCCCAGATCAACCCCTTGTACCCGAGATCAACCCCTTGCACCCGAGATCAGCCCCTTGTACCCCAGATCAACCCCCTTGTACCCCAGATCAACCCCTTGTACCCCAGATCAACCCCTTGCACCCGAGATCAGCCCCTTGTACCCCAGATCAACCCTTGTACCCCAGGTCAACCCCTCGTACCCCAGATCAACCCCTTGTACCCCAGGTCAAAGATCAACCCCTTGTACCCCAGGTCAACCCCTCGTACCCCTGATCAACCCCTTGTACCCCAGGTCAACCCCTCGTACCCCAGATCAACCCCTTGTACCCCAGATCAACCCCTTGTACCCCAGATCAACCCCCTTGTACCCCAGATCAACCCCTTGTACCCGAGATCAACCCCTTGCACCCGAGATCAGCCCCTTGTACCCCAGATCAACCCCCTTGTACCCCAGATCAACCCCTTGTACCCCAGATCAACCCCTTGCACCCGAGATCAGCCCCTTGTACCCAAGATCAACCCTTGTACCCCAGGTCAACCCCTCGTACCCCAGATCAACCCCTTGTACCCCAGGTCAACCCCTTGTACCCCAGGTCAACCCCTTGTACCCCAGGTCAACCCCTTGTACCCGAGATCAACCCCTTGTACCCCAGATCAACCCCTTGTACCCCAGATCAACCCCTCGTACCCCAGATCAACCCCTTGTACCCCAGGCCAACCCCTTGTACCCCAGATCAACCCCTTGTACCCCAGATCAACCCCTTGTACCCCAGGTCAACCCCTCGTACCCCAAATCAACCCCTTGTACCCCAGATCAACCCCTTGTACCCCAGATCAACCCCCTTGTACCCCAGATCAACCCCTTGTACCCCAGGTCAACCCCTTGTACCCCAGGTCAACCCCTTGTACCCGAGATCAACCCCTTGTACCCCAGATCAACCCCTTGTACCCCAGATCAACCCCTCGTACCCCAGATCAACCCCTTGTACCCCAGGCCAACCCCTTGTACCCCAGATCAACCCCTTGTACCCCAGATCATCCCCTTGTACCCCAGGTCAACCCCTCGTACCCAAATTCAACCCCTTGTACCCCAGATCAACCCCTTGTACCCCAGATCAACCCCCTTGTACCCCAGATCAACCCCTTGTACCCCAGATCAACCCCTTGTACCCGAGATCAACCCCTTGTACCCCAGGTCAACCCCTTGTACCCGAGATCAACCCCTTGTACCCCAGATCAACCCCTCGTACCCGAGATCAACCCCTCGTACCCGAGATCAACCCCTTGTACCCCAGATCAACCCCTTGTACCCCAGATCAACCCCTTGTACCCCAGGTCTCCCCAGCAGAGCAGGAGGCCAGTTACCATGATAATGAACGGGTCTGAGCAGAGAGTTAGGCCTCGCTAAGTCTGCATCACACTGATTAAACCACTTCCTCTGCCTGATGATCTCAGCAGTTCCCCCCTTGTTAGACACTCGCGTTGGGGAACTAATCTTCCGCCATCATCTTTCTTAATAATCTTCCTCTATTCTTCTATCAGCCTTGGATAATTGTTCATCTATTCCTCTATCTGCCTTGGATAATTGTTCATCTATTCCTCTATCAGCCTTGGATAGTTGTTCATCTATTCCTCTATCTGCCTTGGATAATTGTTCATCTATTCCTCTATCTGCCTTGGATAATTGTTCATCTATTCCTCTATCTGCCTTGGATAATTGTTCATCTATTCCTCTATCTGCCTTGGATAATTGTTCATCTATTCCTCTATCTGCCTTGGATAATTGTTCATCTATTCCTCTATCAGCCTTGGATAGTTGTTCATCTATTCCTCTATCTGCCTTGGATAATTGTTCATCTATTCCTCTATCTGCCTTGGATAATTGTTCATCTATTCCTCTATCTGCCTTGGATAATTGTTCATCTATTCCTCTATCTGCCTTGGATAGTTGTTCATCTATTCCTCTATCTGCCTTGGATAATTGTTCATCTATTCCTCTATCTGCCTTGGATAATTGTTCATCTATTCCTCTATCTGCCTTGGATAATTGTTCATCTATTCTTCAATCTGCCTTGGATAATTGTTCACATATTCCTTAATAAACTTTCTGTATTAGAAAATTTCTTCCTCTATTCTTCCTCATATGTCTTGACTGACCTTCCTCTATTTTTCTGTCAGCCTGGAACACAATTTTGTTTCTTTGATTTCAGGGTTCCGGGTCCAGGGTGGCCAGCAGGAGACTGGATCAGACGCGGCCGCTCACTCACCTCAAAAGGAATGAATCCAGAGATCTTCCTGTGGTCAAAGGGCTGCGGGCGGGGGACCGGGAGACTACTCACAGATATATATATCTGTCTGCTTCAGGAGGGACAGGTCCGTCTGACCGTCTCCCTCCGTCGCTGGCCGTCCCTGTCACTCCTCGCCTCGCTCTCTCCTTGAACGGGACGTCACAGTCTCTTCCCTGAGCGTCACAGTCTCTCCACAGCGTCACAGTCTCCCCACAGCGTCACAGTCTCTCCACAGCGTCACAGTCTCTCCCCACAGCGTCACAGAGTCTCCCGACAGCGTCACAGTCTCTCCACAGCGTCACAGTCTACTCCTTCAGATCTGAGGACTGATTGAAAGAATGTTCAATAAGTGGCGAAACGTTTATAACTGCAGGAAGTGGAAGGTAACGAAGCTTGGTACCGGAAAGTGGAGGCCGAAATCAAGGTACCAAATGGGCAAGGAAATCCTCTTGGAGATACTTAAAGCAAAAGACCACGGAGAAGGACACAGAAAAAGACAAAGGAATTAAACAGACAAGAAAAAGACCTGGAATGGAATGGAATAAGGGAATGACCGAGGCGTTACCATAACATTGGGTCTGTCCCAGAAGCATCAACCGAATAACATCAATGTACGGAGCCATTAAAGACTACTTCTACAATAGGCAAATAATTTTTTTCCCAGATAATTTTTCCCCATGTGATGTTTAATTTGCTGTTCTACGGACTATAGAAATTCTTGGTGGATGCTGGAGACTTACAGAACATATATTGGAACGATACTTGACCTTGCAACGATATATTGGAACGATACGTGACCTTGCAAATCCTGCAAGGTCATACCTCTCCTGGCATGGCGGCATATGGGAAGGCAATTCAATATCTACTCAACAAAACTCTTTTGATCTAAAATTACAATGTCTTCGCTGGTAATCCATCAGGAAGAAATCTTATTTGTCTTTTGACAACAAAATTGCTAAACCCCAATATTTTTGCTGCCCGAATCGTTCAACAATCTTTCACGAGATAAAATTAGCTCTTTTCAGCTTCATGAAAGATTGGGTAGTGAGTTTCTGAAGCTGAAGGATACCAAGACAATTGGGTCTCCGAAGCTGCACGATACCAAGACAATTGGATCTCCGAAGCTGCACGATACCAAGACAATTCGGCCTCCGAAGTTGCATGATACCACGACAATTGGGTATTCGAAGCTGCACAATACTAAGACAATTGGGTCTCCGAAGCTGCACGATACCAAGACTAGCACGGTGCCTGGCCAGGACCATAGCTCGTGAGAGAAGAGTCACGAGGTTACCAGTACTCTTAGTTCTCATTGATATCTACATTGAGCTTCACCGGAATTGATGTTCTCACAGACTATCAGAGAAGCTGCTGGCCTCACATAGAACACCCTCGATGGTTCCTACCCAAAGAGTCTTGTAGCGACATAGAACTGCAAGTTTGGTGTTTCAGCAGCTCGCGTTCATCGCTACACAGGAGGGAAATTCTGTTTATTATTGTTGAGTATTGACCTGTTTTGAAGCAAATTATTTATGAAGTGGTGTGAGTCTGAGTTTCTCTCTCTCTCTCTCTCAGAGAGAGAGAGAGAGAGAGAGAGAGAGATCTGTAAGGATGTCGAGGTATTGGTGTTTCTCCATTGGTCGGTAGCATGAAGTAGTTGCGTTTTGCTATCGTACAAACAACAGGGCTCCATCAAGGAACATATAATCTCTTTTCACAACCAGACCATCACCAGAGAAATTTTAACAAGCAACACAGAAATCATCGATAAATACAGCGATAGCAGAAGACTCGACATCACCGAGGCACTACACATCAAACAGTCAACACCAGCAGTCAACAGACAATTGATGCACAACTATATTCTACCCACTTCAAGACCCCGAACAGACATAGAAGCAGCAAGAGGTAGTATGGGCCAATAGTCCTTCTGCAGTTACTTCCATTCTTATGTTTTCATACCCATTGATTCGTGTTCTGGCATAGCTTTGTCACCTAACCCTAAACTTTTGTGCCATATTACCTCACCCAAAATGAGTATATTTATGATGTATGTTATATGTAAACTAGTCTTTGAAAAATGTAATAAGCATTACGAAACGCGTTCAGGCGTGAGACCAAAAATAAAAGAATGAATTTTGGAGAGTTAATTCCCTCAGAGATGTTAATTATTCTTCTGTTCATGCCAACCTTTGGATGATGTCAGAAAGTTGTTTAAAATCACCTATTTAACTCACTATCATTCACGTGTGAGAGGTCTGTGATCTCTTCAGCTTGAAGAGCTGGACGTATTGGTGGTGTATGTTGTGAGAACTCGTCTGACACATAAGTTAATGGTCTCTTGTTAACTGGTGGTTCAGTCTCACCAACCACCATCTGGAGTTCAGTACAGTTAATGGTGTGACAGTGTAACGCCTTTCTCAAACATCGTTTGACGACCTCGACCACTCTCTCGTAGAATCTTAATTGCCAGGGTGCTCGGGGCGGTTGGAATTTCCACTGACACTGGCACTGTTCCTGTGCAGTACAGACTGTTGGGTGGGATTACATATCTAGAGGACAAGCTGCTGCATTATGTGGTCTGCGGTTCGAGGCTCTGAAGGTGCTAGTGAATATAATATTATTATGCATGATATGGTGGTTAGTATTTGGTATATAAGAGGGGGAAGGTTGTGATGCCTGGCAGTGCCCAGGATATTGTATGTCTCCTCTCTCCCACTCCTTATTCCATCATACTTTGTTTGTCCCTCTCCCCACATTCCTCTCTACTTGCCCATCTTCCTACCTCCCTTTACCCATTCCCTCTCTCCTCCATTTCCCCTACCCTTGCCCTTTCCCTCCTCCCCTCTCCTTTGTTTTCCCCTCTCCCTCCCTTCACCCTCCCCTCTCCCCTTCTCCCTTGCCCTCCCCTTCTCTCAGAAAATTTATTTTATGAAGCACAGACACAACTGTATTAGTTTCTCAAATGATAAAATATTACAATCACAAAAAACTCTAAGGAAACACACAAATATTTCACACTTAACTCCATGAAACTTGAAAGGGGTTTCTAGAACTTCTAATATTTCTTTAAGAATTTAACTTAGCTTAACCCCGACCTGCCTATGTCTGTCCCATATTTCAGACCATTTTCTCTGTAAAGTTGGATGAGGCTATCCTCAAGCGTCTGACGCTCAGCTTCGGACAGACAGACAGACAGACAAGCAAACAGACGAATAGACTGTTTGAAGACCCTAAGCCTTGGAAAAGAGAATAAATGACATTCGAGGGACTCATTTTAGACCTAAGGTATGCACTTGGATATTGTCTTATCCAGCCCCACTTATCCTTCATCTTCGACTACGTCTCCTTGGAGACTGTGTCACGTGTCCAGAAGTATGTATCCTCCCTGACAACTTATTCAGAGGAATGTATTCTCCTGCACGACGTGTCCTGGGGTGTGTCTCTCCCCTCACCACGTGTCCTGGGGTGTGTCTCCCCCTCACCACGTGTCCTGGGGTGTGTCACCCCCTCACCACGTGTCCTGGGGTGTGTCACCCCCTCACCACGTGTCCTGGGGTGTGTCTCCCCCTCACCACGTGTCCTGGGGTGTGTCTCCCCCTCACCACGTGTCCTGGGGTGTGTCCCCCCCTCACCACGTGTCCTGGGGTGTGTCTCCCCCTCACCACGTGTCCTGGGGTGTGTCTCCCCTTCACCACGTGTCCTGGGGTGTGTCACCCCCTCACCACGTGTCCTAGGGTGTGTCTCTCCCCTCACCACGTGTCCTGGGGTGTGTCTCTCCCCTCACCACGTGTCCTGGCGTGTGTGTCTCCCCATCAACACGTGTCCTGGGGTGTGTCTCCCCCTCACCACGTGTCCTGGGGTGTGTCTCCCCTCACCACGTGTCCTGGAGTGTGTCTCTCCCCTCACCACGTGTCCTGGGGTGTGTCTCTCCCCTCACCACGTGTCCTGGGGTGTGTCTCCCCTTCACCTCGTGTCCTGGGGTGTGTCACCCCCTCACCACGTGTCTTGGAGTGTCTCTCCCCATCAACACGTGTCCTGGGGTGTGTCTCCCCCTCACCACGTGTCCTGGGGTGTGTCTCTCCCCTCACCACGTGTCCTGGGGTGTGTGTCTCCCCTCACCACGTGTCCTGGGGTGTGTCTCCCCCTCACCACGTGTCCTGGGGTGTGTCTCCCCTCACCACGTGTCCTGGGGTGTGTCTCTCCCTCACGACGTGTCCTGGGGTGTGTGTCTCCCCTCACCACGTGTCCTGGGGTGTGTCTCCCCCTCACCACGTGTCCTGGGGTGTGTCTCTCCCCTCACCACGTGTCCTGGGGTGTGTCTCCCCTCACCACGTGTCCTGGGGTGTGTGTCTCCCCTCACCACGTGTCCTGGGGTGTGTCACCCCTTCACCACGTGTCCTGGGGTGTGTCACCCCCTCACCACGTGTCCTGGGGTGTGTCACCCCCTCACCACGTGTCCTGGGGTGTGTCTCCCCCTCACGACGTGTCCTGGGGTGTGTGTCTCCCCTCACCACGTGTCCTGGGGTGTGACCTCACCCTGAAACAATCATAGAATAACAGGCAAGCACACATCAGAAGAGGGAGACTCGACGACGTTTCGGTCCATCCAGGACCATCATCACGTGGTGTGAAAGAAGAGAGGATGTTGTTGCTGGTGTTTTAGATTCAGCTGCTCAGAACAAAACGTTCCAAGTAGCACGGGCTATGGTGAGCCCGTAAGAAGAGAGGAAGGTGCAAGCAGATAAATAAGGTGAGTGAGGTGAGATGTGAGGAGAAGGTAAGAGAAAACAGGAGTAAAATGAAAGGTAATAATAGGATGAAAGGTAAGAATTTAAAAGGACACATTGAGATGACGGTAAGAATAGGATGACGTAAGAATAAGAAGAAAGGTAAGAAAAACGTAAGAACGTAAGGTAAGAAAATGGGGGAAGAAAAAGGGTAGGCTTATTTTGGGTAACGTTTGTTAGGAAAGTTGGAGCACATGAGTATGTAGTGTGAAAGGGAAGAGTCAACAGCAACAGAGCCAGGACAGAGGTTCATGTTGGGAAGGTTATGTATCAGAGCCGTGTCGACAAGACGGCGTCTGTGTAGAGTAGAGGCAGGAAAGATTATTTTAGGAGAAGACCAATCAATAGGATGATTAGAATCCCTAACGTGACAGAAGAGAGAAGTGTTTGTGTCTGCAGACTTAACACTTCTTGTGTGTTCCTTACGTCCTGCCATTTAGTGTAAAGCAAGTTTCCCCAAAAAGTATTGATGCAACAATCTTGGAATTACACGTGATCTCAACCTGACCCAATCATACGATAACGTGCCCTCGCCCTAAACTAATAATAACACATTCACGTGACCTCGCACTGAACCATTCACAGAACCAGACACGTGACTTGGCAACATCGACCAGCAAAGTGTCCCAGCATTAAAATTTCGCCGCCGGCGCTGCAGCTGTTCAGGACAACTTTGCCTGAATGGTCGACGCTATATCACCGTGGCAATAGCGGGCGTCTGGGGGTCTGGGCGGAGCTTACAGCGGATGTGGCTGTAATTCAAAGTGGCGGCAATGGTGGTGGACTGTACCAGAGAAGCAGACTTTACTAACATACGAATTATTTTCTCCTCTTTTTCTCGTTCCTTGGTAATATTCTGCCCCCTCCTTATTCCCTGGTAATATTCTGCCCCCTCCTTATTCCCTGGTAATATTCTGGCCCCCTCCTTGTTCCCTGGTAATATTCTGGCCCCCTCCTTGTTCCCTGGTAATATATATATATATATATATATATATATATATATATATATATATATATATATATATATATATATATATAATCTTTGTGTTTAGATAGGAGATGCCTCGTATGGGCCAATAAGCCTTCTGCAGCCCCTATGTTTATCCCTTATGTATCCCCCCATGTTTTCACCTTCATTGTATTATCACCTGACCTAATGCGGGTATAAAATCAACTATATATATATATATATATATATATATATATATATTGGTGTATACTGGCAGCAGGTTTTCTTTCAAACATGTTTCATTGAATATGACCGCATATTCTGTATTTATTATTTTCTGGTTTAGGGCTTCTATCCCTCTAACTATTTTCTTAGCATCAGGGCTTAATTGAAATAGGAGTTCTCCAAAACTCATTTTCGTACTTTTAAGGTGAAGAAAAGAAGTGATTTACTATAGAGTGTATTACACTTATTTGTATAATTTGCACGACGTTTCGAACCTCCATGGTTCATTCTCAAGTGAACAGATCTTACAATACTAGTTATATTTATACCCGCATTAGGTCAGGTGATAATACAATGAAGGTGAAAACATGGGGGGATACATAAGGGATAAACATAGGGGCTGCAGAAGGCTTATTGGCCCATACGAGGCATCTCCTATCTAAACACAAAGATTAATCCAGTGTAATTGGCCTGTTATGTTGGACATTGTCTTCTGTGTTGGCATCGATATGTTCTTGTCAAGACAAGAACATATATATATATATATATATATATATATATATATATATATATATATATATATATATATATATATATATATATATATATATATATATATATATATATATATATATATTGGTAGCAGTCTTTCTTGTAAACATATGTTGTTGAATATGACCGAAAGAGTAAGATTAATAATTCTAACACGAATCTTTTCAATATTTCTTACGATTTTCTTCACTGTCGAGGGTATTTGAAAAATGAACTCTCCAAAGTTCCTTTTTCACATTTTTATTTACGGTCTGACGCCTAGAAGCGTTTCCGCAAGACTTCTCACATTTTCAAAGACTGATTTTTATGTACTCTGTTTCATGCTTATATATGTTTTTGGGTGAGGTTATAGGATACAAATGTTTTGGGTGAGGTAACAGGAAACAAATCAATTGGGAAAGACAGAACACGAAACAATGGGTATAAATGTGGTATATAACCATGGGTATACATTTTATCTGCTTCCTTCTGTGCTGGTTCGGGGTCTTGTAGTGGGTAGAATGTAATTATGTGTTAATTGGCTGTTGATTGCTGGTTTTGACTTTTTGATGTGTAGTGCCTCGCTGATGTCGAGTCTCCTCCTATGGCTGTATCTATCGATGATTTCTGTGTTGCTTGTTAAGATTTCTCTGGTGATGGTCTGGTTGTGTGAGAAGATTATATGTTCCTTGATGGAGCCCTGTTGTTTGTACATTGTTAATCGCCTAGAAAGAGACGTTGCTGTCTTGCCTATATACTGTGATCTTTGGGGCTGATAGTCCCCAAGTGGGCATGTGAATGCATAAACGACGTTGGTTTCTTTCAAGGCGTTCTATTTTGTTTCTGGAGAGTTCTTCAAGGGAGTCCTCCATTTCATGGAGGAAAGTCGAAACTTTCTTTCTCCATCGAAAAGAAGTTCCTGTAAAATAGTCTAATTGGGGCGTACAAATGTTGTGTTAGTTGACTCTTCCGATGCTACATAGTGTTTCACCTATCATTTTATGACGTCTTCAACATAATCATTAGAGAAGCCATTGTTGACTAGGACCTTCCTTACCCTGCAGAGTTCTTCATCGACCTGCTTCCAACCAGAGCTGTGAGTGAGAGCACGGTCGACATAAGCGTTGACAACGCTCCTCTTGTACCTGTCTTTGCAGTCACTATTGACATTAAGGCTCATTCCTATGTTTGTTTCCTTAGTGTAGACTGCAGTGTGGAAGCCACCATTCCTTTCCGTGATTGTTACATCTAGAAAGAGCAGCTTCCCATCACTCGCCATCTCGTAAGTGTTACTTAACACTGAATTTTGCTCGAATGCCTCCTTCTGCTGCTGCAGACGTGTGACATCAGGTACCTGCATAAAAATGTCGTCAACATACCTGCAGAATATGGCGGGGTTTCAAGTCCAAATTAACTAAGACCCTCTGCTCTGTGGTACCAATGTAGATGTTTGCAAACAGGACATCTAGGGGAGAACTCATGGCGACCCCATCTACTTGCTTATACGTGTGCCCATCGGGACTCAAGAAGGGTGCCTCTTTATTGCAGGCTTGGAGTAACTTTCTCAGTATGCTCTCTGGTATGTCAAGAGGAGTACAAGCCAGATCACGATACACTCTGTCCATCATCATCCTGATTGTTTCATCCACAGGCACGTTGGTAAACAGCGACTCTACATCCAAAGAGGCTCTTATCCCTGTGGCTCGTTCTCCTCGCAGTAAGTCAACGAATTTCATTGGAGACTTCAGGCTAAAGGCACAAGGTACATAAGGAGTCAGCAGGCAGTTGAGTCGCTTAGCCAGTCTGTATGTGGGTGTGGGTATCTGGCTGATGAATGACAGAAGTGGGTTTCCTGACTTGTGGGTCTTGACATTCCCATACGTATACTCAGGTTTGTATTCCCCAATATCCTTTGGCAGGTGGAGTCCGGATTTCTTGGCGTTCAGAGTTTCGATCAATCTGTTTACCTTCGTTTTTAATTCGGCTGAAGTGTCCTTAGTTACCCTATGGAATTTAGTTTGGTTCGGTCTGTAATATGCAGTCTGCTCAATCTCTCTCTCTCTCTCTCTCTCTCTCTCTCTCTCTCTCTCTCTCTCTCTCTCTCTCTCTCTCTCTCTCTCTCTCTCTCTCTCTCTCTCTCTCTCTCTCTCTCTCTCTCTCTCTCTCTCTCTCTCTCTCTCTCTCTCTCTCTCTCTCTCTCTCTCTCTCTCTCTCTCTCTCTCTCTCTCTCTCTCTCTCTCTCTCTCTCTCTCTCTCTCTCTCTCTCTCTCTCTCTCTCTCTCTCTCTCTCTCTCTCTCTCTCTCTCTCTCTCTCTCTCTCTCTCTCTCTCTCTCTCTCTCTCTCTCTCTCTCTCTCTCTCTCTCTCTCTCTCTCTCTCTCTCTCTCTCTCTCTCTCTCTCTCTCTCTCTCTCTCTCTCTCTCTCTCTCTCTCTCTCTCTCTCTCTCTCTCTCTCTCTCTCTCTCTCTCTCTCTCTCTCTCTCTCTCTCTCTCTCTCTCTCTCTCTCTCTCTCTCTCTCTCTCTCTCTCTCTCTCTCTCTCTCTCTCTCTCTCTCTCTCTCTCTCTCTCTCTCTCTCTCTCTCTCTCTCTCTCTCTCTCTCTCTCTCTCTCTCTCTCTCTCTCTCTCTCTCTCTCTCTCTCTCTCTCTCTCTCTCTCTCTCTCTCTCTCTCTCTCTCTCTCTCTCTCTCTCTCTCTCTCTCTCTCTCTCTCTCTCTCTCTCTCTCTCTCTCTCTCTCTCTCTCTCTCTCTCTCTCTCTCTCTCTCTCTCTCTCTCTCTCTCTCTCTCTCTCTCTCTCTCTCTCTCTCTCTCTCTCTCTCTCTCTCTCTCTCTCTCTCTCTCTCTCTCTCTCTCTCTCTCTCTCTCTCTCTCTCTCTCTCTCTCTCTCTCTCTCTCTCTCTCTCTCTCTCTCTCTCTCTCTCTCTCTCTCTCTCTCTATCTCTCTCTCTCTCTCTCTCTCTCTCTCTCTCTCTCTCTCTCTCTCTCTCTCTCTCTCTCTCTCTCTCTCTCTCTCTCTCTCTCTCTCTCTCTCTCTCTCTCTCTCTCTCTCTCTCTCTCTCTCTCTTGTTTGAGGTCAGTCATCTTGTTGTAGAACTCCAACACGTTTGTAAGCAAGATTTTCCTTTACTAAAACCATGCTGGTGCCTTGAGACAAAATTGGTCTGTTCCAAAATGTTCCACACGCCTGCTTCGGACCAGTCTCTCTAGCAACTTGCAGGGGATACTTGTTAGTGAACAAGTAACGATAAATTACAAGTCTGCAATTGAACGGTTTCTGTCTCTCCCCTTTCTTGTAGATTGATACTACATTAGCCATTTTCCCGCTGTCAGGAAGTTATCCAGTTTGTAGGGAGGAATTCAATATTATGGCAAGTGGGCTGCACAATGCTTCAGCTGCCTCTTTTAGTATCCATTACGATATTTTTTTCTGGTCCGATGGCTTTTGTCACATCCAGTTCCTGCAGTTGCTTCTTTACTTCTTCTGGTGTCACTGTTATTTTAGTGAGGCATTCCTGAGTAAATGTCCATTCAGTTTGGGCTCTAAGTTCTAGTGGTAAATCAGGTTCAAGTTTGAATTCTTCCTGAAAATTTTGGTTAAGTTCCTCACATACTTCCTTACCAATTTCCTTGTGTCTTGCCTCACTCTTGGCAAGTCTGATAACCTGCTCATTCACAGTCATCTTCTTCCTGATATGTCTATAGAACAGTTTGGGCTGGGATTTAACCTTGTATGCGACGTCATTCTCGTACTGCTTCTCTGCCACTCTCATACTTTCTGTGAACTCATTTCTAGCCTCTTTGTACACATTGTGATTTCCTTCTGTTCCGTGTTCTCTATATTTCTTCCATGATCTTTTGCTTCTCCTCTGTGCTTGCAGACACTGGCTGCTGAACCACGGGGGAGGGGGGGGGGGTAATGCTCGTCTTGCTTCCCTTAACCCTTAGTGGTGGAATATATCTTTCTTCACTTTGTGTGAGTTTGTCCGTTGCGTAGCCCATCATGTCCTGTGTTGATGCTCCTCTGAGTACTCTCCTCCATTCTGTCCTCTCCAGGAATTCTCAGGCCTTCTGATAATCCCAGAGAGAGAGAGAGAGAGAGAGAGAGAGAGAGAGAGAGAGAGAGAGAGAGAGAGAGAGAGAGAGAGAGAGAGAGAGAGAGAGAGAGAGAGACAGACAGACAGAGACAGAGAGAGAGACAGAGAGGAACAGATATGTAGTAGATATATGATAAAAATTGACCGGGAGTCTAGATAAGACAATCGACAGCGAGAAAGGCAGGACCCAAGAACTATAACCAGCTGGGATAGATCTAGCCTAGCTGGCTGGTCACCATCCCTTCTCCTTGGCTGCTCTCTAGCGTGTTGCATCATATAAACGTGTGACTAAGAACTTGTGACTATAACCAAGTGACTAAAAACATGTGACAATCGGTAAGGAAATATAAAAGCCATCATTACGTGCCACAAATACTTTCAGACATGCCATAGTGCCATATTTAATGGCACTTTACGATGGATGTTTGCTCTCTGTCGTTTGATTTGGTGAACGCTGAAGGGCGGCGTTCACAGTCATCCAGTGTTCCGTCTTGATGATTGTGAACGCGGGAGAGTGGCGTTCAATACCCAGTGGTCCGTCCTGATGACTGTGAACGCGAGAGAGTGGCGTTCAACATCCAGTGTTCCGTCCCGATGACCGTAAACGCGGAAGGGCGGCGTTCGAGGTCACGTCGGGACCAATTTACAAGGAATTTGTTTTCAGATGTGAAATTTATCTGCAAAATTGACAGAGAATTCTGCGCGGCAATTTTCTTGTTTTATCTTGTTTCTTGCTGCCTGTTTCACTCTTTTACTCTCTCCGTCTCCCTCCTTTTCTATCTTTCTGTTTGTCTTTCTCTGTGTCTTACATTATATATATATATATATATATATATATATATATATATATATATATATATATATATATATATATATATATATATATATATATATATATGTATATATATATATATATATATATATATATATATATATATATATATATATATATATATATATATATATATATATATATATATATTATATATGACCAAAAAAGTAAGATTAATAATTCTAACACGAATTTGCTCAATATTTCTTATGTTTCTTTTTACTGTCGATGGTAATTGAAAAATCAATTCTCCGAAATTCATTTTTATTTCTAGTCTGACGCGATGCTTGAACGCGTTTCGTAATAACTTATTACATTTTCAAAGACTTTAGTTTACACACACACAACTGTAACCTGAAAACACTAAACAGAGTTATAAACAGCTTGTCTTATATACTCGCATTTGGGTGAAGTGATATGTTGCAACAGTTTTGGATGAGGTGAACAAACTTTTGACCATCACAAGACAGAACACGGTACAATGGGTATTAATTGGATAAATGAGAGTGAAGAATGGAAGTAACTGCAAAGAGCCTATTGGCCCATACTTCCTCCTGATGCTTCTATATTGGTACGGAGTCTTGAAGTGGGTAGAATATAGCTGTGCATTAATTAGCTGTTGATTGCTGGTGTTGACTTTTTGATGTGTAGTGCCTCGCAGATGTCAAGCCGCCTGCTATCGCTGTATCTATCGATGATTTCTGTGTTGTTTACTAAGACTTCTCTGGTGATGGTCTGGTTGTGGGAAGAGATTATATGTTCCTTAATAGAGCATGTTACTTATGCATTGTTAATCGCCTGGAAAGAGATGTTGTTATCTTGCCTATATACTGAGTTATTTGAGGCTTACAGTTCCCAAGCGGGCATTTGAAGGCATAGACGACGTTGGTCTCTTTTAAGGCATTTTGCTTTGTGTCTGGGGAGTTTCTCATGAGCAGGTTGGCCGTTTTTTTTGTTTTATAGTAAATCGTCAATTGTATCTTCTGATTTTTGTCTGTAGGGATAACGTTCCTATTAAGAATATCTTTCAGGACCCTTTCCTCCGTTTTATGAGCTGTGGAAAAGAAGTTCCTGTAAAATAGTCTAATAGGGGGTACAGGTGTTGTGTTAGTTGACTCCTCAGAGGTTGCATGGAGTTTCACCTTCCTTTTTATGATGTCTTCAACGAAACCATTGGGAAAGCCGTTGTTGACTAGGACCTGCCTTACCCTACAGAGTTCTTCATCGACTTGCTTCCATCCTGAGCTGTGGCTGAGAGCACGGTCGACGTAAGCGTTGACAACACTCCTCTTGTACCTGTCTGGGCAGTCACTGTTGGCATTGAGGCACATTCCTATGTTTGTTTCCTTAGTGTAGACTGCAGTGTGGAAACCTCCGCTCCTTTCCATGACTGTTACATCTAGAAAGGGCAGCTTCCCATCCTTCTCCATCTCGTAAGTGAAACTCAACACAGAATTCCGCTCGAATGCCTCCTTCAGCTCCTGCTCCAGACGTCTGACATCAGGAGCTGATTCCGTTCCACGAAACCACCACAATTCGTAATGCTTTTTGCCCCATTCCAGTTAATTGTGTGATCACACAAACTCGTGTGTAGATACAATGCATTAGACGTTTGGGCAGTTCTAATACTATAAGCATGTTGTGACAACCGCAATTGTAAGGACTTTCCTGTTTGTCCAAGGTACACAGAAGCACAATCATTGCAGGGAATCGAATACACACAACCTGCTGTACCAGGGAAGTTTTTTTTATTAAATTGGACTTAATCGTACTATTAGTGAACACCAAATTGATATTAAGTTTCTTAAAAACCGGAGACAGTTTTTCAAGTCCAATCGCATAAGGTACCACCAATGAGTTACTGATTTCTGGTTTCGCTTTGGGGACGTGATTATAAAACATACGCTTGGCTTGTTCGAACGAGCAATCCAAAAACATTGATCAGTGTTTTGTGATCGTCAATTGCATATATATATATATATATATATATATATATATATATATATATATATATATATATATATATATATATATATATATATATATATATATATATATATATATATATATATATATATATATATATATATATATATATATATATATATATATACATATATATATATGAAAATTATTTTGAGGCAATGAAAGGACTGACTTAAACTCGCGACCAACCCAGAACTCTATTAAGTTCTCTAGGAGGTTCTGAAGAACCTCGATTTATTAATTCTTATTGATAATTACAGATTATAAGTTACTCACTTAGAGAATCACTTGAAAAATCCAAAGCAAATCAGCTCAAGATGTTTACTCAAAGATCAAAGAGAGGAAAAACACACTAAAATGTCAATTGGTTCTGGCGTGCCCTGGGGGATGGGCACGCCAGAACCAATCACTCACTGAGACCTGCCCGGGGCGTGATTACCCCGTGAGGACTTGGGGCACTGGAAACTCTGCCTTACAAGACAAATTTATCACAGTCGTAACATAGAGGAGAGACTGGGGCCGGCGGTCGAGCCGTTTATGGCCTCCACTCTGTCGTAACCTGAGACATCTGGGAGAGAAGGTAGACGACTCAGGGTGGAAGAGGGAAGGGTGAAAGAGGGGGGGGAGAGAGAGAGAGAGAGAGAGAGAGAGAGAGAGAGAGAGAGAGAGAGAGAGAGAGAGAGAGAGAGAGAGAGAGAGAGAGAGAGAGAGAGAGAGAGAGAGAGAGAGAGAGAGAGAGAGAGAGAGAGAGAGACACAGAGAGGGGGGGGGGAGGGAGAAGAACGGGAGAGAGAGAGAAATAATAACAGAGAAAGTAAATAACATAGAAGCGTACTACAAAAATGATCTTAGCCGTTACAGCATGCTGACATTTGGACAACATCTGCCCTCCTCCCCGTGACCCGCTGGAGGGCAGCTGACTTACTTGGCTGGTGGGGGGAAGGCAGCTATAACAGTGCCTCTTACTGCTCCAAAACAATACAAACAGTTGATAAATGGATGGATAGATACATAGATGGATGTATAGCTGGACAGACACATGGATAGATTGATGGATAGATAGAGGTACCTTGTGATGGTTTCGGGGCTTAGCGTCCCCGCGGCCCGATTCTCGCTCAAGTCTCCTCGTTGCTGGACTGGGTCAAATAGGCTGTTGGACGTGTCTGCTCGCAGCCTGACGTATGAGTCACAGCCTGGTTGATCAGGCATTCTTTGGAGGTGCTTATCCAGTTCTCTCTTGAACACTGTGAGGGGTCGGCCAGTTATGCCCCTTATGTGTAGTGGAAGCGTGTTGAACAGTCTCGGGCCTCTGATGTTGATAGAGTTCTCTCTCAGAATACCTGTTGCACCTCTGCTCTTCAACGGGGGTATTCTGCACATCCTGCCATGCCTTCTGGTCTCATGTGGTGTTATTTCTGTGTGCAGGTTTGGGACCAGCCCCTCTACTATTTTCCACGTGTAAATAATAATGTATCTCTCCCGCCTGCGCTCAAGAGAATACAGATTTAGGCTCTTTAGTCAGTCCCAATTGTTTAGATGTTTTACCGAGTGGATTATAGCAGTAAAGGATCTCTGCACGTTCTCCAGGTCAGCAATTTCTCCAGCTGACCATTGTGGGGCTGTGACCATTCTCCATTGACCAAAAGGGTCTGTCGTTGTGCAGCAGTATTCCACTCTTGGGAGCACTAGCGTCTTGAAGAGTATCATCATCGGTGTTGGTACAGTCATATGAGCGCATTGATGGATGAATAGACAAATAAATATATGGATACATAGACGGACAGATATATGAATACATAAACGGGTAAATATATGGATACATAGATGGATGGATAGATATGGAAAGAAAGATTAGTTGTTGGATGGATCGATGGAGGTGGATGGATAGACAGATGGCTACATTGATGGATAGAAGGATGGATAGATAGATGGATTGACATATGAGAAGATTGATGAATATGTATATAAATATGAATATGTATGTGTATATGTATATATAAATATATATATATATATATATATATATATATATATATATATATATATATATATATAACTGAAAACTCACACCCCAGAAGTGACTCGAACCCATACTCCCAGGTGCAATGCAACTGGTATGTACAAGACGCCTTAATCCACTTGACCATCACGACCGGACAAAATGAGGTGATAGCCGAGGCTATTTGAACCACCCCACCGCCGGCACTCGGATAGTAATCTTGGGCATAGCATTTTACCAAATCACCTCATTCTTTGGGGCACACGTGAGGAACACAAATGCGAACAAGCCTGAATGGTCCCCAGGACAATATGCAACTGAAAACTCACACCCCAGAAGTGACTCGAACCCATACTCCCAGGTGCAACGCAACTGGTATGTACAAGACGCCTTAATCCACTTGACCATCACGACCAGACAAAATGAGGTGATAGCCGAGGCTATTTGAACCACCCCACCGCCGGCACTCGGATAGTAATCTTGGGCATAGCATTTTACCAAATCACCTCATTCTTTGGGGCACACGTGAGGAACACAAATGCGAACAAGCCTGAATGGTCCCCAGGACAATATGCAACTGAAAACTCACACCCCAGAAGTGACTCTGGGGTGTGTCCGGTCCATTTTGTCCGGTCGTGATGGTCAAGTGGATTAAGGCGTCTTGTACATACCAGTTGCGTTGCACCTGGGAGTATGGGTCGCGCTCAGCCGACGAGTGTGAGCAACTTGAATGGTCTGCGAGTCAATAAATCACTATAAGAACTCCACGACGAAATCAGGGTTCGAACCTGCATTACCAGGGCGTTTGTGTGGCAGCACGGCCACGTACTGTCACTTGTAGGCCATCGCTGGTGGGATGGTATCGACGATTCGTATGCCAGTAGGGTGAGTGCTGGTAATACAGGTTCGAATCGTAGTCGGGGTCGTAGATTTCTTAGTTATTTATTGGTTTGGGAATCATTGAAGTTTTTCTCACACATTCACACACACACACACACATTCACAAATACACATACACACACACATTCACAAATACACACACACACACAAACACACACACACACACACACACACACACACACACACACACACACACACACACACACACACACACACACACACACACACACACACACACACACACACACACACATATATTCCCGATGGAATCTCCCGATGGATACTAAAGAAAGGAGCAGAAGCACTGTGCCTGCCACTCACCAAAGTGTATAACAAATGTAACAGGGGAATTGCCAAAAATTTGGAAGACGGCTAATGTAGTCCCGATATACAAGAAGGGGGATAGACAGGAGGCACTGAACTACAGGCCAGTGTCCCTAACTTGCATACTATGCAAGATGATGCATACTATGCAAGATGATGCATACTATGCAAGATGATGCATACTATGCAAGATGATGCATACTATGCAAGATGAAGATTGTGCGAAAAAATCTAGTGGAACATCTGAAGCGAAAGAACTTTGTAACACAGCAACCAACATGGGTTCAGGGATGGCAAGTCCTGCCTCACAAGATTAATTGAATTCTACGACCAGGCAACAAAAATCAGGCAGGGAAGAGAGGGGTGGGAAGACTGCATATTTTTGGATTGCCAGAAAGCCTTTGACACAGTACCACACAAGAGGCTAATGAAAAAGCTGGAGATGCAGGCTGGAGTGAAAGGGAAGGTACTCCATTGGATAAAGAAGTACCTAAGCAACAGAAATCAGCGATTCACTGTGAAGGGTGAGGTCTCAGATTGGCGAGACGTCACCAGTGGAGTCCCGCAGGGTTCAGTCCTTGGACCTATACTGTTTCTGATATATGTAAATGATCTCCCAGAGGGTTTAGAATCGTTCCTCTCATTGTTCGCTGATGATGCAAAAATTATGATGAGGATTAAAACAGAGGATGATAGTAGGAGGCTACAAGATGACCTAGAAAGACTGAATGAATGATCCGACAAATGGCTACTAAAGTTCAACCCGAGTAAATGCAAGGTCATGAAACTAGGAGGTAGAAACAGGAGGCCAGACACAGGATACCGAATGGGAAATGAAGTACTTCAAGAAACGGACAGAGAAAGATCTGAGAGTTGATATCACACTAAACCTGTCTCCAGAAGCCCACATAAAATGAATTACGTCTGCGGCATACGCAAGGCTGGCTAACATCAGAACAGTCTTCAGGAACCTGTGTAAAAAATCATTCAGAACCTTGTACACAGCATATGTAAGACCAATCCTGGAGTATGTGGCCTCGGCAAGGAGCCCGTACCTTGTCAAGCACAAGACGAAGCTGGAAAAAGTTCAGAGGTATGCCACTAGACTAGTCCCAGAACTAAGAGGCATGAGTTACGAGGAGAGGCTGCGTGGGAAGCACATCACGACACTGGAAACAGAAGAGTAAGGGGGGGGGGACATGATCACTACCTACAAAATTCTCAGAGGAATTGACAGGGTAGATAAGGATAAACTTTCTAACACTGGTGGTACGCGAACAAGGGAACACAGGCGGAGACTGAGTACCCAAATGAGCCACAGGGACGCTAGAAAGACCTTTTCCAGTGTAAGAGTAGTTAACAAGTGAAATGCATTAGGCAGTGATGTGGTGGAGGCTGGCTCTATACACAGTTTCAAATGTAGATATAATAGATCCCAGTAGGCTCAGGAACCTGTGCATCAGCTGATTGACAGTTGAAAGGCGGGACCAAAGAGCCGGAGTATATGTATATATATCAATATATATATATATATATATATATATATATATATATATATATATATATATATATATATATATATATATATATATATATATATATATATATATATATATATATATATATATATATATATATATATATATATATATATATATATACTTATATTAGCGGTTATGAGAGTATCTATGTAGAAATTTACATTCGCTGGTGAACCAATATATGAAAGCAATTAATATTTGTATTGACAAATGTAAATTACGCCAACTCTAGTGTGTTATATGCAATTAAATTTCATATTTTTGGATGGAGCTCCATATTAGATTTACAAAATAATTAGTGATGCTTTTCTTTCCAGTTTTAATTCCATTAAAACAGATTCTTTTTATATTATTGCTTAAAATCGAATTTGTGGTTTTAGAAAAATGGGAGAGAATGAGAGAGAGAGTGAGAGAGAGAGACCCTTTAAAGCGCGCTTAATTTATCTATATATATAATGTCTGTCCAAGGATGGAAGCCAGACACTTGGGCCTAGTCTCAACCAACTTTGCAGGGTGAATGGTCAGGTATACGGGACGGATATAGGTTGTACGGGTCTTACTGGTATTATTAAGAGGGGGTCGGGCATAATAGTAACCCTCCACTAATAGTTGAAAGGTGGCTAGCTAAGTCCCTAGAGTTCTTCACTGCTGTATATGTACAGTATGAAAAACAGCACAAAACGTCCGCTAGACTGTGCGACACAGTGGTTGCCAGGATCAGGTTGGGTTACCATTACCTGTGGCAGGTGGCTACAGGTGACGGGTCTCCCAATTCTGAACACTCCAGGTGCAAACTCTGTGAGCAGGAACTACGGCACGATCTCCCACACTACATCACTGAATGCCCAGTTATTAGACCTTTCAGACCTGTTGGCATGAGGTACCTGGAGCTTTGCAATTATTTTATTCACTCCTGTGTTCATGATAATATCACATAAACCAGAGTCTGCCAGTGCAGACTACTTGTCACATGCCTCTCTATGACTAACCGTCCTGTGTGATGGCGATTTTAGCATCACGTAGCATATTTTTATTATTATATATACACTCTGTACTCCATATAGTCTAAGGAAGGTGCACAAATGCAGATGTACCTAAATGTTTTAATAAACAAAAGTGAACTGAGAGAACCTGGCACAGCTGGGTAAATCCCAAATATTTAGATCTAGAAGATATAAGACTCATTTATTGTAAAGATTAACGAGTCAGAAGAGTCCCAGAAGAGTCTCAGTCTCAGAAGAGACTCAGAAGAGTCTCAGTCTCAGAAG
Source organism: Procambarus clarkii (assembly GCF_040958095.1). NCBI lineage: Eukaryota > Metazoa > Arthropoda > Malacostraca > Decapoda > Cambaridae > Procambarus > Procambarus clarkii. The sequence continues at coordinate 50,297,723 of NC_091150.1, read as the reverse complement.
AGACTCAGAAGAGTCTCAGTCTCAGAAGAGACTCAGAAGAGTCTCAGTCTCAGAAGAGACTCAGAAGAGTCTCAGTCTCAGAAGAGTCTCACCAACTGAGCTGCAAACTGCGAGCCTGAACCAGGAGGGGCGGGAATGAGAGGGAATTATCAGAGGAAAACCCTAATCCATTACGACTATATAGCACTTGGAAGGGGTCAGGATATGGATTTGGGATGAGGCGGAAGGAAAGGAATGGGACCCAACCACTTGGACGGTCCGGGATTGAGCGCCGACCTGCATAAAGCGAGACCGTCGCTCTACCGTCCAGCCCAAGTGGTTGGGCATTAACCAGGGGGGGGGAGGGGAAGAAGCTGCACCTCTAGGTATTAATTGAGTCACGACAGGTGAGCTTGTGACGTCAGGTGAGCTTGTGACGACAGGTGATCTTGTGACGTCAGGTGAGCTTGTGACGTCAGGTGAGCTTGTGATGTCAGGTGAGCTTGTGACGTCAGGTGATCTTGTGACGACAGGTGAGCTTGTGACGTCAGGTGAGCTTGTGACGACAGGTGAGCTTGTGACGACAGGTGAGCTTGTAACGACAGGTGAGCTTGTGACGTCAGGTGAGCTTGTGACGACAGGTGAGCTTGTGACGACAGGTGAGCTTGTGACGACAGGTGAGCTTGTGACGACAGGTGAGCTTGTGACGACAGGTGAGCTTGTGACGACAGGTGAGCTTGTGACGTCAGGTGATCTTGTGACGACAGGTGAGCTTGTGACGACAGGTGAGCTTGTGACGTCAGGTGAGCTTGTGACGACAGGTGAGCTTGTGACGTCAGGTGAGCTTGTGACGTCAGGTGAGCTTGTGACGTCAGGTGAGCTTGTAACGACAGGTGAGTTAATCTACGTATTAAGGGCGAGCTTCAAGAGATTTATCAGTTCCCCCTTTGACCTCGGACGCTGTGGGGGGGGGTTATCTTAGGTAACGAGAGCAGTGTTACAAGAGCTCTTAGGTAACGAGAGCAGTGTTACAAGAGCTCTTAGGTGACGAGAGCAGTGTTAAATAGCTCTTATGTAACGAGAGCAGTGTTACAAGAGCTCTTAGGTGACGAGAGCAGTGTTACAATAGCTCTTAGGTGACGAGAGCAGTGTTACAAGAGCTCTTAGGTGACGAGAGCAGTGTTACAAGAGCTCTTAGGTGACGAGAGCAGTGTTACAATAGCTCTTAGGTGACGAGAGCAGTGTTACAACAGCTCTTAGGTAACGAGAGCAGTGTTACAATAGCTCTTAGGTAACGAGAGCAGTGTTACAATAGCTCTTAGGTAACGAAAGCAGTGGCTGCGACCACCACTTGACAATGTTCACGTTTGCTTCATGTATTTTTGATCTTGTGGGAGAGGTGGAGACCAGGTGGTGCTGAGGGCCTCACATTAGTACTGTATAAGCTGGAGGGACTCGGAGCCTCCAGGATAAGTGCCAAGTTGAACTCACTCTAGTCCATACGTTCCTAACAGTTCCCGCTGTTTCTCATTTTTTATATTCCTACTATTTCCCATTCTTATATTCTTACTAGTTCTCATTCTTATATTCTTACTAGTTCTCATTCTTATATTCTTACTAGTTATCATTTTTATATTCTTACTAGTTATCATTCTTATATTCTTACTAGTTATCATTCTTATATTTGTCCTAGTTATCATTCTTATATTCTTACTAGTTATCATTCTTATATTCTTACTAGTTATCATTCTTATATTCTTACTAGTTATCATTCTTATATTCTTACTAGTTATCATTCTTATATTCTTACTAGTTATCATTCTTATATTCTTACTAGTTATCATTCTTATATTCTTACTAGTTCTCATTCTTATATTCTTACTAGTTATCATTCTTATATTTGTCCTAGTTCTCATTCTTATATTCTTAACATTTCTCATCCAGATTTTCGTGTTATTTCCCATTCATATAGTTCATATTCTCCTAATATTTCTCATTCTCATATATTTACTCCTTTTTACGTCTCTAATATATAAATGACGGAAAAAATGCAACTGCATTAATCTGGAAAATTAAAACTTGTTTTAAAAATGTTGTTAATTACGGCCGTGTTTCTGAACAATAAACTCTCCTGATGTCACGCGTGAGAAGTCACTCCGTGACGTCATGTATGTAAATTATTCTGTTTGACATTTATTTACTGACAAATTGAGAGTGGCATAATTATTATGTATTGAAATAAAAATTGATGTTATTATTAATATTGAGAAAATCCACTCTAGGACTATGGGGTGGACGCGAACCTGTCACCCCGGCATTGCCAGTCGTGTACGAGACCACTAGACCACCGAAGGACTTGTTGAAAGTCCTATAACCCCGAGGGCTTGTGGGTCAGAAGTAAGGGACTGGCTTCAGTAGCGGCCTCTAGACTTCCTGCGATTTCAGTAGAAATCCGGTTGAAGGACTTTTAACAAGTCCCTTTGGTGGTACAGTGGTGGAGTACGCGACTGGCCAAAGCCGAGTTCGTAGATTCGCGCCCAACTACAGTGTTAGTGGACTTTCTTATTGATTTATATCACATTAATGTAATTTCTGTGTGATTATTATTTTATTATTATTATTATTATTATTATTATTATTATTTTTATTATCATAATTATTATTTGTATTAATAGGATTATTAATAATATTATTTCCTACTTTTTTGTAGTACTGTTTTAGGAAAGACTTTAATTTTCACATTTCCAAAGGCTGGATCACAGTGGGCGATGGCCTCCGATGGCTTCCTGTCCCGTGGGAATTAAATAAGAGACGAGACTTGGTTTTGAGAACAGAAAGTCCCCCCAGGCCATCTTAAATAAAAGTTTGAGCAGAAAAGAACAAACTAGATCTTAAAACGCATACACAAAAAACGGAGAGGAAAGGGGGTATAAAAAATGAGTGTGGAGGGGAGACTCGCAGAGACCGAGGCCACATGGGTGCCCGGATGTTTCTGGGTCTCGTGTGGCCCATTTTACTGAGTGGATAAAAGGGGCGAGTGATGCTGGCTGGACAAAAAGGGGCGAGTGATGCTGGCTGGACAAAAAGGGGCGGGTGATGCCGGCTGGACAAAAGGGGCGGGTGATGTTGGCTGGACAAAGGGGGCGGGCGTGGGGGGGGGGGTGATTTAAAATTATCTTTTCGCTATGAAATTAAAATGTTTGGAAAGAATTGTTGCCCTCTGGCGAGCGTATTGCTATTGTTGCTGTTGTTACTGCTGCTGCTCCAGCTGCTGCTGCTCCAGCTGCTGCTGCTGCTGCTGCTGCTCCAGCTGCTGCTCCAGCTGCTGCTGCTGCTGCTGCTGCTGCTCCAGCTGCTGCTGCTCCAGCTGCTGCTGCTGCTGCTGCTGCTGCTCCAGGTGCTGCTGCTCCAGCTGCTGCTGCTGCTCCAGCTGCTGCTCCAGCTGCTGCTGCTGCTGCTGCTCCAGCTGCTGCTGCTGCTCCAGCTGCTGCTGCTGCTGCTGCTCCAGCTGCTGCTGCTGCTGCTGCTCCAGCTGCTGCTGCTGCTGCTGCTGCTGCTGCTGCTGCTGCTGCTGCTCCAGCTGCTGCTGCTCCAGCTCCTGCTCCAGCTGCTGCTGTTGCTGCTCCAGCTGCTGCTCCAGCTGCTGCTGCTGCTGCTGCTCCAGCTGCTGCTGCTGCTGCTCCAGCTGCTGCTGCTCCAGCTCCTGCTCCAGCTGCTGCTGCTGCTCCAGCTGCTGCTGCTGCTGCTGCTGCTGCTGCTGCTCAATGCTACTTCTGCTTGTGCTGCTGCTCCTCCTCCTTCTACTACTGCTGCTGCTCCTCCTCCTTCTTCTACTACTGCTGCTGCAGCTGCTGCTACTCAATGCTGCTTTTGCTGCTGCTCAATGCTGCTTTTGCTGCTCCTCTTTCTACTACTGCTGCCGCTGCTGCTGCTGTTGCTGCTCCTGCTGCTGCTGAAAATCTTCCTCCTACTGCTACTGCAGCTACTGCCTGCGTCCAGACCCAGCAGGACGCTGTGGAGGATACATGGGCTCAGGACAGCTGTGGTACGAGGCGGTGCAGTCTACACGGAGGCCAGAGCAATGCTGCTCCAATTTACCCAGAGAAAAAAATGAAAAAGAGAGAGAGAGAGAGAGAGAGAGAGAGAGAGAGAGAGAGAGAGAGAGAGAGAGAGAGAGAGAGAGAGATGTATGAAGGGAGGGGTGAGAGTGGGGTGTGTAGATGGAGGGGTGAGAGTGGGGTGTGTAGATGGAGGGGTGAGAGTGGGGTGTGTAGATGGAGGGGTGAGAGTGGGGTGTACAGATGGATGGATGAGAGTGGGGAGTATAGATGGAGGGGTGAGAGTGGGGTGTATAGATGGAGGGGTGAGAGTGGGGTGTATAGATGGAGGGGTGAGAGTGGGGTGTATAGATGGAGGGGTGAGAGTGGGGAGTATAGATGGATGGATGAAAGTGGGGGTGTATAAATGGAGGGGTGAGAGTGGGGTGTATAGATGGAGGGGTGAGAGTGGGGTGTATAGATGGAGGGGGTGAGAGTGGGGTGTATAGATAAAGGGGGTGAGAGTGGGGTGTATAGATGGAGGGGGTGAAAGTGGGGTGTATAGACGGAGGGGGTGAGAGTGGGGTGTATAGATGGAGGGGGTGAGAGTGAGGTGTATAGATGGAGGGGTGAGAGTGGGGTGTATTGATGGAGGGGTGAGAGTGGGGTGTATAGATGGAGGGGTGAGAGTGGGGTGTATAGATGGAGGGGTGAGAGTGGGGTGTATATATGGAGGGGTGAGAGTGGGGTGTATAGATGGAGGGGTGAGAGTGGGGTGTATAGATGGAGGGGTGAGAGTGGGGTGTATAGATGGAGGGGTGAGAGTGGGGTGTATAGATGGAGGGGTGAGAGTGGGGTGTATAGATGGAGGGGTGAGAGTGGGGTGTATAGATGGAGGGGTGAGAGTGGGGTGTATAGATGGAGGGGTGAGAGTGGGGTGTATAGATGGAGGGGTGAGAGTGGGGTGTATAGATGGAGGGGTGAGAGTGGGGTGTATAGATGGAGGGGTGAGAGTGGGGTGTATAGATGGAGGGGAGAGAGTGGGGTGTATAGATGGAGGGGTGAGAGTGGGGTGTATAGATGGAGGGGTGAGAGTGGGTGTATAGATGGAGGGGTGAGAGTGGGGTGTATAGATGGAGGGGTGAGAGTGGGGTGTATAGATGGAGGGGTGAGAGTGGGTGTATAGATGGAGGGGTGAGAGTGGGGTGTATAGATGGAGGGGTGAGAGTGGGGTGTATAGATGGAGGGGTGAGAGTGGGGTGTATAGATGGAGGGGTGAGAGTGGTGTGTATAGATAGAGGGGGTATTAGATTAAGTATAGTATAGAGTATAGATTCTATAGAGTATAGAGTATAGAATATAGAGTTTATATAGAGTATAGATATAGATAGAATATAGTAATCTAGGAGTATTGATTAATTTTTCTCTTCATTATTATAGTTAACAGTAATAACTCTACAATTATCACTGTTGTCAATCATTCCCGCTGATGAGACCCCGTATGATCAGACCTTTCTGTTTGTTCGAGGACGGGCGCTGACCACCGTCACCTCCCGTCTGAGGTGCCCGTCTCCAGCATCATATTGGACAGTGTTTTGAACTTCCCTGTGCCCGTACTTTCGATATACGGCAGCTGGAGTCTTTCCTGGGATTTTTAACTGTCCAGAGCGCGGAGCTGATTGACTGGGTTTGGGTGTACGGTTTCTAGACCTTTTTTAGAAGGTTTCCGATACCGAGCTAAATTTACCTCGCGTGTGTTGGTCCGCCGTTTTCAGGACCCGGATGCTGCCTGGTAAACATTCGCCAGAGGTGTTTGTTGATCTAACCGGTGGCGTTCGCCGGGAGTGTTGAACTTTTGGTCCAGGTCGCGTCTTGCCTCGGACTAACTCACTCAGCTTCCTGCGTTAGTTGGAAATAAATGGGAGGACATGCGCTGGGATACGGACTTAATTCTAGTTAATTATCAACGATTCTGAAGCTATTAATGTCACGTGAGAAATAACCCAATCTAGGCCCCTCCCGCTAAAATGTCTTAGCGCCCGCGTAAGTCTTTCGCTTAATGATCGAAAATCAGAAACAAAGACGATTAGGCACTATGGGGTTGTAACTGGTGGTTAGTGCCGTCTTCCGCAGTGTCCCGGTGACATCTTGCCACAGCTTCATGTTCTGGGTAGTAATCTCTCTCACTACTCCGCTGTCTGGCCATTGTTACTGGAAATCGCTTCAGTTTATCCTTCAAAAGATCGTTTAGAGATAACGAAAAAGAAATAGGGACATACACAAAGGGATACAGAGGTACAGAGAGACACAGAAAAATACAGAGGTACAGAGAGACACAGATAAATACAGAGGTACAGAGAGACACAGATAAATACAGAGGTACAGAGAGACACAGATAAATACAGAGGTACAGAGAGACATAGCAACACGTAGAAATACACAGAGACTCGCTTTAAAGACACACCGACACTGACACACACATACACATACATGCACACACACATACACATACATGCACACACACACACTCACAGGGGCCTCGCGGCTGAGTGGACAGCGCTCGAGGGTCGTAGTCCTAAGGGCCCGGGTTCCTTTCACTATGATGCACCTGTTCACCTAGCAGTAAATAGGTACCTGGTAATTAGACGGCTGCTTCCTGGAGATGTGTGTTAAATATATATGTAGGATACATAATAATGGAAAACAAATTGATTAGAAAGGCGGGGTCCAAGTGCTAATAGCTCGATTCTGCAGGCACAAATAGTAAACACACACACACACACACACACACACACACACACACACACACACACACACACACACACACACACACACACACACACACACACACACACAGAGGAACGCATGATTGGCGAGCAAGGGAAAGCTATAAGCATAGTAGAACTTTGGGAAAGCATAGATAAACTAGTGAGAGGGAATGCAAAAATGCAGGGAAAGTTGGAGGAGGAGAGAAGGACAAGGGGGAATCGAAATACTGACACTGACAGAAAAGGCAGCTTCCCTGGGAAGGCAGCTTTAAGAATTACAAGAGATGGTAGGCAAAAAAGATGAGGTTATTGAAGGTCTACAGGTCAAACTTGACAGGAGTGACGAGGTCCGCGTTGCAACATTCAACCAAATAGAAGAACTAAAGGAAATAAATTACATATGGGAGGCAAGTGTGAATAGGTTACAGAACAGAAGAGAAACAGTGGAAGAAGAAAGGAAGTGAGAGAATGAATTAATACAAATAAGGAATGTAACCGAGATTTGTGGAGTAAGACCAGATAAAACTTTAGATAAGGCAGTAAAGAGTTCAGAGGGAAAGAAGATAAAGAAGATATGGAAATATAGCCAACACTCTTCGGGGGGAAAATAAAAACATCCTAATTGTCATGAGTAGCATACAAGTAATGTACACAAATGCAGATGGAATTACTAATAAAGGAACAGAGTTACAGGAGAGAGAGAGGGGCGGAAGCACAATCGCACATGACTGCGATAATGGAAACGAAACTGACCAGCGTTATAGGAAATGCAATCTTCCCAAGAGGGTATCAAGTTATATGGAGAGATAGCACAGACGGGGAAGGGGGAGTGTAGCTCTGTTGTTATAGTTACACTGGAGTTTTCAAGAGCAAAAATAGCAGAGGGAGCTTACCAGCAAGAGTATCGTTACGACCTCACTTGTCCCGTAACTTGGGGTCTTTTCGTCTCTCATGCTATTGGGCCTTAATGCCTCTAATCCTCACAGGTCCAACCCTCAAGTCCGGGTGAAGTTATCAGGAACTGAACAGTAATAGACAACCAACACGGACAAAGGGAGAGTTAAACAACACTAGACAAATCCATAACGAAAATGTACTTCATTATTATTTACAAGTAACTATTTACAGGAAGTATAAATATATATATATATATATATATATATATATATATATATATATATATATATATATATATATATATATATATATATATATATATACATATATATATTAGTATATTTTGGTAGCAGTCTTTCTTGTAAACATATATTATTAAATGACCGAAAAAGTCATATTTATAAGTCATAAGAAGGAAGGTGAAACGCCATGCAACCTCTGAAGAGACAACTAACACTACACCTGTACCCCCTATTAGACTATTTTACAGGAACGTCTTTTCCACAGCTCATAAAACGGAGGAAAGGGTCCTGAAAGATATTGTTAATAGGAACGTTATCCCTACAGACAAAAATCAGAAGATACAATTGATGATTTACTATAAAACCAAAAAAACGGCCAACCTACTCATGAGAAACTCTCTAGACACAAAGCAGAACGCTTTAAAAGAGACCAATGTCGTCTATGCCTTCAAATGCCCACTTGGGGACTGTAAGCCTCAAAGAACACAGTATATAGGCATGACAACAACATCTCTTTCCAGGCGATTAACGATGCATAAGCAACAGGGCTCCATTAAGGAACATATAATCTCTTCCCACAACCAGACCATCACCAGAGAAGTCTTAACCAAAAACACAGAAATCATCGGTAGATACAGCGATAGCAGACGGCTTGATATCTGCGAGGCACTACACATCAAGAAGTTAACACAAGCAATCAACAGCCAATTAATTCACAACTATATTCTACCCACTTCAAGACTCCGCACCAATATAGAAGCATCAAGAAATATGGGCCAATAGGCCGTTTGCAGATACTTCCAGTCTTCCCTTTAACTTACCCAATATTATACCCATTGTTTCGTGTTCTGTCTTGTGTTGAAAGTTTGTTTTCACCTTATCCAAAACTGTTGTAATATATCACCTCACCCAAATTCAGGTATATAAGATAAAAGGTTAAGATAGGTTTATATTATAGCATAGTAGAACTCTGTTTAGTGTTTGCAGGTTATAGTTGTGTGTGTGTAAACTATAGTCTTTGAAAATGTAATAAGTTATTACGAAACGCGTTCAAGTGTCGCGTCAGACTAGACATAAAAATGAATTTTGGAGAATTGATTTTTGAATTACCATCGACAGTGAAAAGAAACATAAGAAATATTGAGAAAATTCGTGTTAGAATTATTAATCTTACTTTTTCGGTCATATTTAATAATATATATATATATTATATATATATATATATATATATATATATATATATATATATATATATATATATATATATATATATATATATATATATATACACACACACACACAACACCGAAGACACCATATGTGCCACTTTCACACAGGACACCATAAAAATATCTGCGATCTTCAGGGTGAGGTCCTCCTGCTAACACCACACTCAGGGCTCCCTCCCTGTGTGGTCTGCTCCTGAGGTACTCACGCCGGCGAGTTCACCTTTCCAACACTTCCCGGGCCAGTCCTCCACAGTATCATCACACAGTCTCAACACTAACTGCAGCAACACGCTGGCTGGCTTCCTCTCAAGGCTTAACCGCTAACAAGCCTTAACTTAGTGGAAAGCCAGACGTGCAATCCGTCTACGAACACAACTTTCCACCCCGGGATACGCCATTTCAACTCCAATTGCTCGCTTGCTATTACACACAATTCACTGTCGTCAACGACCAGACCCTTCTTGTTCGGACGGAAACAAACCTTGCGTTCTTCAGGACTGACCTTGCTGGCCACTCCACGTGGACTGCTTTCAATAGTCCCATGTATCTCTCATATCACCTCAACCCGTTCTCGCAAATTCGTAAAGTCAATATTGACTTATTAACTACGTGCATAGGTGATATACTAAACATAATAGATACCCTTAAAAAGCTTCATAGAAAACACCGACCTTACCTAACCTTGTTAGTATCTTAAGATAAGCATCTTATAGCTTCGTAATTACAATTGTTACTTAACCTATTATAGGTATAGGTTAAGTAATAATTGTAATTACAAAGCAATAAGATGCTTATCTGAAGATACTAACAAGGTTAGGTAAGGTCGGTGTTTTCTATGAAGCTTTTTAAGGGTATCTATTATGTTTAGTATATCACCTATGCACGTAGTTAATAAGTCAATATTGACTTTACGAATTTGCGAGAACGGGTTGGTCAGAGGCCACAGTCTTCCACCGGGGAACAGAACTGGGGGTCAGGTGCGGTCAACAGATGGCGTTAACAGCGTCACAGTATATACGAGGATTAGCAACAGTCGAAGGTATGAAAATTGTGGTAGCAATAATATATATTTCCCCACCAAACAATAGAAAGCTACGGAACAATCATAGGTGTTTTATAGCCATACAAGGAGAGAAACGACCGTGTTGTCCACGTTCTCAGACTGAGGAAAGAAGGGGGAGCTCTCATAAAGAATAAGATGGCATGTGAGGAATTCAACGAAAAAGTTCAAGTCCTTATATTAGAACCAGCGTGAAGTCCTACAATACTGGGTGGCATTGTAGTCACTGGAAGAGGTGGAAAAAATCCTGGGGGGGGGGGGGATTAGATGTGACTAAATCAATGGGGGGCAGACCTAATCTTACCGTGGCTGCTGAGGGAAGCTGCAGAAGCACTCTGCCACATGTTGTCTAATTTGTTTAATAATACTCTTGTGACAGGAAGTCTCCCAGATGTCTGGAGAATGGCAAACGTAGTCCCAGTATTAAAAAAAGTGGACAGTAAGGAGGCACTAAATTACAAATCAGTGTCATTGACAAGTATTCCTTGTAAAGTGCTGGAGAAAGTAATCAAGTCGAGAATGGTGGAGCATCTTGCATGGATCGCCTTTGTGACAAAGGTTCAGCATGGATGGAAAATCTTGCCAGACAAACACGATTGAGCTTTATGACAAGGTTACTAGAATAAGGCAGAAAAAAAGAAGCTTGAGTAGAGAGTGTTTTTCTACACTGTCAAAAGGCATTTGACACTGTTCCCTTATGAAAGACTGATGTACAAGATGGAGAACCAGGCTGAAATAACTAGGAAAACACTGAACTGGGTAAGGGAGTACCTGAAGGACAGAATGGAAAAAAAGAGTCACAGTCAGAAAGGCGGTTTCAAGCTGGCGGAATGTAACAAGTGGGGTCCCACAAGGCTCTGTCCTGGGACCACTGCTGTTCCTAATGTATGTAAACGATCTTCCCGAGGGAGTGACCTCAGACACGTCAATGTTTGCAGATGATGCAAAGCTGACTAGGAACGTTAAAACAGATGAGGACTGCAGAAAGTTACAGGAAGATCTTGACAAACTCTAGGCGTGGTCAGAAAAATGGGTGCTGGAATTCAAACCCAAAAAATGTACGGTAATGAGGATGGGAAAGGGAAAGAGAAGCCCGGAAGGCAGCCACGGGAATCAGAATTAGAGAAGAATCTGCGAGTGGATATAATTCAACACTCACACCAGAGGCACACATGAACTGGACATCGGCAGCATATGGGACGCTGGCAAAAATTTAAAATCGTTTAGAAACCTGAATCAGGACTCCTTAACGCAATCTACACAACATTTGTTCAACCAATACTAGAATACGCATCACCGCTATAGTATCCGCACCTTCTGAAACACGAAACAAAAACTGAAAAAGTACAAGAGTTTGCAACAAGATTAGTGCTGGAGCTAAGAGGTCTAAGTTACGAACATAGGCTTATGGAACTAAATCTCACAACCATAGAGGATAGAAGGAAGAGAGGGGACATGATTACAACTTACAAGATACTGAGGGGAGAATAGATAAGGTGGACAAGGCTTGCTTCTTCAGACTGAGAGAAAGCAGGACAAGAGGACACAGCTGGTGGAAGCTGAGGCACAAATGAGCCGAAGGGACGTAAGAAAGTACTCGTACCCTGTACGGGTTACTAACAAGTGGAATGCTCTAAAAGAGGAAATGGTGGAAGCCATCTCCATCCTCAACTTTAAGGTTCGATTCAACAAAGTTAAGTAGTTAAGCTGAAACCCAACAGATACAAGGCTAGTACGGGGCTAGTACGGGGCTAGTACGGGGCTAGTAGTGGGCTAGTAGTGGGCTAGTACGCATAAAGAGCTAGACCCCGTTGACACTGATAGGTAGGTACTCATAGGTATGCACACACACACACACACACACACACACACACACGCGCGCGCGCGCGCACACACACACACACACACACACACACACACACACACACACACACACACACACACACACACACACACACACACACACACACACACACACACACAGAAAGTTGCAGGAACTAAGCCAGAGCTAACCGCCCTGTTGATTGACGGTTGAGAGGCGGGACCAAAGAGCCAGAGCTCAACCCCCGCAAACACAACTAGGTGAGTACACACACGCACACACACACACACGCACACACACACACACACCACACACACACATAGGGGTCTCGTAGCCTGGTGGATAGCGCGCAGGATTCGTAATTCTGTGGCGCGGGTTCGATTCCCGCACGAGGCAGAAACAAATGGGCAAAGTTTCTCTCACCCTGAATGCCCCTGTTACCTAGCAGTAAATAGGTACCTGGGAGTTAGTCAGCTGTAACGGGCTGCTTCCTGGGGTGTGTGTGTGTGGAGTGGAAAAAAAAAAAGTAGTTAGTAAACAGTTGATTGACAGTTGAGAGGCGGGCCGAAAGAGCAAAGCTCAACCCCCGCAAAAACACAACTAGTAAACACACAACTAGTAAACACACACACACACACACACACACACACACACACACACACACACACACACACACACGCACGCACGGGGACAGACGAGCGTCCGAGCACCACATAAATCACACCATATTTACGACACGATATTAAGAGATTAACATTCCTACAGAACGTTGCGGCTTCCCACTGAAGGTTCCTCCCTCAGTGAGGTATTTACCACACTGTACCCTCACACTGTGTACCCCCACACTGTGCCCTCACACTGTGTACCCCCACACTGTGTTATGGGAGCCGGTCGGCCAAGCGGACAGCACGCTGGACTTGTGATCCTGTGGTCCTGGGTTCGATCCCAGGCGCCGGCGAGAAACAATGGGCAGAGTTTCTTTCACCCTATGCCCCTGTTACCTAGCAGTAAAATAGGTACCTGGGTGTTAGTCAGCTGTCACGGGCTGCTTCCTGGGGGTGGAGGCCTGGTCGAGGACCGGGCCGCGGGGACACTAAAGCCCCGAAATCATCTCAAGATAACCCTCACACTGTGTACCCTCACAATATACCCTCACACTGTGTACCCTCACACTGTACCCTCACACTGTGTACCCTCACACTGTACCCTCACACTGTGTACCCTCACACTGTACCCTCACACTGTGTACCCTCACACTGTACCCTCACACTGTGTACCCTCACACTGTACCCTCACACTGTACCCTCACACTGTACCCTCACACTGTACCCTCACACTGTGTACCCTCATAAACAATTACTTACACTTTGCTATATATCATATACATTTTTATATGATTAAAATACAATTTAAATTTATTCAAACACTAGCAGTACCCGGGCACGCGTTTCTGTGGCTCATGCGTTGCTGTGCCACAGTAACCTTCCCTGTCCCCCCAGCCCTCCCCAAAATTTTCTCCTCACCCGTCTACTCGTCCTCCCCACCATTCCCCACTCAACCATCCCCTCTTCCTTCCCAACATGCCCCACTCCCCTGTCCTTTTGTCCTCCCCACCATTCTCCATTCCCCAATCCCCTCGATCCCACTATCCCAAACTCCCTTGTCCCCTCGTCCTCCCCACCATCTCTCACTTCAGTCCCCTCGTCATCCCCACCATTCCCCACTCCCTCGTCCGATGCCTTCCCAAATGGTCTGATGTTCCCTTTAAAAAATTGGGAACATCAAGTGATCTAATGATGTTCCCATCACTGAAATATAAGAAAAACAGTAAAAAAAGAAATAAAAATATGAAAAAATAAAAAAAATAAACTATACTCACGAAATGAACGGTATGGTAAACAACACAGCTCAATTCCAACTCAATTCACACAAAATAAATCAAAATGAAAAAAAAATTCAAAATCTATGAAATTTCAATTTACCAATGCTATTAGAAACATTGAAATGGAATTGTAACATATTTAGTATAGCATGTGTGTTGCTATTACATGCTATGTTGATGGCGCTGTTTATCAAGAAAATCATAGTTTTACCTGTCACAGGTGTGGCATCTATACTTATACTTACGAAATGAACGGTATGGTAAACAACACAGCTCAATTCCAACACAATGTCACACAAAATAATTCAATAGAAAATAAAATAAATCGAAATCTATGAAAATAAAATTTATCAATGCAATCGGAAACATTAAAATGGAATTCGTGACATGTTTAGTATAGCGTGCATGTTGCTATTATGTGTAACAGACGGCGCTGTTTTTCAAAAACTCCTGTTTTTATCTGTCACAGGGGTGGCATCTATATAGTAGGTATATAAAAAGACGCGCCTATTCGAATGAAACGTTGTGTCAAAATTTCAAAGCAATCGGTAAAGAGGTTTCAAAGATTTCCTTTACATGAAAAACACAGTTTTTCAGAAAAGTATGTTTTTTTACCATCACAAACGTGACAGCTATATAGTATGTAAATAAAAAATCTGGCCGGATGCAAATGGAACATTCTGTGAAAATTTCAAAGCAATCGATAAAGAACTTTAGGAGATTAGCCATTTAGAACAAACGAACATTTCCATTTATATATATATAGATTATATTTTTGTTCATTTAGATTTTATACAATAAATAAAAACAATTTATATATTTCAAATACATTTTATTTCACTTACAAACATTTCATATGACAAAAATACATGCCATATTACAAATATACATTTCATATTACAAATGTATTTCACGTAACTCAATTACATTTCATTTGCCAAATAGACACTTCATATGAATTAAATATTTTTCAGATGACTAAAAACAGTTCAGGTAACCCAAATAAATGTCCTATAACCAAAATTCTTTTCATGGAACTCGTATATATTTCCTCTGACGCAAATACAATTCATGTGACGCAATATTGTATGGTTCAGTTGTATTATTTTGAAATTATAACACCATTAAAATCAGTTTAAATGAATTAGTGGCAATTAGAAATATTATACATGCGTATCAGAATGAGTCAACATTACATGGTGTGACCCCACTATGTGGTGTGACCCCACTACATGGTGTGACCCCACTACGTGGTGTGACCCCACTACATGGGGTGACCCCACTACGTGGTTTGATCCCACTAAGTGGTGTGACACCACTGCATGGTATGACCCCACTACATGGTGTGACCCTACCAAATGGTGTGACCCCACTAAACAGTGTGGCCCCGCTACACAGTGTGACCCCACTACATGGTGTGACCCCACTACATAGTGTGACCCCACTACATGGTGTGACCCCACTACGTGGTGTGACCCCACTACATGGTGTGACCCCACTATATAGTGTGACCCCACTACATGGTGTGACCCCACTACGTGGTGTGATCCCACTACATGGTGTGACCCCACTACGTGGTGTGACCCCACTACGTGGAGTGACCCCACTACGTGGTATGACCCTACTACATAGTGTGACCCCACTACGTGGTGTGACCCCACTGCATGGTGTGACCCCACTACGTGGTGTGACCCCACTATATAGTGTGACCCCACTACATGGTGTGACCCACTACGTGGTGTGACCCCACTACATGGTGTGACCCCACTACGTGGTGTGACCCCACTACGTGAAGTGACCCCACTACTTGGTGTGACCCCACTACGTGGTGTGACACCACTACGTGATGTGACCCCACTATATAGTGTGACCCCACTACATGGTGTGACCCCACTATATAGTGTGACCCCACTACATGGTGTGACCCCACTACGTGGTGTGACCCCACTACGTGGTGTGACCCCACTACATGGTGTGATCCCACTACATGGTGTGACCCCACTATATAGTGTGACCCCACTACATGATGTGACCCCACTACGTGGTGTGACCCCCCTACGTGGTGTGACCCCACAACGTGGTGTGACCCCACTACATTTTGTGACCCCACTACGTGGTGTGACCCCACTACACAGCGTGACCCCACTACACAGCGTGACCCCACTACACAGTGTGACCCCACTACACAGTGTGACCCCACTACACAGTGTGACCCCACTACATAGCGTGACCCCACTACATAGCGTGACTCCTCAACATAGCGTGACCCCACTACATAGCGTGATCCCACTACATAGCGTGACCCCACTACATAGCGTGACCCCACTACATAGCGTGACCCAACTACATAGCGTGACCCCACTACATAACGTGACCCCACTACATAGCGTCACCCCACTACATAGCGTGACCCCACTACATAGCGTGACCCACTACATAGCGTGACCCACTACATAGCGTGACCCCACTACATAGCGTGACCCCACTACATAGCGTGACCCCACTATATAGCGTGACCCCACTACATACCGTGACCCCACTATATAGCGTGATCCCACTACATAGCGTAGCTCCACTACATAGCGTGACTACACAGCGTGACCCCACTACATAGCGTGACCCACTACATAGCGTGACCCACTACATAGCGTGACCCACTACATAGCGTGACCCCACTACATAGCGTGACCCACTACATAGCGTGACCCCACTATATAGCGTGACCCCACTACATAACGTGACTCCACAACATAGCGTGACCCCACTACATAGCGTGACCCCACTACATAGCGTGACCCCACTATATAGCGTGACCCCACTACATAGCGTGACTCCACAACATAGCGTAGCTCCACTACATTGCGTGACCACACTACATAGCGTGACCCCACTACATAGCGTGACCCCACTACATAGCGTGACCCCACTACATAGCGTGACCCCACTACATAGCGTGACCCCACTACATAGCGTGACCCCACTACATAGCATGACCCACTACATAGCGTGACCCCACTACATAGCGTGACACGGGTAAAGAGATTAGCGCAAGGGTTATATTTGGCTCTGTTGACAAGTTCAGACTTTAAGGGTAAGAGGAAGGGATAGGTAGGGAGGGAGGGGTAGGGAGAGGTGGATAGGGAGCGAGGCAAGGGTAGGGTGGGAAGATGGGGGGGGGGATGTAGGATGGGTAGGAGGGAAGGAGGCAGGAAGTGAGGACACGAAGGAGGGAGAATAGCAGGGAAGGAGGAGTAATGGCAGGGAAGGAGGAGTAATGGCAGGGAAGGAGGAGTAATAGGAGAGAATGAGAAGTAATGGGAAGGAAGGGTTGCGCTTGCTCCTGAGAAGGAATTGCAATTGGGACTTCCTTAGAGGGAGGGAGGGTAGGGCAGGGGTGTAGGGTAGGGGTGTTGGGCAGGGGTGTAAGGGCAGGTGTGATGGGGGTAGGGGTGTTGGGGAGGGGGGTGGTGTCCGCGCGGGCGTGGTGGGTGTTGTGTGGCGGGAGTCATACACTCACTCCTGCCTCACAGACCAGGCCGCCCGTCTCTCACGTCTCTCTCTTTACTACGCCATCCTTAACGCATTCCCTTCATACTCCATGCATCGCTTCTCCTCCCATCTACTTATCTCCAAGCAGGTAAGACGCCTTAATACGTCTCTCTCTCTCTCTCTCTCTCTCTCTCTCTCTCTCTCTCTCTCTCTCTCTCTCTCTCTCTCTCTCTCTCTTTCTCTCTTTCTCTCTCTCTCTCTCTCTCTCTCTCTCTCTCTCTCTCTCTCTCTCTCTCTCTCTCTCTCTCTCTCTCTCTCTCTCTCTCTCTGTCTCTCTCTCTGTCTCTCTCTCTCTCTCTCTCTCTCTCTCTCTCTCTCTCTCTCTCTCTCTCTCTCTCTCTCTCTCTCTCTCTCTCTCTCACCAACCACTTGTGACTTATTCCGTGTGAGTTAAGAAGAGCCGATTAAAAACAACTAGACAAGAGACAAAATCTAATAATTATCTGCAGAATAAAAAAAAAACTTTGTCAGGTAAATACAGTGGTTGGATAATTCTGGCGAAGTGAGGGAGTGAGAGAGTGAGAGAGTGAGAGAGTGAGAGAGAGAGGAGGAGGAGGAGGAGGAGGAAAGAGAAAATCTTTAGAATGGTTCGAAGGTGATTGCAGTGATGTTGTGTGTTGACCAGACCTCTCCCTGTCTCTCTCTCCAAGTCGTGGCCGCGAGTGCTGTCGTTGTGGTGGTGGTAGTTCGACTAGTCGTTCCATGTTCGTCCTGTACGATACTATCCACAGTCGTGTGTCGGTCCGCACCCGAAGCGGCGATATCCGCTTGTGGATGTTAAGGAAGAACGACAACATATCTCCCCCCCCCCCCCTCCAGAACGACGACCGCTCGACGAGTGTGTGTGTGTTGCTGTCGTCGACGACTCGACGTACCCTGGAGTGTTGTGCACAATGTTTTTGCGGATATATATATATATATACATATATATATATATATATATATATATATATATATATATATATATATATATATATATATATATATATATATATGAAAAGATTAAAGTATTCAGTGAGAATCCACAAGGTCTTCTCTGAACACTATTTATTTTCTTCTTCGAGGATGTGGGTCCCTTTAATTAAACCAGTGGTGGTACCCCTTTATATATATATATATATATATATATATATATATATATAGAAATGTTCGTTTGTTCATAATCGATAATCTCCAAAAGTTCTTCACTGATTGCTTCGAAATTTTCACACAACGTTCCATTCGCATCAGAACGGGTTTTTATATATACCTATTATGTAGATGTCACGTCTATAACGGGAAAAAAACATGTTTTATTTTTTAAAAACTATGTTTTTCATGTGTTTTTCATGTGAGGGAAATCTTCGAAACCTCTTTACCGATTTCATTGAAATTTTGACTCAATGTTGCTTTTGAATTGAGGTGTCTTTTTATATACCTACTATATGCATGTTTCACCTGTGACAGGAAAAAAACACTTTTTTTCAAACAGCACCATCTATTGGACGTAAGAGCAACACATGATGTAATCTCTGATTTTCTTCACCAATTGCTTTGAATTTTTTACACAACGTTCCATTCGAATACGCGAGTGTTTTTATATACCTACTATATAAATGCCACCCCTATCACAGGTAAAAACATGCTTTTTGAAAAACAGCGCTATCTGTTGCACATAAGACCAACACATGCTATACTAATTATGTTACGATTCGATTTCAATGTTTCCGATTTCATTAATAAATTTAATTTTCATAGATTTCTATTAATTTTCACTTTGATTTAATTATTTTGTGTAACATTGCATTGGAATTGCGCTGTGTTGTTTACCATGCCGTTCATTTCGTGAGTATAGTTTATTTATTTTTTTTATTTTTTTTTTCATTTCGCTTTTTAACTGTTTTTCTTATATTTCATTGCTGGGAAAATCTGGGGCAAGATTCACGAAGCAGTTACGCAAGTACTTACGAACTTGTTCATCTTTCCTCAATCTTTGACGGCTTTGGTTACATTTATTAAACAGTTTACAAGCATGAAAACTTGCCAATCAACTGTTGTTATTGTTATAAATAGCCTCCTCGTGCTTCGGAGCTCATTAACTGTTTAATAATTGTAAACAAAGTCGCCAAAGATTGAGAAAAGATGTTCAGGTTCGAAAATGTTAGCGTAACTTCTTTATGAATCTAGCCCCAGATCATTTGATGTTCCCAATTTTCTGATGGGAACATATCATTTGATCATCAGACGAGGGAGTGGGGAATGGTGGGAAGGACGAGAGGACGGGAGTGGGGGATGGTGGGGAAGACAAGGGGACAGGGAAAGGGGTAATGGTAGGGGAAAACGAGGGGACAGGGGAGTTGGGGATGGTGGGGACGAGGGGACAGGGAATGGAGAATGGTGGGGAGAACAAGGGGACAGGGGAGTGGGGGATAATGGTGAGGACGAGGGAGGGAGGAATGGCAGGGAGGATGAGAGGATTGGGGAGTGGGAGATAGTGGGAAGGACGAGGGGACGGTGGCGTGGAGAATGGTTAGGAAGACGAGGGGATGCAGGAGTGGGGGATGATGGGGAGGAAAAAGGGACGAGGGAGTGAGGAATGATTTGGAAGACGAGGGGATGGGGGAATGGGGAATGGCTGGGAGGACGAGGGGGAAAGGTGAGGGGGGAACGGTGGGGAGGACTGGGAGATAGGGAAAGGTTGCTGTGGCTCAGCAACGCACATGCGTTCCTGAGCCACAGCAACACATGGCCGGGTACAGCTAGTATATATATATATATATATATATAAATGGAAATGTTCATTTGCGCATAACCGCTAATCTCCGTCCGCAAACATTGAGAGAAATGAATCTATACCCTGCGGGAGATCATTTACATATATCAGAAACAAGATAGGACCGAGTACAGAGCCCTGTGGGACTCCACTGGTGACTTCACGCCAATCAGAGGTCTCACCCCTCACCGTAACTCTCTGCTTCCTATTGCTTAGGTACTCCCTTATCCACTGGAGCACCTTACCAGCTACACCTGCCTGTCTCTCCAGCTTATGTACCAGCCTCTTATGCGGTTCTGTGTCAAAGGCTTTCCGACAATCCAAGAAAATGCAGTCCGCCCAGCCCTCTCTTTCTTGCTTAATCTGTGTCACCTGGTCATAGAATTCTCTTAAGCCAGTCAGGCAAGATTTACCCTCCCTGAACCCATGTTGTCAATTTGTCACGAAGTCCCTTCTCTCCAGATGTGCTTCCAGGTTTTTTCTCACGATCTTCTCCATCACCTTGCATGGTATACAAGTCAAGGATACTGGCCTGTAGTTCAGTGCCTCTTGCCTGTCGCCCTTTTTGTATATTGGGACCACATTCGCCGTCTTCCATATTTCTGGTAGGTCTCCCGTCTCCAGTGACCTACTATACACTATGGAGAGTGGCAAGCAAAGTGCCTCTGCACACTCTTTCAGTACCCATGGCGAGATCCCGTCTGGATCAACAGCCTTTCTAACATCCAGATCCAGCAGGTGTCTCTTGACCTCCTCTCTCGTAATTTCAGACCTCTCGTGTGTGTGTGTGTGTGTGTGTGTGTGTGTGTGTGTGTGTGTGTGTGTGTGTGTGTGTGTGTGTGTGTGTGTGTGTGTGTGTGTGTGTGTGTGTGTAATACCTTCGACCGCTGTGTAACTTATTATCATTTAGGTACGATCACTGAACTGCTGTGGACGCTGTTATTCTTTAGGTACGATGCCTGAAGAACTATTTTCGCTTAGTTACGATACCCTAGGTTCCCGTGTATGATCGAATCGCTTAATTACGATACCTTAGGCCCCTGTATGCGTCATTATCACTAAGATACGATATTCTAGGCCACTGTGTACGCTAATCCCGCAAAGTTACGATACCCCTAGACGCCTGTGTTCGTCATTATCGCTTCGTTACGATACCCTAGACCTGTGTTACGATACAGTACGACACAGTTCCGCTCCATGACACAAACTAACTGCTGGACACAAGTCAGCTGCACGACACAAAAAAGTCCACTTGACAAGAGGAATACAAATAAAAGAGGAATACTTGTGACAGTATAATTGGTCCTATGAAATGTATTGATCCTGTCATCGCTGGGGTCAACACGACCTCTCAGAGATGAACTGGTTTAGACCTCCCGAGTCTGTTTTGTATTTTTTTCATTAATTTCTATTGTAAAATTCAGAGTGTGTCGTGTTTAATATTGATGGTGTTGTAATACTGTTGTTCCCGTCTTCATGTAAAGTTAAATATGAGGGAAACTGCAGCTCCTTTAGGTCCATGTGAGGTAGCTCCTATTGGTCCATGTGAGGCAGCTCCTATTGGTCCATGTGAGGTAGCTCCTATTGGTCCATGTGAGGCAGCTCCTATTGGTCCATGTGAGGCAGCTGCTATTTATATCCACCCTCAACACTTTCATATATATGTAACCTAACCTAATATACACTAACCCGGCCTAACCTGACCTGACCTAACCTCGCCTGACCTAACTTCGCCTGACCTAATTTAACCTAGCCATAATTTGACCAGACCAATTCTAACCCGACCTAGCAGAGCCAGATTTGACCTAACTTAACCTAACATAACCTGACTTGACCTGACCTGACCTAACTTAACCTATAACCATCTGCTTGAAACAGATCAACGACGCGGCGTTGTTTATGTGACCAGGTAATCTGTTCCATAAATACACAGTCCTCTTTCCTATCCGGCTCTGACCAGAATACACCAAGGCCTCGCCTGAAGGTATACATAAATACATAATGAATCTATTGTTTGCTGTATCGTGGTGGATGTCATATATTTAGCAACTCGCTCTCTGTGTTTCTTTAATCACCATCTGGCATTGACTATAGTATCTATAGTTAGTCGTTAGCCAGGACTGAGATACAAACAAAATATACCACGATCCAACATTATGCTTCAGTAGTCATTAATCGTCACACCAGTGTTAAGCGTCAGTCAGCATCAAGTACTAACAACGATTAATCACTAACAAACATTATAGCCATCAAGCGAGAATGAAAATCAACCAATATTGACCACCTACCAACATTAACGATCAACATCGACACCAATCAACATTCCCCACCTACCAACATCGACCACCAACCAACAGTGATCTGCAACCGACACTGACCTGCAACCAGTATTGACCACCAGCCAACATTAAGCACTAACCAACACTGACTTCCAGCCAGTATTGACCACCAACCAACAACCAACATTAACCACCAACCGACATTGATTAGCAATATTAATCACCAACCAACATTAACATCTAACTGACATTGACCAACAACCAACTTTATCCAAAAACCACCACTGACCACCAATCAACATTAACCACCATCCAACATTAACCACTAACCAACATTAACCACCAACTAACATTAACCCCCAATCAGTATTAAACACCAACTAACATTAACCCCCAATCAGTATTAAACACCAACCAACATTAACCCCCAATCAGTATTAAACACCAATCAACATTAACCCCCAACAACCAGTATTGACCAACAACCAACTTTATCCAAAAACCACCACTGACCACCAATCAACATTAACCACCAATCAACATTAACCACCATCCAACATTACCCACCAACCAACATTAACCACCAATCAACATTAACCACCAACCAACATTAACCTCCAATCAATATTAACCACGAACCAACATTAACCACCAACGAACATTAACCACTAACCAACATTAACCACCAACCAACATTAACCTCCAATCAATATTAACCACGAACCAACATTAACCACCAACCAACATTAACCACCAACCAACATTAACCACCAACCAACATTAACCACCAACCAACATTAACCTCCAATCAATATTAACCACGAACCAACATTAACCACCAATCAACATTAACAACCAACCAACATTAACCACCAACGAACATTAAACACCAACCAACATTAACCACCAACGAACATTAAACACCAACCAACATTAACCACCAATCAACATTAACAACCAACCAACATTAACCACCAACCAACATTAACAACCAACCAACATTAACCACCAACGAACATTAAACACCAACCAACATTAACCTCCAATCAACATTAACCACCAACCAACATTAACCACCAATCAACATTAACCACCTATCAACATTAACCAGCAACGAACATTAACCACCAACCAACATTAACCACCAACCAACATTAACCACCAACGAACGTTAACCACCAACCAACATTAACCACCAATCAACATTAACCACCTATCAACATTAACCACCCATCAACATTAACCACCAACGAACATTAACCACCAATCAACATTAACCACCAATCAACATTAACCACCTATCAACATTAACCACCAACGAACATTAACCACCAATCAACATTAACCACCAACCAACATTAACCACCAATCAACATTAACCACCAACGAACATTAACCACCAATCAACATTAACCACCAACCAACATTAACCACCAATCAACATTAACCACCAACGAACATTAACCACCAATCAACATTAACCACCAATCAACATTAACCACCTATCAACATTAACCACCAACGAACATTAACCACCAATCAACATTAACCACCAATCAACATTAACCACCAACGAACATTAACCACCAATCAACATTAACCACCAATCAACATTAACCACCAATCAACATTAACCACCTATCAACGTTAACCAGCAACGAACATTAACCACCAACCAACATTTACCACCAACCAACATTAACCACCAACCAACATTAACCACCAACCAACATTAACCACCAATCAACATTACCCACCACCAACATTTACCACCAACCAACATTAACCACATATCAACATTAACCGCCAATCAACAATCACTAACCAGTATTGACCCACCAACCAACAATAACCAACATTAACCACAAACCTGAATTTACCCTCGATCTTCCTGCTTCCCAGAAAGCCAAATTGACCCCCGGACACCTACCCTGACCCCTGACCCCTGACCCCTGACCCCTCCACCCAAGCCTCATCCTCCCCACGATAATTACCCATTGAATCACCCATCCCTCCTCCCCCCCTTAGAAATAATAATAATTATTATAATAACTTGAGTTTTAAAATATTCGATGTTGTGACAAAAAACTCACAACTTTGGACGGACGCACAATGTAATCAGAACTGTATCTCCATTGTTCTATTTTGGTATTATGACCGACAGGAAAATAACCAACAGATGTCCGCTACAAATGGTGAATATTATTCGCGAACAGTGAGTAATTTCGACTGCATGTGACGTGAGTAAGAGCGAGGGATGAACACAGTGCCGCAGCCGGTAATGCTGGGTCCGCAAATTGCTTTTTTGTGGGTGGGTGAGGGGGGGGGGGAGAGGGGGGTTGGTCACACATCCCGTGAATTGACATTTATACACACACATTACCCGACCAGTCCAGCGGTAATGGGAAGATTTTGTGTTTGTCAGTGTGGTGGCGGTAGTTGTAGGAGACGTAGAGGTTATAGTAGTAGAAACTGTTGTGTAGTAGTATTAAGTTTTGGTTTACCTGGTGATAACCTTACGGTTTTAAGAGTTGTTCTACTCTGTGAGCCTGGCCAGTGAGCAGCCTTCCCTGGCGAGAGCCCGCTTGGTGTGTGACGCTGTCTGAGGTGGTCCTCAGGCCCAGGTGGTCCTCAGGCCCAGGTGGTCCTCAGGCCCAGGTGGTCCTCAGGCCCAGGTGGTCCTCAGACCCAGGTGGTCCTCAGGCCCAGGTGGTCCTCAGGCCCAGGTTGTCCTCAGGCCCAGGTGGTCCTCAGGCCCAGGTGGTCCTCAGACCCAGGTGGTCCTCAGGCCCAGGTGGTCTTCAGGCCCACGTGGTCCTCAGGCCCAGGTGGTCCTCAGGCCCGGGTGGTCCTCAGGCCCAGGTGGTCCTCAGGCCCAGGTGGTCCTCAGGCCCAGGTGGTCCTCAGACCCAGGTGGTCCTCAGGCCCAGGTGGTCTTCAGGCCCACGTGGTCCTCAGGCCCAGGTGGTCCTCAGGCCCGGGTGGTCCTCAGGCCCAGGTGGTCCTCAGGCCCAGGTGGTCCTCACACCTTTGAGGCAAACACTCCAGGAGACGATGAACCAAGTCACACTGAGGTGCCAACAGGCAAAAGAGAACTTTATACGAAAAACAAAAGAAATGTACCATAGAATATAATAACATATGGTACAATAGACAGCGTGTCAAGAAGCACAAACTGAAAGAACGAAGAAGTTGAAGAAATATAGAGGGCAAATAACAGAGGAAAACCGGAATAGATGCAACACGACACTAAATGAATATGTAAATATAAGAAGATTATCAGAAAGAAACTATGAAAATGTTGCTTCTAAAGCAAAGAAACAAGGACAACTCCTACACAATCATTTAAGGAAGAAACTGAGAGGTAACGATCAAGGGGGAAGTTGCTGTGCAGGAAATGATAAGGAACTTAATGCCAGCATCCGGGGAGTGTTCACAACTGAGCCTGAACACCTCCCGCAGCTAGAAGAGGACGCAGCCCCTGACGAGAGACTGTTATACATTGAGGTAACAACAGAGGAAGGAAACAACTATCATCACTAGACGAAGCTATTGGACCAAACAGTGTATCACCAAGTATGTTAAAAACGAAACACATCCTCAGTGAACCACTATCGACGACCATTAATGAGTCACTTGCAAAGGATGATTTGTCTAGCTGCCGGAAGAAATCAAGTGTGGTTCTAATTTACAAGACAAAGAGATAAGGAAGAAGCACTTAACTACAGTCCAGTGTCACTGACAAGTATCTCCTGCAAAGTACTTGAAAGATTAACAAGGATAACACTAGTTACACATAAGAAAGAATCTGGTACGTAAACAAACACCAACATAGCTGTAGGGAAGGAAAATCATGCCTATGAACCAACTGGAGTTCTATGATAAAGTAACAAAAATATGGCAGGACAGAGAAGGTTGGGAAAATTGCTTATTTCAGGAGTGCCAAGAAGCCTTTGATATAGTGCCACACAAGAGATTAATACACAAACGTGAGAGGCTGGCGGGAGTAGGGGAAAAACACTAACATGGGTAAAGAATTACCTACCAGATAGGAGTCAGAGAGTAATAGTGAAGGGCGAGAAGTCGGACTGACATAGGGTAACCAGAGAAGTACTTCAAGGATTGGTGCTAGTACCCATTGCATTCCTGAGTTATGTCAAATGCCTATATAGAGGAATTACCTATCTACATCCTATATGTCGATGTTTGCAGACGAAGAAATACTAATAAGAGTTGTGACAGATAAGATTGTAAGATTCTCCCAGACGACTTAATTATCGAGATGCAGAGTTGATGCGAGAAATGGCTACTAGAGTTCAAAATAAACAAGTGTAAGTTGATGAAAATGGGATTAGGAGCCAGGAAACCAAAAGGACAGTACACGATGAAGATAACCTATCTCCCTAACGACTAGACCTACACACACACACACACACACACACACACACACACACTAAAAAATAATAACTCCACAGAACCCTGACGTTTGAAGATAATTAGCCTCCATAAACAGCCTCTACCGCAATGTTAAACTGTACATTTCCCGGCATGGGGGGCCGGGAGGCCAGAGGCAGAGTCATCGCTCCTCCCCAAGAAACTAGGTCATCCCTCGGTATGTTCCCTCCAATCATTTCGTTCTCTAAAGTACTTGTGTTGGTCCTTGAGGAGGAAAAGGAGGAGGAAGCTCCTCGCCTCATAACCTCGTTTACTCACATACTCACAGGCACACACCGTCTCTCTCTCTCACTATGTTTACATTTGAGAGAGAGAGAGTCGTGAGGACAATGGGAGAGGATTAAGTAAAGGAAGCAGTAATAACGCCGCCACCTTCCTACGTCAGTTCCAGTACAACAACCCAGCTGTTGGCTCTCACAGGAGCGTCAACAGTTCAAGTAACCTCTTCTTGAGGTAGTTATCTTGAGGTTCTTTTGAAGTGATTTCGGGGCATAGCGTCCCCGCGGCCCGGTCCTCGACCAGGCCTCCTTTTTGTTACACACCCCCAGGAAGCAGCCCGTAGCAGCTGTGTAATTCCTAGGTACCTATTTACTGCTAGGTAACAGGGGCATGAGAGTGAAAGAAACATTTTGCTTAGGTTATACCACGTTGAGAATACATCACCTTAAATGCCTCAAAGTGGGGGGGGGGGGCTGTGTTAAAGGCATACAAAGTAGGGCGTTTATGCTTTACTTTGTGAACATTGTACGCTCATAAAACTATAATATTATTGTATTAGGCTTCACAACAGTCGCCCACGGGAGGGGTTAAAGGCACCACACACACACACACATATATATATATATATATATATATATATATATATATATATATATATATATATATATATATATATATATATATATATATATATATATATGTGTGTGTGTGTGTGTGTGTGTGTGTGTGTGTGTGAACAAGCTTGAATGGTCCCCAAGCATACATGCGACTGAAAACTCCACACCCCAGAAGTGACTCGAACTCAGACCCCCAGGAGCACAATGCATCTGGGGTACATGGTACCTTAACCGCTTGACCATCAGTGACCGTACAAAAGACAATGGTACCCGAGACTAATTCCCCATCGCCCCGACGGCACTTTGTTGGTAATCTTGGGCATAGTTATTTCATCAAATCACCTCATTTTGTGAGGGGGCCATTAGCTTCGAGGAATTAGCCTCGGCTAATTCTTCAGAATGAATACATCTTCAGAAGGATTTACCACCTGGCAACGCGTTGCTGTGGCTCAGCAATGCATGCACATTGCTGAGACACAGCAACCCTTCCCAGTCCCCTAGTCCTCCCCACCGTTACCCCTCTCCCTAGTCCCCTCGTCCTCCATACCATTACCCCGTCCCCCTCATCCTCCCCACCATATACCACTCCCCCGTCCCAAAGTATTCCCCCTCCATTCCAAACTCCCCCGTCCCCTCGTCCTCCCCACCATCACCCACTGCCCAGTCCCATCGTCCTCCCCACCATCACCACTCCCATCCCCTCGTCCTACCCACCATCCCCCCACTCTCGTCACCTCATCCTCCTCATTATTTCCCACTCCCTCGTCCGATGCGTTCTCAAATGACCTGATGTTCCCATTACTGAAATATAAGAAAAACAGTTAAAAAAAAATGAAAAACTATGAAAATAAAATAAAAAAATAAACTATACTCACGAAAAGAACGGTAAGGTAAACAACACAGCTCAATTCCAACGCAATGTCACACAAAATAATTAAATCGAAATTTATGAAAAATCAATTCATCAATGCAATCGGAGACATTGAAATAGAATCATAACATATTTAGTATAGCGTGTGTTGTTTTACGTGCCACAGATGGCGCGCTTTATCCAAAAAAGCATGTTGTAACCTGTCACATGTGTGGCATCTATATAGTATGTAAATAAAAACACGTGTGTATTCGAATGGAACGTTGTGTCAAAATTTCAAACTAATCGATGAAGAACTTTTGGAGATTACAGTGTGTGTGTTGCTTTTATGTGCAACAAATGGCGCTGTTTTTGCAAAAAAGCATGTTTTTACTTGTCACAGACGTGACATCTATATAGTAGGTATATAAAAACAAGCTCGTAGGCGAATGGAACGTTGTGTCAAAATTTCAAAACAGTCGGTAAAGAACTTTCAGCGATTAGCGATTGTGGACAAACAAACATTTACATTTTTATTTAAATAGATATATGCAATTGACAATCACGAAACACTGATCATTTGTATGCGGAAAATCCACAGAGAAATGGGAAAGGGGGATGAACGTTTCGGCCGATCAAAGCCATTGTCAACACCAGACTGAATGAGAGGAACAGAGGGAGGGTGGAGGCCAACAACTGAGACCTGACCACCCATCCCCTGGGAAAGATTTACCCAGAAACAGGAATAGATTAGCTTAGAACAGTCAAAAGGAACAAGCAGCCTGAGAATAAGTATGAAAGATTAAACAAAAAGCCTCATTGAACAAATACATAATATTTGATTATAATATTGTATTGAGCCATTGTACCACTTCCAGGATATATATAAATATATTATATATATATATATATATATATATATATATATATATATATATATATATATATATATATATATATATATATATACACACACTGGCGGAGAGGTGGTGGTCAAAGAGTATCTGCGGCTCCGTGACTAAGTCATCATGCAACAACTTGTTGAGAAAAACTGGCACCAGCAACATGGCGGACCTGTGTCAAGTATGACTCGAGCGTCGACAGTTTCCGTGCAGAGCTCCCACGCACGCACGCACTCACGCACACCACACGTGCATGACAGTAGCCGCAAATTCATGACCCCCTCGCTGGTCTGGAACACTTCCAGGTCCCCCCTCGCTGGTCTGGAACACTTCCAGGACCCCCTCGCTGGTCTGGAACACTTCCAGGACCCCCTCGCTGGTCTGGAACACTTCCAGGTCCCCGTCGGTGGTCTGGAACACTTCCAGGACCCCCTCGCTGGTCTGGAACACTTCCAGGTCCCCGTCGCTGGTCTGGAACACTTCCAGGTCCCCCCTCGCTGGTCTGGAACACTACCAGGACCCCCTCGCTGGTCTCGAACACTTTCAGGACCCCCTCGCTGGTCTGGAACACTTCCAGGACCCCCTCGCTGGTCTGGAACACTTCCAGGACTCCCTCGCTGGTCTGGAGCACTTCCAGGACCCCCTCGCTGGTCTGGAACACCCCTCGGTACCCCGACCAATCCCTCTGGCGAGGTACACACGAACATTTGGTTACAATCATTCGAAAAATATATAAAAGGGATGACATATAACCCGGGACCGGCCGCGCCGCGTTAATGGCGGGAATAAATTGAGGTCTACAGGATCGAGAAAATTGGGTAAAAGTTCATCAATAATAGTGATTAATTGCTGGGAATTTTGGACTTTCATTTGGCGGGAGGGAGGCGTACTGGCCTGCACGTGATACCAATGGGTATACTCCCTATTTCCTGTGGGTATACTCCCTATTTTCTTTGGGTATACTCCCTATTTTCTTTGGGTATACTCCCTATTTCCTTTGGGTATATTTCCTGTGGGTATACTCCCTATTTCCTGTGGGAATACTCTCTATTTCCTGTGGGCATACTCCCTATTTCCTGTGGGTATACTCTCTATTTCCTGTGGGGTATACTCCCTATTTCCTGAGGGTATACTCCCTAATTCCTGTGGGTATACCTCCTATTGCCTGTGGGTATACTTCCTATTTCCTGTGGGTAGTCTCCCTATTTCCTGTGGGTATACTCCCTATTTCCTGTGGGTATAGTAGCACTGGTCAATGTAGCACAGGTCACTGTAGCACAGGTCACTGTATCACTGATCACTGTAGCACTGGTCACTGGATATTTTAGCACCGGTCACTGTATCACTGGTCACTGTAGCACTGGTCACTGTAGCACTGGTCACTGTATCACTGGTCACTGTATCACTGGATATTTTGCACTGGTCACTGTATCACTGGTCACTGGATATTTTAGCACTGATCACTGTAGCACTGGTTACTGTAGCACTGGTTACTGTAGCACTGGTCACTGTATCACTGGTCACTGTATCACTGGATATTTTAGCACTGGTCACTGTAGCACTGGTCACTGTATCACTGGATATTTTAGCACTGGTTACTGTATCACTGGTCACTGTATCACTGGTCACTGTAGCACTGTATATTTTAGCACGGTCAATGTAGCACTGGTCACTGTAGCACTGGACACTGTAGCATTGGTCATTGTAGCACTATTCACTGTAGCACTGGTCACTGTAGCACTATTCACTGTAGCACTGGTCACTGTATCACTGGATATTTTAGCACTGGTCACTGTAGCACTGGTCACTGTAGCACTGGTCACTGGTACCACTGGTCACTGTATCACTGGTCACTGGTATATCAGCACGTGATATATAAATTAGGTGACTCTTGCTAGAGTTCTGATCTCAATCTACTATCATTACCCTTAATGACAGTTGCCTTGTCGGCAGCAAAGCCAATCATATATACAAATGGAATACAATGCTTTTGAACGAGCAAATTTTATAATGACAAACAGACCATCTGCTGCAGCGACAGTCACATCAATTAACTTCAGACAAAAATCTTGGTCCAGATTCGTTGTTATTGTCAATTAGGAAAACTAACAGCCAAAGCAAGTTGTTTGGAGTTGATTCATCAACTAATAAAGACAACTTTTGTGTTCCTTGTTTATCTGCAATTTGAGCTAATCTTTCCTTACCTTTACAGTTAAAAACTGAGCCTTCAGATACAGTCTGGCCAGAGTGTATATTTGGAGCAATATTTGAGTCTGGATATGCTTTGTCCTGCCATCTTTGTCACATGATTCATCACACTAAATGGAGGACTATAGGGGTTA
The DNA here is from genome assembly GCF_040958095.1 of Procambarus clarkii. Lineage (NCBI taxonomy): Eukaryota > Metazoa > Arthropoda > Malacostraca > Decapoda > Cambaridae > Procambarus > Procambarus clarkii. The sequence continues at coordinate 50,265,842 of NC_091150.1, read as the reverse complement.
TAAAGAATTTTTTTAACCACAACAATCTACTTTTAGCCACACTTTTGTGTCATTGAAATTGACCTATGAACTCTTGTATCAGATGTTGCTCCAGGCTCTTGGCTTATGATACATTGCCTCTCAATGCCGACAATATAAAGACTATATATTTATATAAAGATTATGTTTATATATAGTGGGGTTACCACGTCTGGTGCAATTGTTGGGTCCCACACCCTTGAGGAAGAAAATAAAGAGTATTCAGAGAAGACGTTGTGGATTCTCACTGAACACTGTAATCTTTTCTTCTCCTACCACCCCATTCTTTTTTATCAGTTTCATTTTATTTTATTACATTGCTACAGTGTACAGAGAACACATATATATAACAATCAGTGTTCGAAGACCTCGTCCAGCTCTTCGGATGTTGGGTGCGTGCCCAAGATACAGCACGCATTTCCCCTCTAAACTGCGACACTGAGGCGCTGGAACAGGAAACTGGCCGCTCTTGAGTCTCTAGTTTTTCCAATGAGGTCCTCACCCACCTCCCTTAGGAGCTCAAGTGCACATTTACCCCAGGCTCCCAGAGTCTCAGAGCCTATCGGCACGACCCTGGCTAGCCTCGCCCTGTCACACGCAAGTATAACATACCAATGGCCACTACCAGTACTAGTGACTGCTTACACTGTACACACGGCTTCGGAACATCAAAGGAAATTCCAATTATAATAGACTCCTCTTAGCTACACTGAACTCTTTAAGCGAATCAATTTTGTAATCAACCGCTTTTGGTGAAGACGATGAGTCACAATAACGTGGCTGAAGATATGGTGACTAAACCTCTCATTAGACCGACGTTTCGGTCCGTCCTGGACCATTATCAAGCCGATTGTGGACCATTATCACACTCGACTTGATAATTTGAAGTTAGAGGTTAGATAATGGTCCAGTACGGACCGAAAGGTCGTCGTCTCCTCATCTTCTGGTGTGTTGGTTGGTCGTCATTATGTTAAAAGACTGAATTGTCATCTTGACGACGGGCTGTTGTTCTTATATAGTGACTTATTAGTGTGACTAAATTGTGCCTCTTAACATAGTAGCCTAATTGCCACTAGTTTATAATCAATATTTTTTCTTTAATCTTAATTTTCTTACTTCTTAATGTAAAGAAATATAAATTTCCTAGTGGTACAAAATGTTACAAAATAAGCCTTTGTTTCATAATGAACGATATCAGTACCGCTAGTTTCAAATTGTTACTGTTTTGATACAAGTGAAGCGCAGGCGGCAGCGGGAAACAGTGTGATCGTGCGGGAACATGCTCATCATTTACATTATATTTTGTTTTTCAGGTCAACCACAGACTATCAAGGCGACGGATCAGTTTGATACAGAGTGACAAAACATACGCCCCCATACACCAAGCACAGCGACCCATAAAGCTGCAAGAGTGAAGACCTCAACTCAGCTTAACAGCCACGAACGAGCCTTAAATATCACACATGATGTTTTGAAGTAGTTCAAACTACATGCGAAAAGGATATGTGGGCGTCATCTCTTAAGCCCTTTCCGCGCACTTCCAGCAACCTTCTCTGCAGAAAATACGCGTCACGGTATCGTTGTAGATCTCGACCATCAGGAGTAAGAGGAGTATAACATGCCGTGCAAAATCGCAGTTATGTTACCGGGAGCCGATGAGTCTTCACCAGGCTCGCGCGAGCGCTTCATTACGGAGGATGATGAGAGATGACACCGAGAGTCGCTCGATCGCGGCGTTGCACTAAGAACCTCGTGCCACGAGACACTTACATGGACTCTTCTGACGCTAAAAGCTTCAGGTTTCTTCAGGATCTTATGAGGCAAGAATGATAAAATGAAGGCTGTAGCAAGTATATGTCGTCTTCCACTGTCAGTACCTTTAGGTAATCACACCGGCGGCGTCTAAAAGCCCTCACAGACGGGCGAATCCTTGACCAACTCAGCAATACTGACTTTAGGGTCTGGGAGGACCGCAAGACGGTCTTCAAGGATCACAAGACACTCTACGAAACACTTCAGTGAAATAAGGCTATCTTTGACTCCCTCTAGAAGATGAGAACTCAAGTCCCTGCTGCGTCCTCCGGGAACTCTGGCCACAGCGGGGTGTTCAGTGGCCCCTTCATGAGGCCTGTGTGTCAGTACCTGGTGAGGGCCAGAGAGATCGTGGTGCCCTTTTCACCTGGCGCTGGCAGGAGTCACACCAGCCTGAAGCTCTCAACGAAGCCCATCTTGCAAGCTTTCGGAATGGAAAACAAAACAACCAATGCGACGCTTATTGCTGAATCTGAATTAAAAACAAAGAATGATAATTTATTTGTATTATCAGTAAAATCTGGCGAAAGTTGTCAAGGGAAAGGTGCCATGTCCATCGTGACCTCGCCAGCTGGAGCGCCACCAGCTAATCAGGGTTTGGAAAAAGACAAACGTAAATTCCATAAAGTTTCCACAAACTTTTTACTAAAAGAAAGAAATAATGAGATAAAGAACTCAAGATCAACACTACCTGATGATGTTGACAACACAGACCAATCACTCCAAGATGCTGCTCCTTCCGCAAGACGATATTCACAACTTCAAGAACGGAAGACAGAGATGAGACCTCCCACAGACTCTTCCAGTGGCGTTCAATCCAAGATGGTCAAGGTGGTTGGGCCCCATCCCTCCACTTCAACCTCTCCGAGCTCTTTCTCCTCCCATCCATTCCAGTTGTTAAATAATCGCATTGACTTAGCACCTTCGAATGATAATTACTTTCTCTCTCCCGGGGCGCGTCCCGGGGAGCAAAACAGATGTTTAGCTACCTCATTAGACACATTCCTAAACAAAGAAAACAAGAGGAAAACCCCACTTCCAGCCCTCGATCATTCACCACCAGGTAAGGAAGACAATCCAGTAAACACCTCCACCATCCACGGCCGAAAGGTCCTCAACGATGCCAACGCCACTAGAGGCACACAGAAGGGAGAATGCCACCTGTCTACATCTAGTATAAGTATATCTTGCAGTTACCTCCAAGACAATAACAGCAGCACAACTGCAACTTCAAGCTCTAAATGTCAATATTTCAACACTAACAAGTCAGGTGAGCTAACAAGTAATACTTGTCAATACCTCAAAACAAACAAGAGCAAGTCAGTTGAGCCAACAAGTAATACTTGTCAATATCTCAACACTAACAAGAGCAAGTCAGTTGAGTCAACAAGTAATACTTCTCAATGTCTTAACACTAACAAGAGCAAGTCAGTTGAGCCAACAAGTAATACTTGTCAATATCTCAACACTAACAAGAGCAAGTCAGTTGAGTCAACAAGTAATACTTCTCAATGTCTTAACACTAACAAGAGCAAGTCAGTTGAGCCAACAAGTAATACTTGTCAATATCTCAACACTAACAAGAGCAAGTCAGTTGAGTCAACAAGTAATACTTCTCAATGTCTTAACACTAACAAGAGCAAGTCAGTTGAGCCAACAAGTAATACTTGTCAATATCTCAACACTAACAAGTCAGTTGAGTCAACAAGTAATACTTGTCAATATCTCAACACTAACAAGAGCAAGTCAGTTGAGCCAACAAGTAATACTTGTCAATATCTCAACACTAACAAGTCAGTTGAGCCAACAAGTAATCCTTGTCAATATCTAAACACTAACAAGAGCAAGTCAGCTGAGCCAACAAGTAATACTTGTCAATATCTCAACACTAACAAGAGCAAGTCAGTTGAGCCAACAAGTAATACTTCTCAATATCTTAACACTAACAAGTCAGCTGAGCCAACAAGTAACACTTGTCGATATCTTAACACTAACAAGTCAGCTGAGCCAACAAGTAATATTTGTCAATATCTCAACACTAACAAGAGCAAGTTAGTTGAGCCAACAAGTAATACTTGTCAATATGTCAACACTAACAAGTCAGGTGAGCCAACAAGTAATACTTGTCAATATCTCAACACTGACAAGTCAGTTGAGTCAACAAGTAATACTTGTCAATATCTCAACACTAACAAGTCAGCTGAGCCAACAAGTAATACTTGTCAATACCTCAACACTAACAAGAGCAAGTCAGCTGAGCCAACAAGTAATACTTGTCAATATCTCAACACTAACAAGAGCAAGTCAGTTGAGCCAACAAGTAATACTTGTCAATATCTCAACACTAACAAGAGCAAGTTAGTTGAGCCAACAAGTAATACTTGTCAATATCTCAACACTAACAAGAGCAAGTTAGTTGAGCCAACAAGTAATACTTGTCAATATCTCAACACTAACAAGAGCAAGTCAATTGAGCCAACAAGTAATACTTGTCAATATCTCAACACTAACAAGAGCAAGTCAGCTGAGCCAACAAGTAATACTTGTCAATATCTCAACACTAACAAGAGCAAGTCAGCTGAGCCAACAAGTAATACTTGTCAATATCTCAACACTAACAAGAGCAAGTTAGTTGAGCCAACAAGTAATACTTGTCAATATCTCAACACTAACAAGTCAGCTGAGCCAACAAGTAATACTTGTCAATATCTCAACACTAACAAGTCAGCTGAGCCAACAAGTAATACTTGTCAATACCTCAACACTAACAAGAGCAAGTCAGCTGAGCCAACAAGTAATACTTGTCAATATCTCAACACTAACAAGAGCAAGTCAGCTGAGTCAACAAGTAATAATTGTCAATATCTCAACACTAACAAGTCAGCTGAACCAACAAGTAATACTTGTCAATATCTCAACACTAACAAGAGCAAGTCAGCTGAGCCAACAAGTAATACTTGTCAATATGTCAACACTAACAAGAGCAAGTCAGCTGAGCCAACAAGTAATACTTGTCAATATCTCAACACTAATAAGTCAGTTGAGCCAACAAGTAATACTTGTCAATATCTCAACACTAACAAGAGCAAGTCAGCTGAGCCAACAAGTAATACTTGTCAATATCTCAACACTAACAAGAGCAAGTCAGCTGAGTCAACAAATAATACTTGTCAAAATCTCAACACTGACAAGTCAGTTGAGCCAACAAGTAATACTTGTCAATATCTCAACACTAACAAGAGCAAGTCAGCTGAGCCAACAACAAGTAATACTTGTCAATATCTCAACACTAACAAGAGCAAGTCAGCTGAGCCAACAAGTAATACTTGGCAATATGTCAACACTAACAAGTCAGCTGAGCCAACAAGTAATACTTGTCAATATCTCAACACTAATAAGTCAGTTGAGCCAACAAGTAATACTTGTCAATATCTCAACACTAACAAGAGCAAGTCAGCTGAGCCAACAAGTAATACTTGTCAATATCTCAACACTAACAAGAGCAAGTCAGCTGAGTCAACAAATAATACTTGTCAAAATCTCAACACTGACAAGTCAGTTGAGCCAACAAGTAATACTTGTCAATATCTCAACACTAACAAGAGCAAGTCAGCTGAGCCAACAACAAGTAATACTTGTCAATATCTCAACACTAACAAGAGCAAGTCAGCTGAGCCAACAAGTAATACTTGGCAATATGTCAACACTAACAAGTCAGCTGAGCCAACAAGTAATACTTGTCAATACCTCAACACTAACAAGTCAGCTGAGCCAACAAGTAACACTTGTCGATATCTTAATACTAACAAGTCAGCTGAGCCAACAAGTAATACTTGTCAATATCTCAACACTAACAAGAGCAAGTTAGTTGAGCCAACAAGTAATACTTGTCAATATCTCAACACTGACAAGTCAGTTGAGCCAACAAGTAATACTTGTCAATATCTTAACACTAACAAGAGCAAGTCAGGTGAGCCAACAAGTAATACTTGTCAATATCTCAACACTAACAAGTCAGTTGAGCCAACAAGTAATACTTGTCAATACCTCAACACTAACAAGAGCAAGTCAGTTGAGCCAACAAGTAATACTTGTCAATATCTCAACACTAACAAGTCAGCTGAGCCAACAAGTAATACTTGTCAATATCTCAACACTAACAAGAGCAAGTCAGTTGAGCCAACAAGTAATACTTGTCAATATCTCAACACTAACAAGAGCAAGTCAGCTCAGCCAACAAGTAATACTTGTCAATATCTCAACACTAACAAGAGCAAGTCAGTTGAGCCAACAAGTAATACTTGTCAATATCTCAACACTAACAAGTCAGCTGAGCCAACAAGTAATACTTGTCAATATCTCAATACTAACAAGAGCAAGTCAGCTGAGCCAACAAGTAATACTTGTCAATATCTCAACACTAACAAGGCAGTTGATCCAACAAGTAATACTTGTCAATACCTCAACACTAATAAGAGCAAGTCAGCTGAGCCAACAAGTAATACTTGTCAATATCTCAACACTAACAAGAGCAAGTCAGGTGAGCCAACAAGTAATACTTGTCAATATCTCAACACTGACAAGTCAGCTGAGCCAACAAGTAATACGTGTCAATATCTCAACACTAACAAGTCAGCTGAGTCAACAAGTAATACTTGTCAATACCTCAACACTAACAAGAGCAAGTCAGTTGAGCCAACAAGTAATACTTGTCAATATCTCAACACTAACAAGTCAGTTGAGCCAACAAGTAATACTTGTCAATATCTTAACACTAACAAGAGCAAGTCAGGTGAGCCAACAAGTAATACTTGTCAATATCTCAACACTGACAAGTCAGGTGAGCCAACAAGTAATACTTGTCAATATCTCAACACTAACAAGAGCAAGTCAGCTGAGCCAACAACAAGTAATACTTGTCAATATCTCAACACTAACAAGAGCAAGTCAGTTGAGTCAACAAGTAATACTTGTCAATATCTCAACACTAACAAGTCAGCTGAGCCAACAAGTAATACTTGTCAATATCTCAACACTAACAAGAGCAAATCAGTTGAGTCAACAAGTAATACTTGTCAATATCTCAACACTAACAAGAGCAAGTCAGTTGAGTCAACAAGTAATACTTGTCAATATCTCAACACTAACAAGAGCAAGTCAGTTGAGTCAACAAGTAATACTTGTCAATATCTCAACACTAACAAGAACAAGTCAGTTGAGCCAACAAGTAATACTTGTCAATATCTCAACACTAACAAGAGCAAGTCAGCTGAGCCAACAACAAGTAATACTTGTCAATATCTGAACACTAACAAGAGCAAGTCAGGTGAGCTAACAAGTAATACTTGTCAATACCTCAAAACAAACAAGAGCAAGTCAGTTGAGCCAACAAGTAATACTTGTCAATATCTCAACACTAACAAGAGCAAGTCAGTTGAGTCAACAAGTAATACTTCTCAATGTCTTAACACTAACAAGAGCAAGTCAGTTGAGCCAACAAGTAATACTTGTCAATATCTCAACACTAACAAGTCAGTTGAGTCAACAAGTAATACTTGTCAATATCTCAACACTAACAAGAGCAAGTCAGTTGAGCCAACAAGTAATACTTGTCAATATCTCAACACTAACAAGTCAGTTGAGCCAACAAGTAATCCTTGTCAATATCTAAACACTAACAAGAGCAAGTCAGCTGAGCCAACAAGTAATACTTGTCAATATCTCAACACTAACAAGAGCAAGTCAGTTGAGCCAACAAGTAATACTTCTCAATATCTTAACACTAACAAGTCAGCTGAGCCAACAAGTAACACTTGTCGATATCTTAACACTAACAAGTCAGCTGAGCCAACAAGTAATATTTGTCAATATCTCAACACTAACAAGAGCAAGTTAGTTGAGCCAACAAGTAATACTTGTCAATATGTCAACACTAACAAGTCAGGTGAGCCAACAAGTAATACTTGTCAATATCTCAACACTGACAAGTCAGTTGAGCCAACAAGTAATACTTGTCAATATCTCAACACTAACAAGTCAGCTGAGCCAACAAGTAATACTTGTCAATACCTCAACACTAACAAGAGCAAGTCAGCTGAGCCAACAAGTAATACTTGTCAATATCTCAACACTAACAAGAGCAAGTCAGTTGAGCCAACAAGTAATACTTGTCAATATCTCAACACTAACAAGAGCAAGTTAGTTGAGCCAACAAGTAATACTTGTCAATATCTCAACACTAACAAGAGCAAGTTAGTTGAGCCAACAAGTAATACTTGTCAATATCTCAACACTAACAAGAGCAAGTCAATTGAGCCAACAAGTAATACTTGTCAATATCTCAACACTAACAAGAGCAAGTCAGCTGAGCCAACAAGTAATACTTGTCAATATCTCAACACTAACAAGAGCAAGTCAGCTGAGCCAACAAGTAATACTTGTCAATATCTCAACACTAACAAGAGCAAGTTAGTTGAGCCAACAAGTAATACTTGTCAATATCTCAACACTAACAAGTCAGCTGAGCCAACAAGTAATACTTGTCAATATCTCAACACTAACAAGTCAGCTGAGCCAACAAGTAATACTTGTCAATACCTCAACACTAACAAGAGCAAGTCAGCTGAGCCAACAAGTAATACTTGTCAATATCTCAACACTAACAAGAGCAAGTCAGCTGAGTCAACAAGTAATAATTGTCAATATCTCAACACTAACAAGTCAGCTGAACCAACAAGTAATACTTGTCAATATCTCAACACTAACAAGAGCAAGTCAGCTGAGCCAACAAGTAATACTTGTCAATATGTCAACACTAACAAGAGCAAGTCAGCTGAGCCAACAAGTAATACTTGTCAATATCTCAACACTAATAAGTCAGTTGAGCCAACAAGTAATACTTGTCAATATCTCAACACTAACAAGAGCAAGTCAGCTGAGCCAACAAGTAATACTTGTCAATATCTCAACACTAACAAGAGCAAGTCAGCTGAGTCAACAAATAATACTTGTCAAAATCTCAACACTGACAAGTCAGTTGAGCCAACAAGTAATACTTGTCAATATCTCAACACTAACAAGAGCAAGTCAGCTGAGCCAACAACAAGTAATACTTGTCAATATCTCAACACTAACAAGAGCAAGTCAGCTGAGCCAACAAGTAATACTTGGCAATATGTCAACACTAACAAGTCAGCTGAGCCAACAAGTAATACTTGTCAATATCTCAACACTAATAAGTCAGTTGAGCCAACAAGTAATACTTGTCAATATCTCAACACTAACAAGAGCAAGTCAGCTGAGCCAACAAGTAATACTTGTCAATATCTCAACACTAACAAGAGCAAGTCAGCTGAGTCAACAAATAATACTTGTCAAAATCTCAACACTGACAAGTCAGTTGAGCCAACAAGTAATACTTGTCAATATCTCAACACTAACAAGAGCAAGTCAGCTGAGCCAACAACAAGTAATACTTGTCAATATCTCAACACTAACAAGAGCAAGTCAGCTGAGCCAACAAGTAATACTTGGCAATATGTCAACACTAACAAGTCAGCTGAGCCAACAAGTAATACTTGTCAATACCTCAACACTAACAAGTCAGCTGAGCCAACAAGTAACACTTGTCGATATCTTAATACTAACAAGTCAGCTGAGCCAACAAGTAATACTTGTCAATATCTCAACACTAACAAGAGCAAGTTAGTTGAGCCAACAAGTAATACTTGTCAATATCTCAACACTGACAAGTCAGTTGAGCCAACAAGTAATACTTGTCAATATCTTAACACTAACAAGAGCAAGTCAGGTGAGCCAACAAGTAATACTTGTCAATATCTCAACACTAACAAGTCAGTTGAGCCAACAAGTAATACTTGTCAATACCTCAACACTAACAAGAGCAAGTCAGTTGAGCCAACAAGTAATACTTGTCAATATCTCAACACTAACAAGTCAGCTGAGCCAACAAGTAATACTTGTCAATATCTCAACACTAACAAGAGCAAGTCAGTTGAGCCAACAAGTAATACTTGTCAATATCTCAACACTAACAAGAGCAAGTCAGCTCAGCCAACAAGTAATACTTGTCAATATCTCAACACTAACAAGAGCAAGTCAGTTGAGCCAACAAGTAATACTTGTCAATATCTCAACACTAACAAGTCAGCTGAGCCAACAAGTAATACTTGTCAATATCTCAATACTAACAAGAGCAAGTCAGCTGAGCCAACAAGTAATACTTGTCAATATCTCAACACTAACAAGGCAGTTGATCCAACAAGTAATACTTGTCAATACCTCAACACTAATAAGAGCAAGTCAGCTGAGCCAACAAGTAATACTTGTCAATATCTCAACACTAACAAGAGCAAGTCAGGTGAGCCAACAAGTAATACTTGTCAATATCTCAACACTGACAAGTCAGCTGAGCCAACAAGTAATACGTGTCAATATCTCAACACTAACAAGTCAGCTGAGTCAACAAGTAATACTTGTCAATACCTCAACACTAACAAGAGCAAGTCAGTTGAGCCAACAAGTAATACTTGTCAATATCTCAACACTAACAAGTCAGTTGAGCCAACAAGTAATACTTGTCAATATCTTAACACTAACAAGAGCAAGTCAGGTGAGCCAACAAGTAATACTTGTCAATATCTCAACACTGACAAGTCAGGTGAGCCAACAAGTAATACTTGTCAATATCTCAACACTAACAAGAGCAAGTCAGCTGAGCCAACAACAAGTAATACTTGTCAATATCTCAACACTAACAAGAGCAAGTCAGTTGAGTCAACAAGTAATACTTGTCAATATCTCAACACTAACAAGTCAGCTGAGCCAACAAGTAATACTTGTCAATATCTCAACACTAACAAGAGCAAATCAGTTGAGTCAACAAGTAATACTTGTCAATATCTCAACACTAACAAGAGCAAGTCAGTTGAGTCAACAAGTAATACTTGTCAATATCTCAACACTAACAAGAGCAAGTCAGTTGAGTCAACAAGTAATACTTGTCAATATCTCAACACTAACAAGAACAAGTCAGTTGAGCCAACAAGTAATACTTGTCAATATCTCAACACTAACAAGAGCAAGTCAGCTGAGCCAACAACAAGTAATACTTGTCAATATCTGAACACTAACAAGAGCAAGTCAGCTGAGCCAACAAGTAATACTTGTCAATATCTCAACACTAACAAGAACAAGTCTGAACCAGCTAATATAACATGTAAATATCTCACAAATACTAAGAATATTTCAACTGTTGCTGAGAATCTAGGATCATGCGGACCTGAGAGCCATAATGGCTCAATAAGATGTTCTGTAAACAGCAGCGGCTCTCCCAAGTCACGCGTGAGCACGAGCGATAGAAAACTTGCAATTAACACCAAAAACCTTTCAATGAACAGTAAAATTAGCAGCTCTGCCAAGGAGTGGATCAGACCTCAACTCTCCATACCGACGGATGTGGTTGATCGCGGCAACATGTTGGAATTAAAACACCTCAAAACGGACAACTTCCTTCGACAGATATCCGTCGGTCTGAAAAAAATCTCCAACTATAGAAAGGACCTCGATGAATCCTGTGTACCGGTTGCTAAATCATCCATGGATAGACCTGGACCAAAGCAGGTCATGTCCCGCGACGTCCTGGATCAGAAGTCCGTAAATAGGAGAATGTTTGTGTCATCTTTCAGGAAGAGAGAAGCAATGTCGGAGTGCAGAGGAGAGGTTAGTCAGGGCAGCTTCAAGACTAATCATTCACGTCATACTCCGCCCAGTGAGCCCAACCAGAGAACCTCTGCACCAGCCACGCCCACCACCCTCACCACTCCGCCCACTGACCCCCACCAGAGGACCTCTGCACCAGCCACGCCCACCACCCTCAACACTCCGCCCACTGACCCCCACCAGAGGACCTCTGCACCAGCCACGCCCACCACCCTCAACACTCCGCCCACTGACCCCCACCAGAGGACCTCTGCACCAGCCACGCCCACCACCCTCAACACTCCGCCCACTGACCCCCACCAGAGGACCTCTGCACCAGCCACGCCCACCACCCTCAACACAGTCTTGCACATGCTCAACCAAAAGAAGATCGAGAATGAAAGTTCTACTGAAGATTCATCACGAAGATTTAAAAACGGTCAAAAAGTTCTGTTTTGTAAGTACCTGAAATCAGACGGAGAACTTGAAGTACCGTCCAATAGTGTAGCGTGTGAGTATCTTATTTGGCCGCGAGGGACGGGCTCTCCAGCGGTGTTGCCATCGAGGGTAAGAGGCACGGGAGAATGTGCAGACCGGGCGATGGGGTCTCTTGGAGCGGTCCAGAAAACTAGCAGCAACTCTCAATATTCACTATGTCTGATGACTGAAAATACAAGCCAGCCAGCGCCTTTAAACACTAATGGTACACAACCAATTTGCACATATTTTCAAAATTTTAGTAACATAGGTTGTTCGTCTTCAAAGCTCGACAAAAATAACAGAGGGACTAACGATATCATTAATCCTGGCGAAGAAAATAACAAGAAAGGTCTTTCACCTTGCAACTACGGTATGATAGTAAATGACGTGAAACAATCACACGAGGTTAATGAGAGTTTATCAGCGAGGCTATCGTCCAAGCCTGCCAGTGTGGCTAGCCAAGATCCTTCTAGAGACAGTCATATAAAGTTCAATAAACTTGATAATACGAAGTCAAACAGCACTCGGCTTCTAAACTCTGCACATAACAAAATAATCAAACTACATAATACAACTGTAGACATTTTAAGTACACTAAGGTCCGAGCCTTCTTCAGATACAGCTAAGGATTTTGTGCATCAAGGTAAAATACTAAAGACACGACAGCGTAGCCTCAACGACATACAAGTCTGCGCAAACGATACTAAAGAACGACAAGTCAACTCCTGTGAACTTGTTATGAATGTAAAGAGACGACTATCCAAGTTATCACTCTCGGGTGAAGATCTGAAAGAGACCCACAACAACAGGAGTCATTTGCCAGCCACAGCAGCACCATCAAGACCTTCCTTTCATGACGATGAGACTGGCTTAGGTGCTGCTACTCGCGATCCCGCTGTCCTCTGCTCTGTTGGCGTTCAGATCAGCCTGGCGAGGAATAACCCGCAGTCGATGAACAACACTCTGTCGAAGACTGAAAACCTATCAGAAACTAACCCTCTTTCGAGGACCAGCACCCTATCTAGAAGCAGCACTCTGTCGGATACCAGTACCTCTGCTGGACACAGCTTAGCCAGGGTTATGGTGGAGGACGACTTCGACAGCTCCGGCAGCGAGGCCCTGGAGAAGTACGACCAGAACCTCGCAGCATCTGTCAGCTCTGTGCCCGAAAGCTTCAGGGCCAATGATTTGGATCTTGTGCCTCCGCCAACACCCTGTCAGGACGCGGGAGAGAAATGGAACAGTCCCGATAAGGTTAAAATGGAAACTCTGTCGCTAAACAAGATTGACATTTTTGCACCATTTCTCAGTCAGACACCCACGTTCATCACAGACAATACGAAGCGGAATATAAGTGAAGAACCGAACAAATTGGAGACGGAAAATTACAATTACTCTGTGCCAGCTGTCGGCCAACCGCCTACTGGATTGGAAACTATAACGACGTATTTTTCAGCAGAGACAGAATTCTTGGAACGTAGAAATGACAATAGTGTTCCTGGAAGTCTTCTTTCTAGCAAGAGCCACGAGACCCACGGCGAGATGAGGAAGAAAGAGCTGAGAGACACAGGAGACCATTGTGCTTCACGTCGCCAGTCAGTCAACGAGACACAAGTACCCCCAGACACAAGCTATGGTGGTGGAACTAACATACAGTCCTCGCTACACTTGAGTCGAGGTGTTCCTGAACAACTACGAAGAGAGACCCCGATGACCTTTGGTATGACAGACCTGGTGACAACCTTCAGTCTGGTGGACTCATCCTTGTCCTCAGCCCAGGGTACTCTCAACCAGACAGGTGCACTCTCCTCAGCCCAGGGTACTCTCAACCAGACAGGTGCACTCTCCTCAGCCCAGGGTACTCTCAACCAGACAGGTGCACTCTCCTCAGCCCAGGGTACTCTCAACCAGACAGGTGCACTCTCCTCAGCCCAGGGTACTCTTAACCAGACAGGTTCATTAAGTGTGACGACTGAGAGCTCCCCACCCTGGCCCTTCAGGACGCGACGGTCGTGTACATTTCTGCTGAGAGTACAGGAAGTGTTAAGGAACCTGCCAGTCTCCGGACCTGATAATGTCTTGCCTGGTATCGACTTGCCTCTTGAACCGACTCAGAACTTATCCGCGTCTTGCAATAACAACATTTCTTAGAGTCACCTCACGAACATTATAAGCTCTTTATTAAGAAAACAGTATGAGCTGCGAAGAATGTTTATTATTTGCAAATTTTAATAACTATAAAAAGCACCAATATTTCGTTAGAGATATTGTTTAACAAAAAAATGAGGAAATTTGGCGGAGACTATTTTAAATTAAACACAAAATTAGTTAGAACAACCTGACAACTATTTTCAACATAAGGATATTAGTTAAATTCAAACTCCCAGGAAACTGGTCTGTTTTCACATATTCTATAAAATCGTCCCATAGCAGGTTTCTCTTTTTGTCTCGCAGTCAATTATAATGAATATCCGGAGTACCATTAGTACCGGATACTCCATATCCGGAGTATCATTTTAGCTGCAGCTGTTGTAATCCGTGAGTCAAATGGCAGTGAGGCGGTGTAAATGATATCTTTGGAGGGCTATTAAGGCCTATTACCCTCTAAAAAGTTTATAAGGTCTATCATCCTCTGGAGAAATAATAAGACCTGACAACCTTTGAAGAGTTATTAAGATCTATTAACCTGTGGAGGGATATTAAGGCCTGTCAACCTTTGTAGGGTTATTAAGGTCAATCAACCTCTGCAGAGATGTTAAGGACGAAGTTCAGGAGTAGAGTAACGTCAGTATACATTTATATATATATATATATATATATATATATATATATATATATATATATATATATATATATATATATATATATATATATGTCGTACCTAGTAGCCAGAACGCACTTTTCGGCCTACTATACAAGGCCCGATTTGCCTAATAGGCCGAGTGATTTTCTTTATTTCAAATAAATTGTTTCCAATTAGTTTAATTGAATTATTATTATTATATTATATTAAGAATATAAATTATTGACCTAGTTGTGTTAGATTAGGTTAGGTTAGGTTAGGTTAGGATAGGTTAGGTAGGGCTGGTTAAGTTCGGTCATATATCTACATTAGTTTTAACTCAAATTATAAAAATATTACCTCATACAAAGTGAAATGGATAGCTTTATCATTTCATATGAAAAAAATTTAAAAATATATAAATTCTGGAAAACTTGGCTTATTAGGCAAATCGAACCTTGCATAGTAGGCCAAGTATTGCGTTCTGGCTACTAGGTACAACATATATATATATATATATATATATATATATATATATATATATATATATATATATATATATATATATATATATATATATATATATATATAGATATATATATTATAATATATGCGAACAAGCTTGAATGGTCCTCAAGCCAATATACAACTGAAAACTCCACACCCCAGACGGATTCGAACCCAGATAGCCAGGAGTACTATTCACCATGGAGTACCTAGTTTCTTAACCACTCGACCATCAGTGACTGTACAAAAAATGATAGTAGCCGAGGCTACCAGGCAGTATGGGTTCGAGTCACTTCTGGGGTGTGGAGTTTTCAGATGCATATATGCCTGGGGACCATTCAGGCTTGTTTGCGTTTGTGTTGCTCACGTGGACCCAAAAACTGAGGTGATTTGATAAAATAACTATGTATATAGTTATACTATAAACACAGTATATATATATATATATATATATATATATATATATATATATATATATATATATATATATATATATATATATATATATTGGTAGCCGTCTTTCCTGTAGACATATATTATTAAATATGACCGAAAAAGTAAGATTAATAATTCTAACACGAATTTTCTCAATCTTTCGTACATTACGCTTCACTGTTGGAGGTAAATCAAAAATCACTTCTCCAAAATTCATTTTTATTTCTAGTCTGACGCGACACGGGCGCGTTTCGTAAAACTTATTACATTTTCAAAGACTTCACAAATACACAACTGATTAGAACTTGCGTTTCCCTGATTTTATATCTACATTTGAGTGAGGTGGGAAGGGTGATGTGGCATTACATTTGAGTGAGGTGGGAAGGGTGATGTGGCATTAACACAAGACAGATCACTAGGGGATATTAATAGGGTATTAAAAGTATCAACACAAGACAGAACAGAAACAATGGGTATTGAATAGAAGTGTTTGTAGAAAGCCTATTGGTCCATATTTCTTGATGCTTCTATATTGGAGCGGAGTCTTGAGGTGGGTAGAATATAGTTGTGCAATAATTGGCTGTTGATTGCTGGTGTTGACTTCTTGATGTGTAGTGCCTCGCAAACGTCAAGCCGCCTGCTATCGCTGTATCTATCGATGATTTCTGTGTTGTTTACTACGATTTCTCTGGCGATGGTTCGGTTATGGGAAGAGATTATATGTTCCTTAATGGAGCCCTGTTGTTTATGCATCGTTAAACGCCTAGAAAGAGATGTTGTTGTCTTGCCTATATACTGGGTTTTTTGGAGCTTACAGTCCCCAAGTGGGCATTTGAAGGCATAGACGACGTTAGTCTCTTTTAAAGCGTTCTGTTTTGTGTCTGGAGAGTTTCTCATGAGTAGGCTGGCCGTTTTTCTGGTTTTATAGTAAATCGTCAGTTGTATCCTCTGATTTTTGTCTGTAGGGATAACGTTTCTATTAACAATATCTTTCAGGACCCTTTCCTCTGTTTTATGAGCTGTGGAAAAGAAGTTCCTGTAAAATAGTCTAATAGGGGGTATAGGTGTTGTGTTAGTTGTCTCTTCGTTAGTCTCTTTAAAAGAGACTAACGTCGTCTATGCCTTCAAATGCCCACTTGGGGACTGTAAGCTCCAAAAAACCCAGTATATAGGCAAGACAACAACATCTCTTTCTAGGCGTTTAACGATGCATAAACAACAGGGCTCCATTAAGGAACATATAATCTCTTCCCATAACCGAACCATCGCCAGAGAAATCCTAGTAAACAACACAGAAATCATCGATAGATACAGCGATAGCAGGCGGCTTGACGTTTGCGAGGCACTACACATCAAGAAGTCAACACCAGCAATCAACAGCCAATTATTGCACAACTATATTCTACCCACCTCAAGACTCCGCTCCAATATAGAAGCATCAAGAAATATGGACCAATAGGCTTTCTACAAACACTTCTATTCAATACCCATTGTTTCTGTTCTGTCTTGTGTTGATACTTTTAATACCCTATTAATATCCCCTAGTGTTCTGTCTTGTGTTAATGCCACATCACCCTTCCCACCTCACTCAAATGTAATGCCACATCACCCTTCCCACCTCACTCAAATGTAGATATAAAATCAGGGAAACGCAAGTTCTAATCAGTTGTGTATTTGTGAAGTCTTTGAAAATGTAATAAGTTTTACGAAACGCGCCCGTGTCGCGTCAGACTAGAAATAAAAATGAATTTTGGAGAAGTGATTTTTGATTTACCTCCAACAGTGAAGCGTAATGTACGAAAGATTGAGAAAATTCGTGTTAGAATTATTAATCTTACTTTTTCGGTCATATTTAATAATATATATATATATATATATATATATATATATATATATATATATATATATATATATATATATATATATATATATATATACATACATATATATATACATTGAGGAGCTGCAAACACCAGTGAGTGAATATAACCCTGTGATCCTAGCTTGTTGGTAGTTGGTTACTACAATGTTTACAATGTTTGACTTACCAGTAAAGGAGTAGTAGTCTGTGTATGGTATTGGGTAGTATACTAGTATGTCTAATGTTGGGAAGTATCAGTATGTGTTCGATAATTAAATGTTCAGTAGTCTGTGTTTAATGGAGAAATGTTCTGTAGTCTGTGTCTAATGGAGAAATGCTCTGTAGTCTGTGTTTAATGGAGAAATGTTCAGTAGTCTGTGTCTAATGGAGAAATGTTCTGTAGTCTGTGTCTAATGGAGAAATGTTCTGTAGTCTGTGTTTAATGGAGAAATGTTCTGTAGTCTGTGTCTAATGGAGAAATGTTCTGTAGTCTGTGTCTAATGGAGAAATGTTCTGTAGTCTGTGTCTAATGGAGAAATGTTCTGTAGTCTGTGTCTAATGGAGAAAGGTCTGTTTAATCAAGAAATGTATATCAGTATGTTTTATTAAGAAATGTATATAAGTATGTTTAATTAAGAAATGTATAGTAGTGTGCTTAATTAATAAAGAAATGTATTGGGTTATGTTTAATAAAGAAATGTATTGGGTTATGTTTAATAAAGAAATGCAGTGTGATTAATAAAGAAATGTATAGCAACGTGTTTAATAAAAATAGGAATAGCAATGTGTTTAATAAAGAAATGTATAACAGTGTGTTTAATAAAGAAATGCATAGCAACGTGTTTAATAAAGATAGGTATATTAACGTGTTTAATAAAGAAATGTATAGAAGACTGTGTTTGATGTTCGAACATGAAAACGCTCTCATCAAACTGGAGGCCACAGGAACCCAACACAGCGACACCTGTATCATGGGCTGGTGTGGAGAAACTGACACAGACACTTGTATCATTGTCTGTTGTGGAGAAACAGACACGGACCAATCCAGACACCAAAGTCTGGACCTCAGACTTTATTGTCTGAAACCCGGGCCTCCCAAGGCTACAGCACTCCATCAGACTATGAGTAATGCATTTATGCAGCCAGCAACAAAACTTGTTCGTCTCTCCCTCAATCTTGCCGGCCTTGTTAACATTAATTAAACATTTTATGAGCTGCGAAGCGCTATACGAGGTTGAATATAACAATAATAACCTTGAGTAGTGAAGTTCCTGAGCTCATAAAGTGTTTTATTTATGTAAACAATGCCGCCATGAATAAGGAAAGATGTAAAGGTTTCGTCGTAAGTGGTGACGGAAAGGCTTGATGGAATCCTGGCCCAACTCTCTCGACTTGTCACTCTTGGCAGATTTCGTACAAAATACGACGAAATAGTTGACAAGATGACCTGGGATAATAAAGCATACAGATGTATGCTGTATGTATACTCACCTGATGCTATACAGATGTATGCTGTATGTATATCCACCTGATGCTATTCAGATGTATATGTTATATATATATATATATATATATATATATATATATATATATATATATATATATATATATATATATATATATGCCTTATGCTGCTTAGATATAAATTGTATATATATATTCCTGATGCGATACAAAATATGATCAAAAGTCACAATGTATAATTAATTCGTGAAGAACATAAAATAAATAAAATAAAATACATATCAGAATTTTAATCTACGAAACATTCCCGTCAAAATGAACGTATTAGAAGTTTGCTAAAAATTACACTAAATAAAGACAACAAAATTGTGAATATTCTGCGATGTTTTAGGAAATCTCCTTAAAATATTCTTAGTTCGATGGGTCAGGTTAAGCACCGTTGAAACTGAGCAGTAACAGGATGGGTGACTGTGCTGGCAGCATAACCTTTGCCTTGAGGTACCTCAGTTAATCCAACTGGCTTCTAGACGCTGTTGTAGTAATTCTCACACTTCTAGAAACGGCTACAACAATTCTCATATTCTAGAAACCTCTGGAATTATTCTCACACTTCTAGAAACGGCTACAACAATTCTCATATTCTAGAAACCTCTGGAATTATTCTCACACTTCTAGAAACGGCTACAACAATTCTCATATTCTAGAAACCTCTGGAATTATTCTCACACTTCTAGAAACGGCTACAACAATTCTCATATTCTAGAAACCTCTGGAATTATTCTCACACTTCTAGAAACGGCTACAACAATTCTCATATTCTAGAAACCTCTGGAATTATTCTCACACTTCTAGAAACTTCAGGAACTATTCTTGCACCTCTAGACATTTTTTTAACTATTCTCACTCTTTTAGAAACTTCTGAAATTATTCTCACTTTCCAGAAGCTGTAATAACAATGTTCACACTTCTAGAAACTGATGCAACAATTATCACACACCTAGAAGATGCAGCAACTATTCTCACACTTATAGAAACTTCTAGAACTCTCCTCACACCTTTAAAAGGTGTAACAACAATGTTCATACGTAAAGAAGTTACTGTAATTACGTTCACCCTTCTAACATCACACTGGTGACTTCAGTTATGAACGAATGAATATGTCCACCTGAGCACCGATATGACAAGGTATTAAATTATAACTCTCGTTAAAAACTATTATTTTGACTTGTTAGAGTGCTTAAATTATCAATTATAATTGTTATTCCAAACCTCTCGAGACTGGTGACGTAATTTCTGTTCTAGTATCAAGCAAATACGTGACCCCCGTACGAAGCCTTTATATATTTCCTGGATCATGGCGCGGGTACTGTAACCATTTTACCAGCGATTGTAATCTCTGGTGAAGTGGTTATAGTACTGTAGAGGAGCTACCGCACTAGTTATGGCAGCTCCTCCACGTGAGTAGGTGGACAGACATAACAGAGGCTCATCTTGATTCTGCAGCCATCTGAGGGAGAGGTGGAAGCTATCCTAGACTTTGGAGGTAGACGAGGGTCTATCTTCTGGGTCCTTGCTGCCGGGGGGACCCTCGTCGGAGCCGCCGGGGAGAGCTGTACCTCCAAAAGAAACAGAGTCGTCTCTGTCGCTGGACTGGGGAGATGACTAGCGCCGTCATGTAGTCACGTCTCCTCTGGAAAGTGGTAATTACTGAATCACACTAATCCAGGTAAAGGCACTTAAATGTTTACAGAATCACTAGACTTTCTTAAAACCTGTTTCACTTGAGGCAAACATTTGAAGAAAGTCTGTTGGAATAAACCACAAAGGCACAAGCACGGGCGATGTTTCAAGCACTAGGGAACACTGGCGCTATTGAGAGGCCCACCGAGTACTTGTAAACAATAACACTGCCAATCCGGATTCACTGGAGGCGCTCATGAATGGATTGCCTGAATCCGTGGGGCCGGCAACAACCCCTCTCTTTCTCATGAAGAAAGTGAACACTATAGAGCACTTGAGAAAAGCAAGCAAGTAAATAGTGAAGCACTAAAGACATAATAGGAATAAATAAATCACAGCCAAAATAAACATTAACTGGAGACGCTTACTGTGCGAGAGCCGCGCCGACATGGAGGCGCGAAGATGGCTGCTTCTGTGTAGGTTGATGGAGTCGTCTTGCACTCAAGCCTTGAAATTTCATTGAAATTTCCAGAAAATATATTAAACAGCAGAAAATTCCCAGAAAAAAATGAAGAAAATAGCATAACAAAATAACAAGTAGCTTAGAACACGATTTTAACCTTGACAAACAAAGGTTGTGAGAGATGGATGACGTACCTCACTAAGAGAAAATGGAAGTTAAACTTGAAAAATCATTGAAAACCTTGAAAAAAAAAACGTGAAATGTGGAATTATTCACAAGAACAGTAATTATTGTGCGAATTTTCTCTAACAACGCAGCTGAAAGACGACGGCAGCAGCAACAAGCACACTGCGGAACACCTAACGTACAGTGAACCACAGTTAAACGAGAACTGGAGCCGTTGAACACAACAAAGAAATCTCAACATGAGTTGGCTGGATGATGAGGTAGTCAGCATATCGAGGTGTTCTTGAACACCTGGTAAAGTTCCGCACACACACTGCGCCACTGTAGACCGCTACCACACTACGCATTGCGGCTCCTCCTGGCGAGTATACGGTGAACAGAATTACCAGAGGCTCACCTTGAGTCTGCAGTCTTAAGCTGAGGTAGTGGTAGAGGCTATCCTAGGCTTCGGAGATAGAGTAAGGATGGAACGGAAAACTGGAGAGGTTCCGATGGGCTCCCTAAAGCGAGTGGATTCCCAGGGGTCTGCTCAGCAGCGTGTCGTTCTTCCCTCTCTCCTGAGGCGTGCTGCCCTGGTGGTGGCTCAGCTAATCACCTCCGGGTATAACCTGCAGGATTAAAATAGTCCCGCCATCAGGCCATTTAAATGTGCCTCTCTCCGCAGTACTGTGTATATCATGGTAATGCCCTGGTATGCAGGTTCGAACCCTTGCTTGGGTCAATGAACTCTTAAGCGATTTATGACTTGGGAGACCATTCAAACTTTTATATATATATATATATATATATATATATATATATATATATATATATATATATATATATATATATATATATATATATATATATATAACAACACAACACGACATTCCTCGCCTCACAGCAGTAGCAGCCCCACATGCAGGGGACTTCCTGTTATCAATTCCTATGTCGGCAGAGGCTTCCACACTGCAGTTTACACTAAGGAAACATAGGAATGTGCCTCAATGCCATTAGTGACTGCCCAGACAGGTACAAGAGGAGTGTTGTCAACGTTTACATCGACCTTCCTCTCAGCCACAGCTCAGGATGGAAACAAGTCGATGAAGAACTCTGTAGGGTAAAGCAGGTCCTAGTCAACAACGGCTTCTCTAATGTTTTTTTTTTGTTGAAGACATCATAAAAAGTGAAATGACATGCAACATCTGAAGAGTCAACTAACACAACACATGTACCCCCTATTAGACTATTATAGAGGAAATTCTTTTCGACGGCTCATAAAATGGAGGAAAGGGTCCTGAGAGATATTGTTGATAGGAACGTTATCCCTACAGACAAAAATCTGAAAATACAATTGACAATTTACTATAAAACCAAAAAAACGGACAATCTACTCATGAAGAACTCTCCAAACTCCAAGAATAACGCCTTGAAGGAAACCAATGTCGTCTATGCCTTTATATGCCCACTTGGGGACTGTAAGCCCAAAGAACTCAGTATATAGGCAAGACAACAACGTCTCTTTCTAGGCGAGTAACAATGCTCAAAGAACAGGGCTCCATCAACGAACATATAATCTCTTCTCATAACCAGACCATCACCCAAGAAATCTTAACAAGCAACACAGAAATCACCGATAGATACAGCGATAGCAGGAGACTCGACATCAGCGAGACACTACACATCAATAAGTCAACACCAGAAATCAACAGCCAATTAATGCATAACTATATTGTACTCTCTTCAAGACCCCGAACTGTAACGACTGTTTCTCTCCTTCCCTCCCCCCTCTCCCCCCCCACCCCCGCCCCTTCCTTCGCCCATTTGTCAAGGGCCAAGAGGTTGACCTGAGGGTGGTCTTGCTAGCTTGGTCCTCTTGGTGCCTATGCTCCCCCACTCAATTCTCCCCACTCAGATTCCCTCTCCATCCACCTCTCATTCCCCCTCTCCTCCTCTCACAGGTTCCTCCCCCATACCAGGCGAGTCCAATGTCCCTACCTTTTATCTTGGAGGATACAGGGTTGAACTTAATTTATCAGTTTTGTAAACATTGCTAGGATGTTCACCAGGCTCGGGTGGTCCACTACAGAGGTGCCTTGTCCCCTTCGAATAGCTGGGGAGAGCTGACTCAAATCTTTGAGAATTTTCATGTACCTTCAGTCATATCAGGGAAGGTGATTGGCGGTAGATAAGTGCCAAGTCCTTATTGACCCAAGAGAGACAGACCTCAGACCTAGCTTTAAATGGTTGGCCGTAGCCAAAAATAATGGGTGGAGCCCTGGGGCTGTATTAGATTGTGGGAGGAGCAATCCTTCCACCGGTAAGATGGTAAAAGAAAATTTCAGTAGTGTGTTCTGGGAGTGTGTGGGGGTAGGAACTCGGTCCGGCATCCAAGGGGCTGAGGGGCAGCCATCGACATCTTGACCTCAGTGCAGTTTTAAGGTATTGTACACTTGAGTATTCATGTCCTTAGTAGATATCTATTTTGCCTCTTAGGGATAATAGAGCAGGGTATATGTTCATTTGATTTCAATATACGTGGTAAATAAAATAAAGTATTAATTGGTTTTTGATTGTTTAGTTATCTCTGTCCCTTTTGTTATTAATGTGGAGCAGTTTCTATATTCAGTATATATATGTGTGGTATTTGGAAATCCTCCTGCTCTTCTCCATATAAAGGATATTAAAGTTGCCCTTGGACCTAAATAAGCAAAGTAAATTAAACAAACTAATTCCCAAGATTTATTACCGAAGTTCCTATTGGCCGGGAGTTTCATAATTACTGATTCCTTGCCTTCCCGGGGGGTCGGTGATAGACACATTCAGGTATGTTAGATCGGGAAGGTGGTGGCAGTGTCTAATGAGTTGTTAATTATTAGGATTTTTAAATTAATGACCCCAATTCTTGTTGTTTCCTCCTCATTCCATATTTCAGCTTGTACCCGCGGTAGTTCAGTGAGGGGTCCTACTGAGCTGTAGCAGTGTTGAGCTGGGGTATTGAGTGAGAGTAGAAAAGAGAATAGTTTTGGTTCATTACAATGGTGGCAGCGGTGAAAGCAGGATCGTGTATTCCTGCTGAATCTCACAGGGTTGCAGGTAAAATATCTCTGACGAGGTCGTGCGATGCATGAGAGGAGGAAAGGAAGGCTGGTAGAGCAATTTGGGAGGAGATCAAGAAACCTTTTGTTTGGTACCTGATTGCATTCTTATTCAATGGCTACTCCCTCTTCGGTTACTCTCACTTTACCCGCGATTGAATCCGCAAGAATTTGACATGATTGATTCCACGAGAACCGGATATGGGAGGAGGGAAGGGGGTGTCAATAATTACTAGTATTTCTTAAAATCATTTAACTATTTGTCATTTGTCTTAGGCCTATCACCGACCAGCCTATGTCCAGCCTGTACCTCACATCGTTCCCCCTACAAATTTATGTCACGTTAGCCGCAAGCGTCTGGCCACCAACTTTACACAGAGACAAACATTCTCTCTTATAATACAGATATAATTAGTGATAGGTAGAAGTTTAATATTTACCATAATAATTTGGAATTTAATAACACAGCTATATACATATCAGACTTAAATTTGTTTTTTAAATGCTGCCTGGATAAGTTTAAATGCCTGCTTAATAGACAATTTTATAATGTTCACGTTCCAACTGATGCAATTACCTGCACAAATCATCATTGTAATTTGCATCAGAACAGTCGCAATGGCTTATTTTTACATATATATGTCATGTCGGTGGGAGTTTGAGCGGGGGAAGAGAGTATCCCTCCTAGAACAGACGGAGAGGCAGACCTGGTTGGAACGACCACGTTAAGGAATCCCAAAATAGATCTATCTCTTGGCACAACCTACGCCAAGATGCAGGGCGTCCCAGAGACGGCTGGCTGCCCCAGATCAGACGTAGCTCCAGGGCGCAATGCCATCAAGCAATAAAGAGGATTAAGAAAGAGAAAGATAATGTTGTGAGCTCAAAGGTTGATGATAATCTTTCAAGAAAAACGTTTTACCAATTTTTGGGAGAAATTACAAAAATAAACATTTCATGCAAAATGGTAAGGAACGTCGTGGATGATTCCTCTGGATCCCATAATATGATTAATGTATTAAAAGATAAATATTCAACGCTGTGCAAGAGGGCTGAATACTGGACAGATGGCATTGAAAATGATTTAACTACAGCTGTATGTGCATACATCCTGCACGTGCATACCTGCCTGCATACATACAGCCTGCCCCCTGATGTAAACATCTGCTCATTGTAACCCCTGTAATGGTTGAGATAGATAGACTGTATGTCTGTCTATGTGTCTTATAGGTTTTCTCTCTCATAGTGCATAGCCATCTGTAACAAACATCTCTGTACTTGTTCCCATTCCAAGGAACTGCAGATCTCTGAAATGTGGATGGCAATTTCTCTGATGTCCTCACATGGACAAAGAATATTCCTCCTCAGAAGAATACAGAGCCATTTACCTAAACACACAAAGTATTTGATTATCTACTCATTGTTTTTCTAGCTGACGAACTAGTCACCTCTGACTTTCAATTTGAATACAAAACTGGTTACTCAACAGTTGCTTTGTAGTTTCGTGGTGGCGGAAACTATTCAATACTACAATTCACAAGGCAGCTGTTCCCGCTCTGTTTCTGGATGCTGTCAAAGCTTTAACAAAGTAGAACACATTAAACTTTTTAGAGAACTGCTTAGCAGGAAAGCATGTCCTGTCATCGCTAGATATAAATATATTTCTTATCAGCTATGCAAATCAGCTGTGAAATGGAGTAATGTCCTTTAATTTAGATTGTTTTACACCTGTTTAGTCTGGCCATCATTGAAATGATTTGTATAAGTTGTTTCCAATTACGTTTCTGATTCTCATAATGACAATGTCTACTTGCTATGCTTTTATTGTGAATCTCTTATGTAATTAGTGACATGTCATTTTTATGTAATTAATGACCTGTACTTTTTATGTAAACTTTACCAATTATTAATGTACTACCGCTATGAATAGTGTTGATTGGTTGATTGAATAATATGAAAATACAAAATAAAGTTAATTCTTGACATTCAGGCTCAGACGGAGGGTAGAATTACTTCAGATCGATCCGGACACTCCCTCCATGCAGGGAGTGTCCGGAATACATTCTGGAAGGTCGATATCCAATTTTACTTGTCTGCGGCCGTCTGAAGGTCACTCGCCGATACAAAGCAGTATAGAGAGAGAGAAAAAAAGACCTTGTCTTCAAACAAGAGTTCAACAAAGACGATATCTGCCAGAGCGTTCTATGCAGGGTCCAGTGTTGGTGTTGTAAATAGTGTTTCCGGTTACAGGGCCCGGTGTTGGTGGTGCACATAATGTTGCCGGAAACAGAGTCCAGTGTTGGTGGAGTTCATGAGAGAGAGACAGAGAAAAAAAAATGATAAGACTTATAGAGCAGCCTCTTGATTTGCCACAACAAACAAAATAAGGGGTACTAAAACCCAAACCCAAACCACCCACCAACCAATCTACAAATAAAAAATGTGGATATTTGTGAGCCGCTATTGTGAGAGTTATGGAATTCACATTGCCTTGAAATGCGCAAGGGTTGTGCATGATAAAGCAATGGAGGGGGAGACTCGCTGTCGTGTGAACCGCGTGCACAGTTCCTGCTCTACATGCAGCTGGGATTGCTGTGTGTACTACCCATGGACAGAGCACGATGTGAGCAGCTCAGTGACGCCAAGATGGCCGCTTACGTCGTTACTGATAGATGCTACAAGAGGCAGATATTTAGCTACCTGAGTACACGTGTAGTCAGCTGTGAGCCAGAGTTATAAGGAGTCGGTGCATTTGAGAGAATTTGGCCGAGATCAGCATGTCGGGTCAGTCAACCCAGCAACAGTCCATACACCACGACCAAGTTCTGGAACATTCTACACTCCTTACCTGTGTGGGGGGGGGGGAGTTCCACTCTGCCTAAGCAGTCCAAGAGCTACTCTGTAATTGGCCAACTATGAGTCCTGTAATTTCATTAGCTTACGCATCTGTCTTCCAGTGATAAGGGACCAGCTCCCTACATTGCTGGGTTCGTCATTCCGTGCAGCGTCCCAGTCATTGAGACGTCCCTGGAGTCGGCCAAATCAAACGTCTCTGGAATATAAGCTGAAGTTTTTAACTTCAACTTTGCTAATACTTTGGAATATATGTTAATCATGTATTCCAACTTGCATCCCACAGAATCACCAAGTCATGTCTCGTTATAGTGGATTAATTACTAGAGAAACTTCTAAGAAAGTTATAGAAATATTATGAGACTCGTGAGCCCAAATCATCGACAGGTGCAACAGACTGCCTTTATCTCAATTTATCTGGATATATATATATATATATATATATATATATATATATATATATATATATATATATATATATATATATATATATATATATATATATATATATATATATATATCGTACCTAGTAGCCAGAACGAACTTCTCAGCCTACTATGCAAGGCCCGATTTGCCTAATAAGCCAAGTTTTCATGAATTAATATATTTTCTCTAATTTTTTTCTTATGAAATGATAAAGCTACTCATTTCATTATGTATGAGGTCAATTTTTTTTTATTGGAGTTAAAATTAACGTAGATATGTGACCGAACCTAACCAACCCTACCTAACCTAACCTAACCTATCTTTATAGGTTAGGTTAGGTTAGGTAGCCGAAAAAGTTAGGTTAGGTTAAGTTAGGTAGGTTAGGTAATCGAAAAACAATTAATTCATGAAAACTTGGCTTATTAGGCAAATCGGGCCTTGCATAGTAGGCTGAGAAGTATGTTCTGGCTACTAGGTACGACATATATATATATATATATATATATATATATATATATATATATATATATATATATATATATATATATATATATATATATATATATATATATATATATATATATGTGTGTGTGTGTGTGTGTGTTTTATATATATATATATATATATATATATATATATATATATATATATATATATATATATATATATATATATATATATATATATATATATATATATATATATATATATATATAACTTTTTAGACACTCAACCCACCAGGAGACTCGAACACTGGCCAACAAGGTGGCAGTTGCATGCTGTATCCACTACGCTATACTTCAAAGCAATAAGAGAGGTAGGAATTCTGGGGTATTTAACCAACAAGAAATTCATAAATTCAAAAAAATACCCCAGAATTCCTACCTCTCTTATTGCTTTGAAGTATAGCGTAGTGGATACAGCATGCAACTGCCACCTTGTTGGCCAGTGTTCGAGTCTCCTGGTGGGTTGAGTGTCTAAAAAGTTATAAACTTCAGCTACTGGAATAGGGTAGTCTGTGCATTATATATATATATATATATATATATATATATATATATATATATATATATATATATATATATATATATATATATATATATATATATATATATATATATATATATATATATATATATATATATATATAAGTGTGTGTGTGTGCGCGCGCACACACACATACATGACAGTGTCGGACCACGAAGCACCATAGTTGCTCTACGAGAAGTCATATGTGGGAGCGTTTACAAAGTTTTAATCCTCAAGCAGGCTTTACAATTGTTATTGTTAACACCTAAATCATTATGTTTTATTTTTAATATGAAGATAATGTATCTATTTCCTTGTGCTCCAGCATCGTATACACCTATAAATATTCCTGCTGTAACGTGGGATATATGTGGACGTTCTATATGGAAATTTAACATTAGAACACAGGAGCACAAGGGGGTATATTTTTTTAGTACTGATTTTCTATTAATGAAACTTTTAGATTTTAGAAATTAGAGTAGATTTTAGAAATTAGGAATCACTGTCACGAGAGAAGGTCTTTGTTTACTTGAGTCCGACTTTAATATTTTGGATTTTGGCAATTAAAACCTGTCCTCTTAAAAAGAACGTCGCTTTTGGCCGTTTGCCCGTATGGCCGAATATGGACGTAATTTGAACATGAAAAAAAAATGAAAATAAATTTGGGATTTTTTTTCAACAACAGTAAGTTAAGGATCCTCTAATAGGTTAGGTGGGCAGGAAATTCTCATAAAGTTTCAAAACGGTATGAAAAACGTTAGTGGAAAAGTGCCTCTTCTAAGCTTGGCGAGTAAGCCGGACGACTCAAACAGAAAACGGAACAGTACGTCACTTTTGTGAGTCGATTTCATTTCAAATTGCGTCCAAATTTGCCCATAGCGCGCATACGAGCCAAAACTGACGTTATTTTTAAGAGGACAGGTTGCATTAGCCTGACTTGCGAATTATGGAGTCTTTATGTATCAAGGAGCTGCGGCCTGTGTTAAACAATAATGCGACAGCTGCTCAATTGTGTACTATGTAAAATTTCATCATGTGTTTATTCCGCTCTTGTTTTAGTTGTTTGCCATTATATTCTGTAATTGTTTAGTGTCCCTTGATTTGTGTTATTGGTGCTCTTTTTATTTTTTTAAGTACGGTGGACCTTAGAATTTTCTGTTTAATTGTGATGCTGAATATAACAATTGGGTATTGATTATTTTATAATTTAGTGTGATTTTTATTTATTCAATTTGTGATAATTATAATTTTTATTTAGTCATTATTGTCAATGTTAAACATTATCGAACATTATTTTTTATTATTTATGACGTAAGGTGAATTTGTTTTCGTTAGTAACTAGTGTAAAATATTTTTTGTCATAAATGTAATAATGTTTTCAGTAAAGGTTTT
Source organism: Procambarus clarkii (assembly GCF_040958095.1). NCBI lineage: Eukaryota > Metazoa > Arthropoda > Malacostraca > Decapoda > Cambaridae > Procambarus > Procambarus clarkii. Next base: position 50,235,657 of record NC_091150.1, on the reverse strand, counting down.
TGGATAACTGTTAATTTTAATTAGATTATTCGGTATTTTAGATCTGATGATGAATTCTAATGAGTATTCAAAACGTTATGGATTTTGAATGAAAAGTAAATAGTTGAATTAAATAAGATGTTTTTATTATCAATCGTGTTGCTGTATATCATGAAATTATATATTTATATGTGTCGTATGGCAAGATGGTTGATTGATGAAGATTAAGCCACCAAAGAGGTGGCACGGGCATGAATAGCCCGTAAGTGGTACATTTTTTTGGAGTGAATGTGATCTTGGGTCGTGAAGAAGAAGATGGTGGTACAACTTTATTCATATATGTATATATCAGAGGAAACTTACTAATTACAGAGTGTGAAGTATGGCCACGTGACTGGTTGTGCTAACGTACAGCGTCTGACTCAACCCGTCCTTTAAAAAATAACGTCACTTTTGGCCCGTATGCGCACTATGGCCAAATTTGGGCGTAATTTGAAATGAAATCGACTCACAAAAGTGACGTTCTGTTCCGTTTTCTGTTTGAGTCGTCCGGCCGACTCTGTAAGGTTAGAATAAATGACTTTCAATTCACGTTTTTCATAACGTTTTGAAACTTTATGAGAATTTCCTGCCCACCTAACCTATGAGAAGACCCTTAACTTACTGTTGTTGAAAAAACAATCCTAAATTTATTTTCATTTATTTTTCATTTTCAAATTACGTCCAAATTCGGCCGTACTGGCAAACAGCTAAAATCGACGTTCTTTTTAAGAGGACAGGTTGTTAGTGACACCCACTGGAAATACTCGCCACTGTTCCTGTCTGCATTGAGTGTGCTTGCTGCCACAGGACTTGTCTGCATGTGACGTCACCTTCGACCTATTGCAAGGTGCAGTCATTGCCGGATAATCAGCACTCAACAACTGGAGCAAAGTCGACACGTCCCGAGGGAAGGTCATCGCCTAGTTAGCAGCGTGTGAACTTGTCTGGATGCGATTGAGGAAAGTCCGTAAGTGTTCAATCTATCATTTCTTATTTGTTACTTGGTTTTGCTTCCTAGGAATAGACTGCTTTGAGACTTCATCTGGCGTCTGCCACGGAAGGAAGTTTGATATCGAAGGTAACTCGTTGCTCCTGACAGGTCGTTGCGTCTGACCATAAGATAACATTTTGGGTCGATTGTGACTGCAGTGTTCAGTGTTATATTGCTTGTGTGTTAAGTATTTATTTCGCATTGAACTGATCCAAGGTGTCAATTAATACTTAGTATTCGCTAGTACTAAGTATTAATTACTGTTTCAGGGTAGACTGAAGAAATCTCTACATTCTCAGTACAAGGCCAGCGGAGCAGTTGCATAACATTGATTATTAGTGTCTTGGTCACTTGTCATGTTATTGTGCTATCTTTTACAGGAATTATGATTATTGATATATCATTGTTGTGTGCTGTGACATGTTACTATTCCGTGTTAAGATATTATCGCTGGGCTAGAGTTTCGCTTGACAAAAATCAGGTATACGGTTGTAGATGCGTCGAATTGCCTTGTTTACCCTTGTTTACCCGTGGCAAAGAGGGCAATCACGAGTGTATTCACTTATAATTATTCTGTGGCCTTACAAGGGGTGAAAGACACGTTCCCTGTTGTTTAGCTTTTGTGGTCGTGATACTCTGTTGACGTAAAGAAACCGTTGTGGCCGTCTTACTGTTGACGTAAAGAAACCGTTGTGGCCGTCTTACTGTTGACGTAAAGAGACCGCTGTGGCCGTCTTACTGTTGACGTAAAGAGACCGTTGTGGCCGTCTTACTGTTGACGTAAAGAGACCGTTGTGGCCGTCTTACTGTTGACGTAAAGAGACCGTTGTGGCCGTCTTACTGTTGACGTAAAGAGACCGTTGTCGCCGTCTTACTGTTGACGCAAAGAGACCGTTGTGGCAGTCTTACTGTTGACGTAAAGAGACCGTTGTGGCCGTCTTACTGTTGACGTAAAGAGACCGTTGTGGCCGTCTTACTGTTGACGTAAAGGGACCGTTGTGGCCGTCTTACTGTTGACGTAAAGGGACCGTTGTGGCCGTCTTACTGTTGACGTAAAGAAACCGTTGTGGCCGTCTTACTGTTGACGTAAAGAAACCGTTGTGGCCGTCTTACTGTTGACGTAAAGAAACCGTTTGTGGCCGTCTTACTGTTGTCGTAAAGAAGCCGTTTGTGGCCGTCTTACTGTTGACGTAGAAGATCCGTTTGTGGCCGTCTTACTGTTGACGTAAAGGAACTGTTTGTGGCCGTCTTACTGTTGACGTAGAGGAACCGTTTGTGGCCGTCTTACTGTTGACGTAAAGAGACCGCTGTGGCCGTCTTACTGTTGACGTAAAGAGACCGCTGTGGCCGTCTTACTGTTGACGTAAAGAGACCGCTGTGGCCGTCTTACTGTTGACGTAAAAGAACTGTTTGTGGCCGTCTTACTGTTGACGTAAAGGAACTGTTTGTGGCCGTCTTACTGTTGACGTAAAGAAACCACTTGTAATAGTGTTAATTTACTTTAATAAATTAAGATTAAGTTGCGCACGCTTTCAAGCCCTTTTCCTGATACTAATCATCACATAAGACTTGCTGTCGACTACTTTTATTCCCTTTATAGTTCTTGACACCATCTCCAGGCAAGAGCTGCTTCACAGCCTTGAATACTATCAAATTTCGATGTATGAACCTCTGGCGTTCTAAGCCCTCTAGCGAACTTCCGTTTGGGCAGGACGACGACCTGATGCAAGATTACGACATCATAGTGGAGATCATGTCTTCATGTTATCATCTCAGCCACTGGCTTGTGTGGGTGTCTTGGTGTTAGCTATTTGGGTAACTCAACGTGGGTTATTTGCAAGTGTAAGGAGCAATTGCTGGTCCTCTGTGAGAACCACCCAGTCATTACAGCTACTTGTCATAGTTCTTATTTTGTACGTTGGGGGACCATAGTGTACAGAGTGAGACATATTAGTACAGAGTCCGAGTAGATAAAATACTCTGCACCAAAAAATCATAATAGCGTGATGTATCATTGAGGAAATAACGAACACTTACACAGGGTAGAACTTGCATCCCTGGAGAGAACAGGGACGCAAGTTTTATCCTTTCGCATAGCCTCGATGTGTTCTCAAAATTATAATGCTCTATACTGAGTATATTTGCTAGGAAATTCCAGCCGGTTTTGCTATTGATCATGAGAGACACGTAACCAGTGTATGAAAGCAGAAGGTGAGAAACAGACGAGGGAGTGACTATGAGTGGTTCTCATCCACTAAATGGAGAAGAGAGAGAAGTCAGGACATATTTAGAGTATGGGAAGGCGGGCCTCAGGGATGACCCAAGAAGTTTATTGGGGAAAATGATTCGTGGGATTTATTTATTTAGCAATTTATTTGGTGATTTATTTCTTACGTTAATTTATTTATTTCCATAGCGGAGTGTATGATGTTTAAAGTGGACTGTATGAGTTTATTCCCACAAATCATTTCCTACACATTCAGGAGAGGTTTATTAAATAAATAAATAAATATATATATATATATATATATATATATATATATATATATATATATATATATATATATATATATATATATATATATATATATATATATATATATATATTCTATCAATCGAAATTATCAATTGGTAGACATTAACTACAATATTACTAGGTGTTACACTATAACTAAAATGAATTAGTTAATACATGTAGAAGCCTTATCTGATAAGAAGGCTTCAGCATTTTGTTATTATAGCAAGTGGGTAGTCCGCCAGTCACGTGCTCTCCCGCCTGTTGAGTGATTCCACATTAGTAACTTACCAACGAGATTGCACAGTAATATTTGTTGCACATAAATTATTATGTTAACATGTATATTATAATATTCTGAAATAAAGGGTTGAATTATTGCTCACCCTCGGGTTTGTTGTTTATATACGGCATAACCATAGCAGTAAATTACACAATGAAATAAGAGCTCTACAAATCATTTAATATATTCTGTGGATATAATGCCGTCCCTGGTAACGACGGTGTCGAATTGTGCTGTCTAACTCCGCGCCAATAACTTGTTATGCACAAGTATTCGGGATGACTACACGACGCGTCTCAACTGTCCAGGGTTAAGATGGCTACTCCCTTTATTCTCCCTCACGCATCGGGCGTCTACTCCCATGTGCGTTTTATCAAGAAGTGGAAAGAGGGTTTATATTTAATATATTTTAGTACTAATAATTAGGTTCTTTCAAGGGAAATGCTTTTATTATGTTTTCAGTCCAGAGACTGATGATTTAAGAAATATTCCCATTATTATTAACTGGTGAAATTAATGGTGACATATGGCAATCATATCCCAGTTTTCGTCTGAGGAAAATTCTACTGCAGCCTCCTTTTCTTTGCATAATTAAACACTATTTCTAGGGTTAATTTATAAGTAAAAAAACAGCAACAATATTATCTGCCTAATGTATTGAAATTTAGTAAATGATGTCGGTTTACCTGACAATGTTCTATCCCAACCGTCCTCTTCCAAAGATTTTCTCCGGTACTTAAAGCTCAAGTTCGGCCCAAATTCTTGAACATTGACCAGTTGCTACGACATCTTATCCCCGGCTACTGTATACGGTTGGGCACGTTTTCTTTGAGCTGATGCCGCTGTTCCACATACCAGTATATAGGTGCTCGGGAGTACCAGCTAACTGGTACCTACTGGCCCAAGCCAAGCGTCTCATGCATGTGCTCAGCTGTTTCTCATCGCAAGTCTGATCAAGCTTTTTCTTACAGTTTGCAAAGTACTTATATTGAGGATCATATTTGCCCTAGCTCACTGAGGACGCTCCGGCCTAATCCACTATGCAGTGGCCTAATCCACTATTCAGTGGCCTAATCCACTCAACACTGTGACCTAATCCACGACAGTGTGGCCTAATCCACTATGCAGTGGATTAATCCACTATGCAGTGGCCTAATACACTATAGAGTGGCGTAATCCACAACGACGTAGCCTAATCCACAACGATGTGGCCTAATCCATGACGCTGTGGCCTAATCCACGACGCTGTGGCCTAATCCACGACGCTGTGGCCCAATCCACATCGATGTGCCCTAATCCACTATGATGTGACCTAATCCATGATGCTGTGGCCTAATCCTGGACGCTGTTGGCTAATCCATGACGAGGAGGCCTAATCCATGACGCTGTGGCCTAATCCACAATGATGTGGCCTAATCCATGACGCTGTGGCCTAATCCATTATGCTGTGATCTAATCCATTATGCTGTGGCTTAATCCTCGACCTTATTTCCTAATCCACGACGATGCTGCCTAATCCACAACGATGTGGCCTAATCCACAGCGATGTGGCCTAATCCACGACGCTATGGCCTAATCCACTATGCTGTGACCTAATCCACTATGCTGTGGCCTAATCCACTATATTGTGACCTAATCCACGATTCGGTGACCTAATCCACGACGATGTGCCCTAATCCACGATACTTTAGCCTAATCCACTATACTGAGGCCTAATCCATGACAATGTGGCCTAATCCCTGTCTCAGTGGACTAATTCCCGTCACTGTGGCCTAATCCCCCTCGCTGTGGCCAAATCCACGACGCTGTGGCCTAATCACTATGCTCTGGCCTAATCCACTATGCAGTGGCCTAATCCACTATACAGTCGCCTAATCCACTATGCAGTGGCCTAGTCCACTACGCATTTGCCTAATCCATTATGCAGTGGCCTAATCCACTATGCAGTGGTCTAATCCGCTACGCAATGGCCTAATCCAATATGCAGTGGCCTAATCATCTATGTAGTGGCTTAATCCACTATGCAGTGGCCTAATCCACTATGCAGTGGCCTAATCCACTACGCAGTGTCCTAATGCAGTATGCAGTGGCCTAATCCACTATGCAGTGGCCTAATCCAAAACGCTGTGGCCTAATCCACGACACTGTGGCCTAATCCACGACGCTGTGGCCTAATCCACGACGCTGTGGCCTAATCCATTATGCTATGGTCTAATCCACTATGTAGTGCCCTGATTCACTATGCAGTTGCCTAATCCACTATGCTTTGTTCTAATCCACTATGCTGATGCCTAATCCATTATGCTGTGGCCTAATCCATTATGCTGTGGCCTAATCCACTATGCGGTGGTCTAATCCACTATGCAGTGGCCTACTCCACTATGCAGTGGCCTAATCCACAACGATGTGGCCTAATCCACTATGCAGTGGTCTAATCTACTATGCAATAGCCTAATCCACAACGATGTTGCCTAATCGACTATGTTGTGGCCTAATCCACGATACTTTGGCCTAATGAACTATACTGTGGCCTAATCCATGACGATGTGGCCTAATCCACGACGCTGTGGCCTAATCCACGACAATGTGGCCTAATCCACGAAGCTGTGGCCTAATCACTACGCTCTGGCCTAATCCACTATGCAGTGGCCTAATCCCTTTTGCTCTGGCCTAATCCTCTATGCAATGGCCTAATCCCTGTCGCTCTGGCCTAATCCACTATGCAGTCGCTTAATCCACTATGCAGTGGCCTAATCCACTATGCATTTGCCTAATCCATTATGCAGTGGCCTAATCCACTATGCAGTGGCCTAATCCATTATGCAGTGGCCTAATCCACTATGCAGTGGCCTAATCCACTATGCAGTAGCTTAATCCACTATGCAGTATCCTAATCCACTATGCAGTGGCCTAATCCACGATGATGTGGCCTAATCCACGACAATGTGGCCTAATCCCTGTCTTAGTGGTCTAATCGCTGTCGCTGTGACCTAATCCACTATGCAGTGGCCTAATCCACTATGCAGTGGCCTAATCTACTATGCAGTGGCCTAATCTACTATGCAGTGGCATAATCCACTATGCAGTGGCCTAATCCACTATGCAGTGGCCTAATCCACTATACAGTGGCCTAATCCACTATACAGTGGCCTAATCCACTATGCAGTGGCCTAATCCACTATACAGTGGCCTAATCCACTATACAGTGGCCTAATCCACTATGCATTTGCCAAATCCATTATGCAGTGGCCTAATCCACTATGCAGTAGCTTAATCCACTATGCAGTGGCCTAATCAACAATGAGGTGGCCTAATTCACAACGACGTGGCCTAATCTTCGACACTGTGACCTAATCCACTATGCAGTTGCCTAATCTGTGACGCTGTAGCCTAATCCACTATGCAATAGCCTAATCCACTCTGCAGTGGCCTAATCCACTGTGCATTGACCTAATCCTCTATGCAGTGGCCTAATCCGCTACACAATGTCCTAATGCACTATGCTGTGGCCTAATCCACAACTCTGTGGCCCAATCCACGATGCTGCGGCCTGATCCACTATGTAGTGGCCTAATCCACTATGCTGTGGCCTAATCCACAACGCTGTGGCCCAATCCACGATGCTGTGGCCTACTCCACTATGCAGTGGCGTAATTCACAACGACGTGGCCTAATCCTCGACACTGTGACCTAATCCACTATGCAGTTGCCTAATCCGTGACGCTGTAGCCTTATCCACTATGCAGTGGTCTAATCTACTATGCAGTGGCCTAATCCACTATGCAGTGGCCTAATCCACAACGACATGGCCTAATCCGCGACGCTGAGGACGAGGTGGTGGAGGATGGGGCGTAGGACTGGGTGGACGACGGGGTGGAGGATGGGGTGGAGGAGGGCGGGGTGGAGGACGGGGTGGAGGAAGACTGGGTGGAGGATGACGGGGTGGATGAGGACGGGGTGGAGGACGGAGGGATAGGGCGGGAAACATTCCGGGTCGGCGTGGCGCTGAGCCAACTCTCTTGTTTACTTCTTGTTAAGTCATGTCAACTGTGCCCGCTTTATCTCTCCCTTCTCTTCCTACTCCTCCTCTTTCTCCATCTCCTCTTCCTCTTTATCTTCCCGTCCACTTCTCCTCCTTCTCTCTTCTACTTTTCTTTTCATCTGTTCCTGCATTTTCTTGTGTTCCTCGACCTATTCCTCCTACTTCTCTGGTTCCCCCTCCTCCTGTTCCTACATTTCCTCCTCCTCCTCCTCCTCCTTTAATACCGCCTCCTTCTCTTATTCCTCCTCTTCCTGCTCTTCCTCCTTCTCTACTTCCCCCTTCCTTTCGTTTCTGCATTCCCGCCTTCTCTTACTCTTCTTCTTCATTATTTTTCCTTTTTTTTTATCTTAACTGTTATCAATCGATTTTAGTTTGAAATTTTTAGCTCAGCCAAGTTTGTGGGAATAATCTACCAGAGGCCAGGCTGGTCCGCCCTTCACCCGCCCCACCATGTCAGCCCGCTCCCCCCCCCCTCTCCCCAATCACTCCAGAGAGAGACGTGACCCAAATGCGTTGTTAGCTGCCAATTTGGTGTCGGGCGCTGAAGTGTCCTCGTCTAACGAAGCGATCCCCAATGCAGGTTCTCATTCGCACGTGTAGCAGTGGTCTGCGTCATCGCCTTACACCTGATGACCCCCGGATCTAACTCTACTCCTCCTTCCCTGGTGGAACAGAGTCGGTTACGTACGTTTCGTGTCCTTTGATGCGCCTGTTCTTCCTCTGGACATTCCACTTTGTCATCATTGTTATGGGTTTAAGGAAAAATGAATTGTTTCAATCACTTTTCGCGTCAACCTTTGGCCTCGCAGAGTGCCAGGACTGCGGGGACTTGGCCATTAAGTGCCACTGCCTTTGTTTTGGTTAATTTTGTCTTAAAAAATCTATATGGTTAATTGGAAAGTTTGAATTCCTATGCTTACAACACTGCTATTATTTCTCTAGAGCGCTTGATGGAGCGTAGGTGTGGGATGCCTTGAGCTCCAGACGGAACCAACCCATATACATATAGGGGGTACAATCTCTGGTTTCATTTGTAGGGACCTCTAAGAAGACGATATGTAGCATCCGGGGGAGCTTTGTGGGACACCCGCGTCCACTCACATATTGTCTTCTCCTTCCGCTCCCTATATTTTGTGTATTTTATAATTTCATTGAAAATTTCATCACACAAAAAGGGTTACAACATTGGTTACATTCAAGGTACAAGACTAGTTGTCACAGGTTGTCGAGTTCCTCCTCTATCTCCACAGATGGCGGGCAGGAACCATGGATGCAGTGAGTATTTCCTCTCCGTATCGCCACACTAAGGCGCTGGAAGAGGAAGCTGGTGGCTCTAGGGTCTCTTGTTGTTTCAATTACCTTAGAACCCTACTCCTTCAAAAAACTAGCAGCACTTTTACCCCAGGCACCAAGTGTCTCCGAAGCAATGGGAACAAAAATGTAGTGGTGATCAAGATTTCTGTATTTACGAGACTTGGCTGCTTCCCAGTGATTGGCAGCATCACCTACCTGTGCAACACTGAAGTCAACATAGGTGTTGGCTAAAGTTGAAACGCAAGTGTAGTCCCACACCAACTGTCTACCATTCTTCCAGGAGTTCACCGTGATCCCATCTGGGCGAACGACAGGCTCATCACCATTATAACGGACCTGGACTGACGTATCTGCTCCTTGTCTTAACTAAGTCGTTAATTAACGGTAAGGTTGTTCACCATTGTTCCTTACAGTAACCTAAGTCCCAGTGATACCTTGTAATACCTGGTGTTTGATCACCACGTGCCACTGGGTACAAGAAAACAGTACTACCACCACTTACAGTATTCTTTTTCACTGCCACCACCTTCACTAATACCCAAGTAATTAAGCTAATTGACAGCGAGGAAGGGCCAGTCAATCGAAGCATAAATCAAGAATGTGGATCCCAATTAAATGGAAGGAGGGAGAGAGTTTACATTAAGTGCGGCTTAAATCAGATAAGGGAGAATATTTACTATGCGAGGCTGTTTGGTGGATCCACAGGAAACTTACAAAGCATAACACAGGATCCTGGATTCAGAAATAATAAGTTGAGGAAAATCTACTAAACACCATAAAAGCAATAAAACAATTTATTATCACAAACTTTATGAATAAACCTCCTAAACTGACTATGTATATAAATATATATATATATATATATATATATATATATATATATATATATATATATATATATATATATATATATATATATATATATATATATATATATATATATATATATATATATATATATATACATAATATCGTCTCTTCGTTTTTCTTATCTTCTTTCTTTCTGGTCATCTTATATGTCGAAAATATATTCCAAGATATTGACATTCTTAGCGAGCTGCTCTTAGGTTAGTATTCCAAATGGGGAAACTTGTGTCATATTTGGTGTTTTGAACCCCCATTCTTTCTTCCATCCTCCATCTATTCGTACCAAGTTCAGCATCGCCGGTGTTTGGAAAAAGAAATTCGTTGTACTCTGGATACTCTCTTAACGATTAATATATTTTTCTTGTTGTTTGTGCATGGGAGTCCTCCGGTATTATGAACTCCCAAATGTTTACGGTTTAGATGTATTTTTCCCCATGCTAGAGACGGCTAAGGTTTTATGTTTCTGTGACAGCTGACTGGGATTTAGGTTGTTGTTGTGGCTGTTGGAGCGACAAGAGGCCGTCCTTGAGGTAAACTTATAATCTACGTTTCTGTCTGAGCCTCGAGGCCAGCGTAAACCTCTTTCCCTCTTACTCAACCACTTCGATTTCCCGCGTGTTTGTTGCAGGCGGGATTTTGTTTCGGGGGGGGGGGGAGGGGTATGTTGGTGGCGGTTGGAGGGAAGTTGTGGAGGAGGGGATTGATGGGGCGTTGGTGGGAGGTGACGGCAGGTGCATGGGGCAGGTGGTGGGGCGGACGGTGTGTGAGAGGTGACGGCAGGTGGAGCCTGCAACTGACAGTCCTGGACAAACTGTTCACGACTTTACCGTCGGAGGGCTCTCGGGTCTTGATTCTCTTGCCAAGTGGTTGTTTCTGTGGCCCTTCCCTGCTCGCCCTAACTCCACCACACAGCTAGGGGCCCCCAGGGTCTCCCCCTGACTCCACCACAGAGCTAGGGGCCCCCAGGGTCTCCCCCGACTCCACCACACAGCTAGGGGCCCCAGGGTCTCTCCCTGACTCCACCACACAGCTAGGGGGCCCCCAGGGTCTCTCCCTGAGTCCACCACACAGCTAGGGGGCCCCCAGGGTCTCTCCCTGACTCCATCACACAGCTAGGGGCCCCAGGGTCTCGCCCTGACTCCACCACACTGCTAGGGGCCCCCCAGGGTCTCTCCCTGACTCCACCACACAGCTAGGGGCCCCCCAGGGTCTCTCCCTGACTCCACCACACAGCTAGGGGCCCCCCAGGGTCTCTCCCTGACTCCACCACACAGCTAGGGGCCCCCAGGGTCTCTCCCTGACTCCACCACACTGCTAGGGGCCCCCCAGGGTCTCGCCCTGACTCCACCACACTGCTAGGGGCCCCCCAGGGTCTCTCCCTGACTCCACCACACAGCTAGGGGCCCCCCAGGGTCTCTCCCTGACTCTACCACACAGCTAGGGGCCCCCAGGGTCTCTCCCTGACTCCACCACACAGCTAGGGGCCCCAAGGTTCTCTCCCTGACTCCACCACACAGCTAGGGGCCCCCAGGGTCTGACTCCACCAGACCTCAAGAGCAGTGTCATTATTTGCAAAGTTTTCACCCAGAGCGGTAATGGCTTACTGTTGACAAGTGCGTGTAAGAGAAGGGTGTTGTCAAGTGGGGGATTGTCAAGTGGGGGCTGTCAAGTGGGGGTTGTCAAGTGGAGGGTTGTCAAGTGGGGGTTGTTAAGGAGGGGTTGTCAAGTAGGTGATTGTCAAGTGGAGGTTGTCAAGTGGGGGCTGTCAAGTGGGGGAGGGGGTTGTCAAGCGGGGGGCTGTCAAGTGGGGGAGGGGGTTGTCAAGTGGGGGAGGGGTTGTCAAGTGGGGGCTGTCAAATGGGGGAGGGGGTTGTCAAGTGGGGGAGGGGTTGTCAAGTGGGGGCTGTCAAATGGGGGTTGTCAAGGGGGGGTTGTCAAGTAGGTGATTGTCAAGTGGGGGGTTGTCAAGTGGGGGGGTTGTCAAGTGGGGGGTTGTCAAGTGGGGGTTGTCAAGTGGGGGTTGTCAAGTGGAAGGTTGTCAAGTGGGGGTTGTCAAGTGGAGGGTTGTCAAGTGGGGGTTGTTAAGGAGGGGTTGTCAAGTAGGTGATTGTCAAGTGGAGGTTGTCAAGTGGGGGGTTGTCAAGTGGGGGGTTGTCAAGTGGGGGTTGTCAAGTGGAAGGTTGTCAAGTGGGGGTTGTCAAGTGGGGGTTGTCAAGTGGGGGGTTGTCAAGTGGGGGGGTTGTCAAGTGGGGGTTGTCAAGTGGTGGTTGTCAAGTGAGAGTTGTCAAGTTGGGGTTGTCAAGTGGGGGGCTGTCAAGTAGGGGTTGTCAAGTAGGGGTTGACAAGTGGGGGTTGTCAAGGGGGGGGGGTTGTCAAGGGGGGGGTTGTCAAGTTGGGGGTTGTCAAGTGGAGGGTTGTCAAGTGAGGGTTGTCAAGTTGGGGTTGTCAAGTGAGGGGTTTTCAAGTGGGGTTGTCAAGTGGGGGTTGTCAAGTGGGGGTTGTCAGGTGGGAGGTTGTGAAGTGGCTGGGGTTGTGAAGTGAGGGGGATTGTCAAGTGGGGGTTTTCAAGTTGGGATTGTCAAGTGGAGGTTGTCAAGTAGGGGTTTTCAAGTGGAGGTTGTCAAGTGGGCTGTGGTCAAGTGGGGGTTGTCAAGTGGGTGGTTGTCAAGTAGGGGTTGTCAAGTGGGGGATGGTCAAGTGGGGGGTTGTCAAGTGGGGGGTTATCAAGTGGGGGTTGTCAATTGGCGGTGGTCAAGTGGGGGGTTGTCAAGGGGGGTGGTCAAGTGGGGGCTGTCAAGTAGAGGTTGTTAAATGGGAATTTTCAATGGTGGGTAGTCAAGTAGGGGTTATAATGGAGGGGTTCCACAACTTAGGTTTATTTATATGCTCTTAACTGTCAATCAACTTAATGTACAGGTTCCTAAGCCTTTTGGGCTCTATCATATCTACACTTGAAATTGTGTATGGAGTCAGCCTCCACCACATCACTTCCTAATGCATTCCATTTACTAACTACTCTGACACTGAAAAGTTCTTTCTAATGTCTCTGTGGCTCATTTGGGTACTCAGCTTCCACCTGTGTCCCCTTGTGCGTGTACCACCCGTGATAAATAATCCATCCTTGTCTGCCCAGTCAATTCCCGTGAAAATGTTGCATGTGGTGAACATGTCTGCCCGAGTTATGTCTTCCAGCGACATGAGGTGATATTCACGCAGCTTTTCCACGTAACTCATACCTCGTAGGTCTGTGTGTGTGTGTGTGTGTGTGTGTAATTACCTAAGTGTAGTTACAGGATGAGAGCTACGCTCGTGGTGTCCCGTCTTCCCAGTACTCTTTGTCGTATAACGCTCTGTGTGTATTTACTATTTGTATTTGCAAAATTGAGCTATTAGCTCTTGGATTCTATTAGCCTTTCTAACAATTTATTTTGCCTCTATGATGACTAGTACATATATTTCTCTTACACACACATCCCCAGGACGCAGCCCGTATTAGCTGTCTAACTCCCAGGTGCCTATTTACTGTTAGGTAAACAGGCGCATCAGTGTGAAAAACTATACCCAACTGTTTCTCCTTATGTCAGGGATCAAACCCGAGCCCTTACGACTACGATCCCAGAGCGCTGTCCACTCAGCCGCGAGGCCCCCATGTGTGTGTGTACGCGCGCGCGAGTGAGCGCTCCTCCATCCATCATCAAGCCATCACCCAGCCCACCAGCTGGAGCCGGAGAGAGAGCGAGCCTTGAACCACGGCCCCGGAAGATGGCCGCCAGGGTTCAGATCACACGAGGCCCGGGGCGCCAACTTAGCGAGACTCGTGTATAAAATAACTATCACGAGAGTTAAATCAGCCCGTACTGGCTAATATTTCACCACCACAGCAAAATGTAGCCAAGCCTGGAGATATATAGGAGTGAGCCACCCTGCCTGGGGAGGGGGGAGAGGTGGGGTGAGGGCCGGGGTTGTGGGGGTGGGGCGGGGTGGAAGAGGAGTGGGGTGATGGGGATGGGGGAGAGGCGGGGTGAGGGAGGGATAAGGAGTGAGGGAAATAACAGTAAGAGGTCGGCATGAAAGGGGTGGGGGAGTGAAAGATTGGAAGGAGGGATGATTAAGCAATGGAGAGGAAGAGAGCAGGATAGGCATGAAGTGGAAGGAAAGGAGGAACAAATGAAGGAGGAAGGAGCAAGGAACGCATGATTGACGTTAGGCTGCGTCATGGGAATATATAAACAGCAAGAAAGCTTTCCAATAAACATCTTTTTATTCCATAAAATACAATAGAAAACATAATACACATAAGCGACATCATATATTGATAGTGCAAGGTCGAAAATCTCCCGATCTGAATCTTCCTTATCGTATTGCCGGACATAAAACTGGGATAATTTTATATTTTTCAGATTATTCCTCTCGTACCTCGATATTGCCAATGAAAATATATCAACAGAAAACGGAGATTTTGTTGAGTAAATTTTCCCGGCTTAACGAGGCGGCTCAATAGAGACCTTCACTAATGCTTGTTAAGAGCCTTAAATTGCTTGATAATTGAGGAGAATATTTTTAATGTTGCTTATTTTGTGTGTGTGGGTGTGTATTCACCTATTTGTGGTAACCTAATGGATCTTGAGGGATCGAGTATTAGCGCTTGGACCCCGGCTCTCCAGCCGCCGGTTGTCTAATACAATATAACGCGTGAGCTATTTCAGTATCATATCTACATTTAATGCTATGAATGGAGTTTGCTTCCACAACCTGCTCTTATAGTACATTCCATTTTCCCACTACTCTCACATTAATATAAAACTTGCTAACATCTCTATGACTCTGAGTCTCGAGCTTCCATCTATACAATAGATAGGTCTATTTGTATTCATGTGAACATTTTCTCGTTTTTCCACTCTGCCCCCCCCCCCCCCATCACTTAAGTATTTTATACGTCTCTTATCATGTTCCCACCTCTCTCTCCTCTTTTCTAGCATCGTCAAGTTTAGTTCCTTCAGTCTCTCTTCATACCCCATCCATCCCAATTCTGGGACGAGATTCGTTGCAAACTTTAACTGAGTTTACCTGAGAGCTACTAACACTAGTGACCTTGACAAGACGCACATGTAGAGACCCATGTGCAACAGGTAGCCGGCAGCTTGTCGAAGGTTCCCCCCACCCCCCATTTGTCTTGATGATGTTTTTCAGCTGTACTTTAAAAGTTAACTGAGTTTTGGCACTTACGGCTTCGGCGTGTAGGCGGTTCCATGGGCTTATAACCCTGTGAGTGAAAAAGCATCTCCTGTTCTCAGTCCTACACTGTTGCTTGTTGAGCTTGAAACTGTTGTTCCTTGTTTGTGTTACATCTGACCTTCTGAAGAAGTTTTCCGGGTCAACGTCCTCCAAATTGTTCAGTATTTTAATTTTCAATAAGATCCGCCTTGTCATGCCAGGTTTGCAGTGTTGTTAGCCCTGTGGCCCTCAACCGTTCCTGATACGTGAGTTGACTTAGCACTGGAGTGACTTTTGTTGTCCGGTGTTGCACTTTCTCCAGAGCGGCTATATCCTTCTGAAGATGAGGTCCAGGCTTGGGTACAGTCATCCAAATGGCCGTGTACCAGAGATTTATACAATTGAATCATTACATTATTTTCCTTAAAGTCAAAGGTACACTTGATTATTCCAAGTGTTTGGTTAACTTTTTTGACTGCTGCCCCTACCTGCTGTGCAACTTTCATTGAGTGGTGGAGTTCCACTTCAAAGTCCTTTTCCTTATCAATCTACTGTAATGTAATGTTATTAATTTAGTAGTTGTAGCTTGGGTTGTTATGCCCCACATGCAGGGTCTTGCATTTGTCAAATGCTTTTAATATCGACAGTCATCTGACCATTTGTGGAATTCATGCAGATCTCTTTGTAGGGCTCCAACATCATTACCATTTCCCACATTATCATAAATCTTTGTCATCTACAAATTTGATGATGTGGTTTTAATATTCACATCTATGTCATTGATGTATATGACAAAAACAGTTGGCCCCAAAATGGACCCCTGTGGTACCCCACTCATTTTTAATATGTATCTGACCTCCCTAATGGTATACATCCAATACGTCCAACACTTGCTTCAGAATGAGCCATGTAAGTTCGAAACGATGTGTCAAATTATAATAAGTGTAATATATTCTACAGTCAATTATTTATTTTTCTTCACCTCAAACAAAGATGACATATAGAGAAATCCTACTCACATACATATAGAGAATATAGACATATAGAGACATATAGAGAATTCTACTTTGCTCTGATGAAGGCGATGTAGCCGAAACCGCGTTAAGTATTCTCTATTTTTCACATGTGGTTTTTCCGCATTATATATATATATATATATATATATATATATATATATATATATATATATATATATATATATATATATATATATATATATATATATATATATATATATGTGGCCATATGTTGTTTTGCTCCGTCCCTGTGATATGAATCCATATGCTACATGATGTATCGTCATGCCCAGGGGGGGGGGCGGGGAAGCCGGAGGGGGAGTTTATTGGGCAGCGCCACTCATCCTGTGAGTGGACACACCACATAGCAGCATGTACAACACTCCCCAGGGGGAATAAGCTGGGTTGTTCATCCTGTCACTTGTACCCAGACACAGCAGGGACTTGCTTAACTTATCTCTATGGATAAACCTCTTGTTGGATAATGCCTAACCCGTTGATGCAAGTAGTGCGGATCTCGGCCTGCCAACAGATCACAATTTAAACGCTATCGAGGTCTGGAAGACAGTTAATAAATATGTCAATGGGTGAATTTCAAGAGCTCAACACTGGCCCCGTGGCTAGTTCCCCTGCCTCCTAACCGCACAGCTTCTTATCTAACGGAATGGTCGAACTGTTGTTTAATAATGTGGGAAGAGAGGTACTTCCCGGGTGTAGAGGAGGTAAGGATGGCCCTGGCAACCATAGCAAACTCTTTAATGTGCAAAATTCCAGCATTGATCCACTCGTGTCTCGGGCGGGAAGTGTAATGGCTGACTCTCGCCCTCCTTCCCGGGAGGACGCCTTCATACACCGATAAATTTTTATCGTTTTCCTGGAAGGATTGGTGATTACATTTTACTGCCTTTGAAATAAATTTTACTTTAATTTATTATATTAATTTATGCAGAAAACAGTCGTCAGACTGTAAGCATTAAATATTGAAGTATAGAAGCAATTTCGAGCTGCTGTTGTGGTGACGTGTCAATCACGTTTCTCATAAATACGTGGAAGAATAAATTACAATTCTTCCCTTATAATTTGAATTTTATTTAAATTTAAATTTAATAATTATCCTCAACAATAGCAAATGCATTTCTTGGTATCCAGGTATGTATATATATATATATATATATATATATATATATATATATATATATATATATATATATATATATATGTCGTACCTAGTAGCCAGAACGCACTTCTCAGACTACTATGCAAGGCCCGATTTGCCTAATAAGCCAAGTTTTCATGAATTAATTATTTTTCGGCTACCTAACCTAACCTAACCTATAAAGATAGGTTAGGTTAGGTAGGGTTAGTTAGGTTCGGTCATATATCTACGTTAATTTTAACTCCAATAAAAAAAAATTGACCTCATACATAATGAAATGGGTAGCTTTATCATTTCATATGAAAAAAATTTGAGAAAATATATTAATTCATGAAAACTTGGCTTATTAGGCAAATCGGGCCTTGCATAGTAGGCTGAAAAGTGCGTTCTGGCTACTAGGTACGACATATACATATATATATATATATATATATATATATATATATATATATATATATATATATATATATATATATATATATATATATATATATATATATATATATATAATTAAGCAAATTATGTAGAATTAGGTGGGGAAATTTCCCACATCCACCACTGCCTTCCTCGGCCCAGGCTGCGACAGTATACCAGCTGTTGGTATATTTTAGTATACAACTTCTGTATATTCCCTGAAGCACCCAGTGATTTAGTGGAAAAGTGGAGAAATTTAGAAAACCTGGAATTATTAGGTTAAAAGGCAGAAGTGAAGAGAGAGCTGAAGAGACTGACTGAGAAGACAATTGGAAAATCGTCTACAATGAGGCAACAAAGAGAGAAAAGATATCAGCATCCCCAGTGGATGCTGATGATTTGGACGGAAACAAATGGGCAGAGTTTCTTTCACCCTGATGTCTCTGTTTACCTAGCAGTAAATAGGTACCTGGGAGTTAGACAGTTGCTTTCTAGGGATGTGTAACAAGGAGGCCAGGTCGAGGACCGGGCCGCGGGGAAGCTAAGCCCCGAAATCATCTCAAGATAACCTCCAGAAGGAACAACTGTGAGCTCTCTGTACTTAACAAGAGACCAGTGGGAGCTCTCTGCACTTAACAAGAGATCAGATGGAGCTCTCTGCACTTAACTAGAGACCAGATGGAGCTCTCTGTACTTAACAAGAGATCAGATGGAGCTCTCTGCACTTAACTAGAGACCAGATGGAGCTCTCTGCACTTAACAAGAGATCAGATGGAGCTCTCTGCACTTAACAAGAGACCAGAGCAAGAGTCAAATAGAGAGAAGGATCTGAGGGTTGATATCACACCGAACCTGTCCCCAGAGGCCCACATCAAAAGTATATCATCAGCGGCATATGCTAGGCTGGCCAACATAAGAACTGCCTTTAGAAACTTGAGTAAGGAATCGTTCAGGACCCGGTATACCACTTATATCAGACCAGTCCTGGAATATGCAGCTCCTGCCTGGAGTTCATACCTAGTTAAACACAAGACAAAGTTAGAGAAGATTCAGCGGTATGCCACCAGACTAGTCCCGGAACTAGGTATGACTAGGTATGAGATACGAAGAATGGATAAGGGAGCTGAACCTCACGTCCCTGGAAAACAGAAGAGTAAGGGGAGACATGATAACCACCTACAAAATTCTCAGGGGAATTGACAGGGTGGACAAAGACAAACACTTTTGCACGGGTGGAACACGAACAAAGGGACACAGGTGGAAACTTAGTACCAAGATGAGCCACAGAGACGTTAAAAAGAACTTTTTCAATGTCAGAGTACTTAACAGGTGGAATGCATTAAGCAATGATGTGGTGGAGGCTGACTCCGTTCACAGTTTTTAATGTAGATGTGACAGAGCCCAGTAGGCTCAGGAACCTGTACACCAGTTGATTCACAGTTGAGTGGCGGGACCAAAGAGCCAAAGCTCAACCCCCGCAAGCACAACTGGGTGAGCACACACACACCTAGGAAGCCCAAGAAAAGTGTTAGAATGTAGCCACGAGACAACGTGGAGTGAAGAATGATCAGTCTTGTCCGACAAATCTACCAGAGTACTGCCCTAAGCCAACATCAAACAAGAAGGACAGAGAAGGGCGGGTGGACTACACTTTTCGTGATTGGCAGGAAGCTTTGTATACTGTTCTACACGGGAGGCTTCTAACATGCCCGAGTAACGGTAAGTGTTGCGGAATGGGCGAGGAAGGACTTGAAAGAAAGGAGACAAAGAGGCGTAGGAGAGGGAGAGAGTAGAAGAGAATGGAGGGAAGAGTAACGAGAGAAGTACTGCCAGGATCAATACTTGCACCCGTCCTCTTCTTTGTATAAGTTAACAATCTCACCCAAGATTCGTTAGCAATGTAAATCTCAAAAAAATAGAATCGTCAAGCGCGGCCTGCAGGACCTGCAAGAGTAGCCATAAAGGTGATACACAGGGAGCTTGACTTTACGTTAATCAGGAGCGTCAGGACAAGCTATATGTAGACCGTACACAACACCAATCCTCCCCACCGCTCTGGTACGATGAGACGCCCAGTCTCTATTCATTTGCACGGGTCTATGGGGCACGGCACATTGCCTGATTGTACGGCACTCATGGCTGGGTATGTTCTCACCTGGGGCTCTGGGACGGCACTCATGGCTGGGTATGCTCTCACCTGGGGCTCTGGGACGGCACTCATGGCTGGGTATGCTCTCACCTGGGGCTCTGGGACGGTACTCATGGCTGGGTATGCTCTCACCTGGGGCTCTGGGACGGTCCTCATGGCTGGGTATGCTCTCACCTGGGGCTCTGGGACGGCACTCATGGCTGGGTATGCTCTCACCTGGGGCTCTGGGACGGCACTCATGGCTGGGTATGCTCTCACCTGGGGCTCTGGGACGGCCCTCATGGCTGGGTATGCTCTCACCTGGGGCTCTGGGACGGCCCTCATGGCTGGGTATGCTCTCAAAAAACACAGAATCGCACAACAAGTCTAGAGTCACTCCAATCGTTCAGTAATCAAGCCCGGTTACAATCTGTCCATCAGTCTTAGGACCTCAGCCCTTCACTTTGTACAGTTTATACCTGATCGCACTCGGCTTACTGACCGTAAGCTACTCCTGGTCGGCAGTCACGGGTTATATCTTTCTCTACGACACTTTCTCACTTCACCGACTCGATCCAAAAGGCACCTACTCCAATGAGAACGATCCAAAAGGCACCTACTCCAATGAGAACGATCCAAAAGGCACCTACTCCAATGAGAACGATCCAAAAGGTGCCTACTCCAATGAGAACGATCCAAAAGGTGCCTACTCCAATGAGAACGATCCAAAAGATGCCTACTCCAATGAGAACGATCCAAAAGGTGCCTACTCCAATGAGAACGATCCAAAAGGCACCTACTCCAATGAGAACGATCCAAAAGGCACCTACTCCAATGAGAACGATCCAAAAGGCACCTACTCCAATGAGAACGATCCAAAAGGTGCCTACTCCAATGAGAACGATCCAAAAGGCACCTACTCCAATGAGAACGATCCAAAAGGTGCCTACTCCAATGAGAACGATCCAAAAGATGCCTACTCCAATGAGAACGATCCAAAAGGTGCCTACTCCAATGAGAACGATCCAAAAGGTGCCTACTCCAATGAGAACGATCCAAAAGGTGCCTACTCCAATGAGAACGATCCAAAAGGCACCTACTCCAATGAGAACGATCCAAAAGGTGCCTACTCCAATGAGAACGATCCAAAAGATGCCTACTCCAATGAGAACGATCCAAAAGGTGCCTACTCCAATGAGAACGATCCAAAAGGCACCTACTCCAATGAGAACGATCCAAAAGATGCCTACTCCAATGAGAACGATCCAAAAGGTGCCTACTCCAATGAGAACGATCCAAAAGGTGTCTACTCCAATGAGAACGATCCAAAAGGTGCCTACTCCAATGAGAACGATCCAAAAGGCACCTACTCCAATGAGAACGATCCAAAAGATGCCTACTCCAATGAGAACGATCCAAAAGGTGCCTACTCCAATGAGAACGATCCAAAAGGCACCTACTCCAATGAGAACGATCCAAAAGATGCCTACTCCAATGAGAACGATCCAAAAGGTGCCTACTCCAATGAGAACGATCCAAAAGGTGCCTACTCCAATGAGAATGCAGTACACAAGTCGACTAGATCTATTACATCATGGAAATGTATTGAAGGGAGGCTGGAGATGTGACCCACAAAGCCACGCGTCTCACCTGGTCTGGGAAGTTGCCTTCACTCCTCGCTTCTCCTTCACCGTGAAACACACACTTGGTTCTTGATGAAGACTCGTCTAACTGGCGCTGGTTGATCAGAGACTGTGTATGCAACGATCCTTGTAATACCATTAGCCTGCCCAGCCAGAGGGGCTATCCGTAGATACCCAACAAGGCCCAGACCAGGGAATTGAGGACAGTGCACCATTGCTTGTGCACTCTACAGTGTCCGCGCTCATATACACCTCACCATGCACTCATTTGCACAGCATAATACAGTCATGATATTCCATATCTCTCAAAAGTCTTACACAGTATTACAGTACTGAGTACACAAGTGTTCCGTTGTACCTAGGCTGTCTTGCACCAGTACTGGAGTACCTGGCCGCTGCGTGGAGTCGCTATCATGGAGCCGTACGTGGCCGCTATCAAAAGAAACTCAAGACAAATTTCGAGAAAGTTTGAGATATGCCACAAGACTGGTCTCCAGAACTCAGATTGTTTGGCATACTAG
The DNA here is from genome assembly GCF_040958095.1 of Procambarus clarkii. Taxonomy (NCBI): domain Eukaryota; kingdom Metazoa; phylum Arthropoda; class Malacostraca; order Decapoda; family Cambaridae; genus Procambarus; species Procambarus clarkii. Next base: position 50,213,532 of record NC_091150.1, on the reverse strand, counting down.
GAGAGACTGGGGGAACTGAACCTTACTTCAGTTACATAAAAGATGGGAAAGAGTAAACATGATCCCGACATATATGATACACAATGTATATTGACAGAGTAGATAAAACTAACAGTTTAGCAGGTGCAACTGAAGCACAAACGAGGCATTGGAATGTTACGAAAGTTTCTTTAGCCTTAGACTAGTGAGTAATTAGAACGAGTTATGGGAGCAGGTGAGAGTAATACCACACAAAGACTTAAATGTCTGTGTGATAGAACTCTACTGGGTTGGGCACCATCGTATTAGATGACTGGGAAAGTTCAAACTTTCCTGCAGGCACAAATAGTAATTACTCAGCATCATGGCCGTGTGGTCAGCGTCCACGATTGACAATCTAGAGACCCAGGTTCGATTCCCATCCAAGAAAATCCTGAACCTGAGTTTATTTCTCCCGATGTCTCTTTTTCATCTGGCAGAAAATAGGTGTCTGGGATCTAGAGAGCTGTTGTGAGCTACATCTTGGAGTTGTGTGTGAGAAATATGTCTATATCTTCAAAATATGTCTTTTTCACTGTGCAATTTGGAAGCCAAATGCTTGGGGCTAGTCTCATACAACTTTGCATAGTGTCTGGTGATTGTATGGGAGTGTTATACGGGGCTCGAGGTTGACTCCCCATAAAATCTCTCTCAAGGGGGTTGACTTCTCCTTGAGGGAAATCCGGCTCCTAGGCACCCAGTTCATGAAGTCAGTGGATATGAAACCTTTTGCCCCAAGTCCGTAGATTTCAGCGATTGCTCAAATATTTGTGGATGTACAACACCATCTGGCTAATACCAAAATAAATCGTAACACCAGTATTGAAATTGCTTGTAGTGAAATACGTCCAGATGATAACTCTGACATAACTCCCTTTGAAATAATAAAAAAAATGCACTCAAGAGAGGTAAAGCTGCCACTCCTGGAGAGGATGGCATAACAAATATTACCATGAGAGTACTTGCTGAGCTGCCAAACAGCCCTCTGCTAGAATTGTTTAAACCATCTCTCTGACATCTTGTATGTATAAAGTTCTTGAGAGGATTATACTCGACAGACTAACGTTTCAAATTAGGCCCCACCTCTCTCCTAAACTGTATAGTTTCGTTCCTGGAAGAAGCACACAAACTTGCTTTGCTGAATATGTTATTAAAAAGGGACTTTTTGCTTTTGATACAGCAAACAGAGAAATAATCTTAGAACAACTAGCCACCTTGGGAGTTAAGGGAAGACTGTTGACATAGTTTAAGGATTACCTGAGTAACGAAACCGCCTCAGTCCTTGTCAAGGGGTCAAAAGTAAACTCTGTGCACCCTTTGAGTTGGGTACACCCCAGGGTGGAGTGCTAAGTCCTACACTGTTCAATGTTCGGATGCATAAATTAACAATTGGTATTCCCACACAACCTGACGAAGCCGTCATCTGCTATGCCGACGACATACGTATTAAATTGTTGCAAATACCCAAACTGAACTGCAAGCTCTACTTGATTCACTCGCTTTTAAAAGCATTGAATGTGGTCTTGTTATCTCTATAACTAAATCCAGAGCTCTCCATCCCCCAAGAGAATATTCATGTCCCTATAACTTTCAAGGTCAACAACCAGAACATTGAAACGTGTAGGCAGCACAAATACCTTGGAGTTGGTATTAACAGTGACATTCTTAACGATCTACACCGTAGGTTAAAAGAAAGACTTAAACCACTGAAAACACTTACTGGTCAGAATATTGGTATCAATATTAAATTTTCTAGATTATTCTATATAATGTTTGTTAGATCTCTGGTTGATTATCATGCTTTGCACCCAATTATCCTCCCCGCCTCTGTGTGGGACAAACTTGAAGTAGTACAGAATGAAGCCATGAGGGTAATTCTTGGTGCCCCAAGATGCACAAGAATCATCAACATGATGGAAGAACTGAAGCTTCCAACCATACTAGAGAGAATCATGCAAGTCAACACGATATTTTGCCTTAAAGTCATGAGAGAGCCAACATTTCCTGCATTGCTCAGAGACAAATTATCCAGTGCTGTTAACACCCTATTTACTGGTGCCAACATACCAACTCTCTCCTTTTATGATAAATGGCTGAGGAAAAATGCCTTCAATCTCATCAAAGCAAATATTCCTTTGAAGTGCCATCTACCAGTCTCTGATATTCCTCTTTATTTGTGCCCACCATTCAAGTATCATACACACCTGTCACCAAGAAAGGTAATGAGAATCGTGCTCTACTCACAGGATTACGAGTCCCGCGCGCTGTCTGCTCAGCTACCAGACTCCTAGTGTGTGTGTTAGGGGAGGGTGAGACGTGGAAGGTACATGTGGGTGGAGACAGGGAGAAAGTGTGCGTAGGGAGATGGGAGAGGGGGGGGGAGTTGTGTGTGGGAAGAGAAGGGAAGTGTATGAAGGTGTTTAAAGGGATGAAAACCTTATATACTGAAGATAGTGAAGGGGAGATGGGAACAGTATTTGTGGAGAGAAAGAGGGAGGGGTGCGAGGGGAGGATAGACCTGCAAGTAGTGTGTGGGAGAGACATGGGGTCGACCCGAACACCGCCAGGTACACCATATAATAGACGATATGACCGAGAAAGACTGGTCGGGAGTCTATACGTTAGACAACCGACGGCTCGAAAGGCGGGATCCAAGAGCTGAAAGCTCGAGCCTGCATGCACACACAGGTATGTTGAAGCTGAGCCTTCTCACACGCGCAGTCATACCATCACAAACGCACTCACACAACAAAAAAAAGCCTCAAATTCCCTCCCTGGGTCAAAAAATAAAAGGGTTACCCCATCATCTCATGTTTGTACGAGCTTCCCCTCCCCAGGTACTCCATTTTCTCTGGCTGTTATAACAATCTTCCCGGGGCACGCAACCCTCCCCACTCTCCGCCTTCGTTATAATCTCGCCCATGCATGCCACCTCAGTTTGCTTCTCTTTATAGCACTGCTTGAATCTTCTTTCCTTCCCCCTCCGAGCTCTCCTTGTTAAGCGTCTTTGTAAGACCCAAGTACCCTCTCCCTCCCACCCTTCCTAACCTTCTTTTTTACTCTCTCTCTTCCAAGAATAAATTATAAAAATATTTGAAGCCTCAGACATCAACGGATTAAAAAGGATCAAGAAAAGCATTCGAAACACCCTGGCAGCACTCTCTAAATCCGCTCTTGGGATTGGATTTTTTTTGTTTTTTTTTGTGGTTGGGGTTTTGTGTGTGTTGTTGTGTTTTGTGGTGTGTGTTCTGGTGCTTTATGCAACAATGTTGGGAGATGGTGTTTACTGGTAATGGTGTCGGACGTTGCTGAGGGACGTGTTCCATTAGTGATTCAGTCGCAGGTGTTTCATTTGTTGGTGATTCAGTCGTCAATATTTCAGTCGTTGGCGTTTCAGTCCTCAATGTTTCAGTCGTCAATGTTTCAGTCGTCAATGTTTCAGTCGTCTATCTTTCAGTCGTTGGTGTTTCAATCGTTGTTGTTTCAGTCGTCAGTGTTTCAGTCGTCAATGTTTCAGTCATCAATGTTTCAATCGTGAATGTTTCACTCATCAATGTTTAAGTCGTCAATGTTTCAATCAGCAATGTTTCAGTTGTCAATTTTTCGGTCATCAATGTTTTGGTCGTCAATGTTTCAGTCGTCAATGTTTCGGTCGTCAATGTTTCGGTCGCCAATGTTTCAGCCATCAATGTTTCAGTCGTCAATGTTTCAGTCGTCAATGTTTCGGTCGTCAATGTTTCAGTCGTCAATGTTTCGGTCGTCAATGTTTTAGTCGTCAATGTTTCAGTCGTCAATGTTTCGGTCGTCAATGTTTCAGTCGTCAGTGTTTCGGTAGTCAATGTTTCAGTCGTCAATGTTTCAGTCGTCAATGTTTCGGTCGTCAATGTTTTAGTCGTCAATGTTTCAGTCGTCAATGTTTCGGTCGTCAATGTTTCAGTCGTCAGTGTTTCAGTCGTCAATGTTTCAGTCGTCAATGCTTCAGTCGTTGGTGTTTCAGTCGTCTATCTTTCAGTAGTTGGTGTTTCAGTCGTTGGTGTTTCAGTCGTCAATGTTTCAGTCGTTGGTGTTTCAGTCGTCAATGTTTCAGTCGTCAATGCTTCAGTCAATGATGTTTCAGTCGTCAATGTTTCAGTCGTCAATGTTTCAGTCGTCAATGCTTCAGTCGTTGGTGTTTCAGTCGTCAATGTTTCAGTCGTCAATGTTTCAGTCGTCAATGTTTCGGTCGTCAATGCTTCATTCGTCAATGTTTCAGTCGTCAATGTTTCGGTCGTCAATGTTTCAGTCGTCAATGTTTCGGTCGTCAATGTTTCGGTCGTCAATGTTTCGGTCGTCAATGTTTCAGTCGTCAGTGTTTCAGGCATCAATGTTTTGGTCGTCAATGTTTCGGTCGTCAATGTTTCAGTCGTCAATGTTTCAGTCGTCAATGTTTCAGTCGACGGTGTTTTTGATCTCTCCAATGGCAGGTGATTTAAAGATATATGAGTTGCTGGTATTAATCTTGCATGGCAATACTTCATCAACATGTTATCTTGCATGGCAATACTTCATCAACATGTTATCTTGCATGGCAATACTTCATCAACATGTTATCTTGCATGGCAAAACTTCATCAACATGTTATCAGGCATGGCAAAACTTTATCAACATGTTATCAGGCATGGCAATACTTCATCAACATGTTATCAGGCATGGCAATACTTCATCAACATGTTATCAGGCATGGCAATACTTCATCAGCATGTTATCTTACACTGTAGTACTTCGCCAGCATGTTATATTGCGAAGTATTTTGTCATTATGTTGTTGTGCAGGGCGGTGATAATTGTTCATACAAGGATCTTTGCATCATTGCAACATTTATGGGGTACTGACGTAAACACAATATTAATGTTCGTTGAACTAAACAATGTTCGTTGAACATTGTTGTACGTTTGTACTCGAGTTTTGAGGGGTGACTCCATTCTTGAAGTCTGTGACGTTTCCGGTCAAACCTTGGCGTTCCTGCTCAATAATTGACGTTTCTACTCCAGTATTGACGATTTTTCTCTCATTTTTGAGGTTTCTATTTCAATATTGACTTATTTACACTTTTTTGACGTTTCTAATACATTCTTGAAGTTTCTGCTCTATTTTTTGGCGTTCATATTTTATATTTGACGTTTCTACTCCATTCTGACGTATCTAATATAGTTTTGTTGGGTGCGCTCTATTTGTTTGACTCCGAGAGTGTGAAGAGCTTGTATTTTAAATTGTAATATGAGTAATTGGAAACGAGTTTTGTATATCTCTCTAATCAACTCTTGTGGAAAACAGTTTGGCGAGGTCTGCAACTCTTGAAGATTGTGGATACATTATCATCCTATTTTTATCCTCCTTTTTATCTTCCTTCACCGTTCGTCATTCATTATGCAAGCGCTGGTATCTTGTCTACAGATTTATGGATATGCGCGGCAGTAGGGATTCGCCGGATATTTTCCATGATATTTTTTCCTCTTCTAGAAGTTGGTATCACCAGAAGTTAGCTTGGGCGTGTGTGTCTCGTCTTGCAGGGAGACGCAGACAGAGCTGCTGGAGTAGGAAATTGTTCATGAAAGGATGCCACCAGGTATGGACGACTATTATTAAGCAGTCATCTGAGAAGCTGGTGAGCTGATGAGTACATTCCCATCTTTTGAAAGAATTTGAGACCTACGTGCCCTGGCTGTCTGCCTCAGCCCTTTTTTTTTTTAGATTAAGGCAGTCGTCAGTCATTGCCTCTACTAGGCTTAGTATGTGCCTTTGAAATTTAGGTAACAGACCTTTATGTGTCCTTTTCTTCTTCTGAATCCATAAATACCCACGTCAATATATACAAAGTTGCTTTGAAATTTTGGTTATCTTTCGTATAATATTGCAAAAATGTATTTGGACCAGCAAGTATGGAATCAACAAGTTTTGTTTGTTTCGATTCTTCAAGCACAAACTCAGCTCTACTTTTCACAAGGTTCCAGCAACACACACACACACCTGCCACAACTCTGCTCAGTACAAGACTCCAGCAACACACACACACCTGCCACAACTCTGTTCAGTACTACATCTGTACATAACGTCTTCCTCATGCTCGTCCCCAGCTCGTGTAAGAATCTTGTAAAAAAATTATTTAAACAAAATTTATGATAAAATTATTTGTAAAAAATATATATTTGTATTATCTTTTGAAAGTAAACGAGGCTATACTCTTAGACATTAACAAATGCTTAATTAAACATGCTCAAAACTTTATCTGGCAAATTGATGATATTTTTATATATAATTAATATTTCAAACATGAACAAAGCTGCAGAGATTATTTCGTATGGCTACAGGACTGAGGACAGGACTGGCTGCCCCAGACACATGTCTGTAAAGTGTTCAGCCATTTCTGGAGAAAAGGACATATCAATTTATTCTTCGTCAGAAAAGTGCCTCTATCCAAGGGGAAATTTAATAATGCTTTCGTGCATTATTCACTCTTTATATTTCCATAAATATATTTAGCCTTTGAAAATACTCAAGGAACAGGTTGTAAGCTTCAGAGTACACCAGACAATTCATCAACGGATTTTAAAACCTTGCGTAAAAATAACTTAATCTTACTGAGCTTTTTTACAGCATAACCCAAGCTAATACATCCTCATATACATAAAAAGGGGTTAAATAAATAAATATATATATATATATATATATATATATATATATATATATATATATATATATATATATATATATATATATATATCTATATATATAAATGTGTGTGTGTGTGTACTCACCTAATTGTGCTTGCGGGGGTTGAGCTCTGGCTCTTTGGTCCCGCCTCTCAACCGTCAATCAACTAGTGTACAGATTCCTGAGCCTATTGGGCTCTATCATATCTACATTTGAAACTGTGTATGGAGTCAGCCTCCACCACATCACTTCCTAATGCATTCCATTTACTAACTACTCTGACACTGAAAAAGTTCTTTCTAACGTCTCTGTGGCTCATTTGGGTACTCAGCTTCCACCTGTGTCCCCTTGTTCGCGTCCCACCAGTGTTGAATAGTTCATCCTTGTTTACCCGGTCGATTCCCCTGAGGATTTTGTAGGTTGTGATCATGTCCCCCCTTACTCTTCTGTCTTCCAGTGTCGTAAGGTGCATTTCCCGCAGCCTTTCCTCATAACTCATGCCTCTTAGTTCTGGGACTAGTCTAGTAGCATACCTTTGGACTTTTTCCAGCTTCGTCTTGTGCTTGACAAGGTACGGGCTCCATGCTGGGGCCGCATACTCCAGGATTGGTCTTACATATGTGGTGTACAAGATTCTGAATGATTCCTTACACAGGTTCCTGAACGCCGTTCTGATGTTAGCCAGCCTCGCATATGCCGCAGACGTTATTCTCTTTATGTGGGCTTCAGGAGACAGGTTTGGTGTGATATCAACTCCTAGATCTTTCTCTCTGTCTGTTTCATTAAGTACTTCATCTCCTATTCTGTAACCTGTGCCTGGCCTCCTGTTTCCACTGCCTAGTTTCATTACTTTGCATTTACTCGGGTTGAACTTCAACAGCCATTTGTTGGACCATTCACTCAGTCTATCCAGGTCATCTTGTAGCCTCCTACTATCATCCTCTGTTTCAATCCTCCTCATAATTTTTGCATCGTCGGCAAACATTGAGAGGAACGAATCTATACCCTCTGGGAGATCATTTACATATACCAGAAACAGTATAGGTCCAAGGACTGACCCCTGCGGGACTCCACTTGTGACGTCTCGCCAATCTGAGACCTCACCCCTCACACAGACTCGTTGTCTCCTGTTGCTTAGGTACTCCTCTATCCACCGGAGTACCTTCCCTCTCACTCCAGCCTGCATCTCCAACTTTCGCACTAGCCTCTTGTGTGGCACTGTATCAAAGGCTTTCTGACAATCCAAAAATATGCAGTCTGCCCACCCTTCTCTTTCTTGCCTTATTTTTATTGACTGGTCGTAGAATTCAAGTAACCCTGTGAGGCAGGACCTGCCATCCCTGAACCCATGTTGATGCTGTGTTACAAAGTTCCTTCGCTCCAGATGCTCCACTAGTTTTTTTCGCACAATCTTCTCCATCAGCTTGCATGGTATGCAGGTTAGGGACACTGGCCTGTAGTTCAGTGCCTCCTGTCTATCCCCTTTCTTGTATATCGGGACTACGTTAGCTACGTTATGTATGTGTGTGTGTGTGTGTGTGTGTGTGTGTGTGTGTGTGTGTGTGTGTGTGTGTGTGTGTGTGTGTGTGTGTGTGTGTGTATATATATAGTTTTAAGAATCGGGAAACTATATTTGTTGAATTATCCTGTGAACAATTTGTCCTTACCTTGTATTTGGTCCTTTTGCAATAGTGGATTAATTCCTGCGCCGTAATTACTCGAGCAAAGATACTAATTAGGTTAGGAATGTGAAATTTGACTAATCGAATACTTTATAAAACTTTGATAAGTCAGATTCTGGAATCCTTATTAAATATTTGATAAGGATTCCAGAAGCACCTAACTGCTGCCCAACTGGAGTTTTAAGCCTTCCCTGCGCTGTCGCTCAAGCGGGTAGGAATTAGCTGATCCACGAAGAAGTCATATAAACAGGACCCAGGACGCCTGGAACCTCCGATCACCAGAGCAGCTGGAGACTGTAGCTCTATTGACCACATTATGAACAGCCACATAGCGTGGTTGACAGAGCTCTGGGGTGTCCGAGGTTCCATAGGGTCCTAGTGCCCAAGTGAGTTTAATGTTATTTCCCACCTTAACTGTGGTTGATAATTTATGTTTAGGAATGTGTTTGTGAATGTTCCGAAGCGTATTTGGGCGCAATGGTGTGCCCGTAAATATGTTTTTTATATGTGTGGGGCGCGCAAAATTATGTCCTAAACTTTGTAATTATTTGAAATAGTTCTCTTAAAAAATGTGAGCAAGCTAGACGAATAGGTTGACATGCTTCAGTATCAAGTACGGTGAGATGACATAATATTACTTACGTGTGAGATAATCAACAATAGATTTGCTAGACGTATATGTTTAAGTATATGGACTAACAATATAAGAACTTTCTATGATACTGAGTGAGTATAGTGAGATGATTTCGGGTCAAGAAGTAATTGGGGGTATGATACCCTTTGATAGCTATCTGAGCACTGGTTAAAATACCCTGCCCCAGTTGTGGTACTCTCTGTCTGTCTGTCTGTCTGTCTGTGTCTGTCTGTCTCTCTGTCTGTGTCTGCCTGTCTCTCTGTCTGTGTCTGCCTGTCTCTCTGTCTGTCTGTCTTTGTCTGTGTCTGTATGTGTCTCTCTGTCTATCTGTTCCTTTTTCCTATGTCCGTATAGTGCGTTGTATTTATTATATGTTCCAGTCTTTAAACATTATTAAAGAAATATAAAGTGGTTTGCTCATTAGATTTAATTGTATATTTATATACATATGATGCGGGTGACACGGTGAGCCCTTCCTCCTGGTGGGGGGTGGAGGGTGTAGGGGTGGGGGAGAAGGCAGGAGGTCACACCCCCACCATCACGGTGAAGCCGTGACCAGCGTAGACTGCCTGTCCATACTGCATGGTGGACAGGGGTTCTAACTGCCATGTATACTACAGACGTGGAGGGGGAGGTGGGGAGGCGTTCTAACTGGTATGTATACTGACGTATTAGTGAGTGATGGAGGAGGGAGCACGCATATACGACCGTCATTGTAGGGGGTGGGAGAGTGTGGGTATATTGCTGACACTTGAGGGGGCGGGGAGACGCTCAAGCTGGCGAGTGTTTACTGATTACGTTGCCAAAACGGACGTGATGTTGGAAAATGCTCAAACTAAATCCGGCTGAGCTTACGTCCGCCCCCGGCCAATTTCGTTAAAACAGAAGCCGCCTCCAGTCAAAACCAGAGGGGTCAGTCGAAGCCGGAGATGTGGGAGGTCACCCTTGATGGGGCTGTCACATTTTCCCCCTAGACGACTGGATGATGTCACTATATGTTAACTGACGACACCTTGGGGTGGTGTGGAGGGGGGTAGAGTGTCTGGAGGGGGGAGGGGGAGGATGGATGCTCTTTCTTCTTTCCCGTAACAGCTGTCTAATTCCTGTCTAACTCTAACTCCCTAATCAACAGCCAATTAATGCACAACTATATTCTACCTCTTCAAGACTCCGAACCAATATAGAAGCATCAAGAGGAAGTGGTGATGCTATAGGCCAATAGGCCTTCTGCAGTTATTTCCATTCTTATGTTTTTATACCCATTGGTGCGTGTTCTGTCTTGGGTAAATGTCAATCACCTCACCCAAAACTTTTATATCAACTCACCCAAATGCGAGTATAAGTATGGATGTGTTTACAGGTTACAGTTGTGTGTAAACTAAAGTCTTTGAAAATGTAGTAAGTTATTACGAAACGTGTTCAAGCGTCGCGTCAGACTAGAAATAAAAAATGAATTTTGGAGAATTTATTTTTCAATTACCATCGATAGTAAAAAGAAACATAAGAAATATTGAGAAAATTCGTGTTAGAATTATTAATCTCACTTTTTCGGTCATATTTAACAACATATATATATATATATATATATATATATATATATATATATATATATATATATATATATATATATATATATATATATATATATATATATATATATATATATATATATATATATATATTATTAAATATGACCGAAAAAGTAAGATTAATAATTCTAACACGAATTTTCTCAATCTTTCGTACATTTCTTTTCACTGTTGGTGGTTAAAACGTTATCCCTACAGACAAAAATCAGAGGATACAACTGACGATTTACTATAAAACCAGAAAAACGGCCAGCCTACTCATGAGAAACTCTCCAGACACAAAGCAGAACGCTTTAAAAGAGACCAACGTCGTCTATGCCTTCAAATGCTCTCTTGGGGACTGTAAGCTCCAAAAAACCCAGTATATAGGCAAGACAACAACATCTCTTTCTAGGCGTTTAACGATGCATAAGCAACAGGGCTCCATTAAGGAACATATAATCTCTTCCCACAACCAAACCATCACCAGAGAAATCTTAGCAAACAACACAGAAATCATCGATAGATACAGCGATAGCAGGCGGCTTGACGTCTGCGAGGCATTACACATCAAGAAGTCAACACCAGCAATCAACAGCCAATTAATGCACAACTATATTCTACCCACTTCAAGACTCCGCTCCAATATAGAAGCATCAAGAAATATGGGCCAATAAAAATAGGCCTTCTGCAGTTACCTACCTTTAATACCCATTGTTTCGTGTTCTGTCTTGTGTTAAAAGTTTATTTTCACCTCATCCAAAACTATTGTAACATGTCACTTCACCCAAATGTAGGTATAAAAACTCGAAAGATGTTTAAGCTCTATTCAGTTAAAGTTGTATGTGTGTGTGTAAACTAAAGTCTTTGAAAATGTAATAAGTTTTACGAAACGCGCTCAAGTGTCGCGTCAGACTAGAAATAAAAATGAATTTTGGAGAATTGATTTTTGAATTACCATCAACAGTGAAAAGAAACGTAAGAAAGATAGAGAAAATTCGTGTTAGAATTATTTATCTTACTTTTTCGGTCATATATATATATATATATATATATATATATATATATATATATATATATATATATATATATATATATATATATATATATATATATATATATATATATATATATATATATATATATATATGTGTGTGTGTGTGTATATGTCGTACCTAGTAGCCAGAACGCACTTCTCAGCCTACTATGCAAGGCTCGATTTGCCTAATAAGCCAAGTTTTCATGAATTAATGTTTTTTCGACTACCTAACCTACCTAACCTAACCTAACCTAACTTTTTCAGCTACCTAACCTAACCTAACCTATAAAGATAGGTTAGGTTAGGTTAGGTAGGGTTGGTTAGGTTCGGTCATATATCTACGTTAATTTTAACTCCAATAAAAAAAAAATTGACCTCATACATAATGAAATGGGTAGCTTTATCATTTCATAAGAAAAAAATTAGAGAAAATATATTAATTCAGGAAAACTTGGCTTATTAGGCAAATCGGGCCTTGCATAGTAGGCTGAGAAGTGCGTTTTGCTACTAGGTACGACATACATATATATATATATATATATATATATATATATATATATATATATATATATATATATATATATATATATATATATATATAATATATATATATATATATATATATTTATATATATATATATATATATATATATATATATATATATATATATATATATATATATATCAGGCTTATATCGAGGTTTTCCCCTGGATCGAATTACTGACCCACCCCAGGATGCAACCCCAGAACAAGCTCACTAACTCCTGGGTACCTGTTTAATGCTAGGTGAACAGACACATTGGGCGGTAGGAAACGCTCCCAACTATTTCTGTCCCGCCCGGGATTCGAACCTGTAATTCCCGATTGTGTGTCGGGAACGAACCCGACTGTACAACCGGCAAAGTCATCTTGCACCTCAAAATATGTTTATAAACTCTGATTCAAAACCTATGAACCATCGATAAATATATAAATATATATATTTTTAACTCTGGTGACCCTTTCAATAGACCTTGGCTGAAGGTGACCTTTGACCGGTCGTTATCGTCTTGACAGATCTGTTATCACATAAATTTCAGACAGTTGTAAATAGCAGCAACCCAAAGCTCCAGAAAATTGTCCTTGCCATAAACAGTTTTTTTTTCGAGTTGTTCCAAAATCATGTCAGCTTCTACAGATGCAACATTGCAGAATCCCTATTTTGATGTTGCGCTGCTTGAAACCTGTGGGATTTTTTAAATGTAAATTTCAAAGGCATTTCAAAGACAATTTCAAAGTGTCTCTCAGAGAATTTATTTAAAAAAATAATTCGTGTTTATAAGGTGAAAAGTTTTTAATTCAAATTTCAGAAAATGAGAATTTGAGTTAATATTTTAAAGAAATTAAGTCCTGTAGATAGATAGGTAACGTAAGGACTTTATCAAACCTTACGATCAACCATGTTGTTTGGTGTGGAAAAGTGCATTCCCCCGCGTTCTCAAGACCAAAATATGAACTGCGCCGGAAAATCGTCGTTCTGAATTTCTTACAAAATACCAAAAAATAAAAATTGTTGAGATCATCGCTGCTCTCAAGAATTTTCCGAGCTACCATAAATCGTTTGGCCCGGAGCCAGGGTTCGACGCCTCCTGCTGACCTGAGTCATTACTATGGTCACGGGTGGAATTTAAAGACGAGGTCACGGCTGAGGTCACCATTGAAGTCACAGGTGAATGAAGTCACAGGTGAATGAAGTCACAGGTGAATGAAGTCACAGGTGAATGAAGTCACAGGTGAATGAAGTCACAGGTGAATGAAGTCACCACTTTCAATGAAAGGAGCTCAGACGAGGTTATCAGCCCTCAGTGATGTCACAAATAGCAGCGCCCACACATGGCCCATAGCCCGTCCTCCTAAGGTCCCCACAACGTCAAGAAAACGGTCGTATTAAAAGTGTCCTCTCCTAACCAACCAGAGGACCCACAACAGAAAACGGGACAGTACGGTCACTTTCGCCAGCCACTTCCATTTTTCTATTACAATTTTTGGCCTTATGTATCGCATACGGTCGAAAAGCGACGTTCTTTATAGGACAGGTCGCAGGAGCCAGCCCATCCCACTAGCAGCTGCCTCGTATATTTTCTTTAGACTTTTGTTAAAATGTTCAGAGTAGTTTCTTTAAGATACAAAGCTTCTTATTTCGTCATTTCAAATAAGAAATTGCACGTTCGAAATATCAGCCATTGTTCACTTTCTTTTGAGCTGTATTGCCATAGTCGCTTGAGCTATATTGTCATAGTGCTATATTGCCATAGTGCCGTATTTCCATAGTCGCTTGAGCTATATTGCCATAGTGCTATATTGCCATACTCGCTTGAGCATTATTGCCATAGTCACTTGAACAATATTGCCATATTCGCTTGAGCAATATTGCCATAGTCGCTTGAGCAATATTGCCATAGACGCTTGAGCAATATTGCCATAGACGTTTGAGCAATATTGCCATAGTCGCTTGAGCTATATTTCCATAGTGCCATATTGCCATAGTCGCTTGAACAATATTGCCATAGACGCTTGAGCTATATTGTCATAGTCACTTGAGTAATATTATCATAGATGCTTGAGCAATATTACCATAGTCGCATGAGCTATATTGCCATAGTCGCTTGAGTAATATTGCCATAGTCGCTTGAGTAATATTGCCATAGTCGCTTGAGCTATATTGTCATAGTGCCATATTGCTATAGTCGCATGAGCTATATTGCCATAATGCCCTATTGCCATACTCCCTTGAGTTATATTGTCATAGTGCCATATTGCCATAGTCGATTGAATTATATCGCCATAGTCGCTTGAGTTATATTGCTATAGTCGCATGAGCTATATTGCCATAGCCACTTGAGCTATCTTGTCATAGTGCATATTGCCATAGTCGTTTCAGCAATATTGCCATAGTCGCTTGAGTTATATTGCCATAGACGTTTGAGCTATATTGTCATAGTCGCTTGAGTAATATTGCCATAGTCGCTTGAGTTATATTGTCATAGACGCTTGAGTTATATTGTCATAGTCGCTTGAGCAATATTGCCATAGTCGCATGAGCTATATTGCCATAGTCGGTTGAGTAATATTGCCATAGTCGCTTGAACTATATTGTCATAGTGCATATTGCTATAGTCGCTTGAGTTATATTGCCATAGTCGCTTGAGTTATATTGTAATTGTGCTATATTGCCATAATCGCCTGAGCTATATCGCCATTGTCATAGTCTCTTGAGCTATATTGCCATAGTGCTATATTGCCATAGTCGCTTGAGCTATATTGTCATAGTGCCATATTGCCATAGTCGCTTGAGCTATATTGTCATGGTGCCATATTGCCATAGTCGCTTGTTAATGGTGTTATTGTACCCTTGGGGGTCCCTTTATTGCATCTCTTCTGCTCTTCTGCTCCCTCTTATTCTTCCCTTTTTATTTTTTCTCCCTATGTTATATTTTCACCTTTTACTGATTTTTTATTTCTTGCTTTTTAATTATTTTTTTTCATTTCTTTGGTTTTATTTCTTCTTCAATTATTTTACTTCATCCCTCGAGGGCCCCCAAAATAAGTCTCTTGTCAGCAGAGTTTCTTGTTTAGGTGTCAAATACCTTGCGAATACTATTTTCGTATCTTAGAGGCACCCAAAATAGAAGTTTCATATTGGGTTTATGGAAATATGATCACGGCGTTTTCTCCTGAGCCTTGAGACCACATAAATAGCCTTCATGGCCTGAGCTCTCTCTCCTATTGACAAAAAAAGATTCTCTCCTATAAGGATGAAAATAATTTGCTTTCTCTCCCTCTCGTATGCTGGGATAAGAGGGAGCGAGAGAGAGAGGGAGAGAGAGAGAGAGAGAGAGAGAGAGAGAGAGAGAGAGAGAGAGAGAGAGAGAGAGAGAGAGAGAGAGAGAGAGAGAGAGAGAGAGAGAGGAATGAGAGAGAGAGAGAGAGAGAGAGAGAGAGAGAGAAAGAGAGAGAGAGAGAGAGAGAGAGAGAGAGAGAGAGAGAGAGAGAGAGAGAGAGAGAGAGAGAGAGAGAGAGAGAGAGAGAGAGGAATGAGAGATGGGGACGGACATGATTTCTTATTAAAGACACAAATATGGATTTCATGTATGGTGTACTCGCCTAGTTGTGCTTGCGGGGGTTGAGCTTTGGCTCTTTGGTCCCGCCTCTCAACCGTCAATCAACTGATGTACAGATTTCTGAGCCTACTGGGCTCTATCACATCCACATTTGAAACTGTGTATGGACTCAGCCTTCACCTCATCGCTGCCTAATGCATTCCATCTGTTAACTACTCTGACACTGAAAAAGTTCTTTCTAACGTCCCTGTGGCTCATGTGGGTACTCAGTTTCCACCTGTGTCCCCTTGTTCGCTTTCCACCCGTGTTAAAAAGCTTATCCTTATCTACCATGTCAATTCATCTGAGAATTTTGTAGGTAGTGGTTATGTCTCCCTTACTCTTCGGTCTTCCAGTGTCGTGAGGTGTATCTCACGCAGTCTTTCCTCGTAA
The DNA here is from genome assembly GCF_040958095.1 of Procambarus clarkii. Classification (NCBI taxonomy): domain Eukaryota; kingdom Metazoa; phylum Arthropoda; class Malacostraca; order Decapoda; family Cambaridae; genus Procambarus; species Procambarus clarkii. Next base: position 50,197,368 of record NC_091150.1, on the reverse strand, counting down.
CTCATGCCTCTTAGTTCTGGGACTAGCCTAGTGCCATACCTCTGAACTTTTTCCAGCTTCGTCTTGTGCTTGACAAGGTACGGGCTCCATGCTGGGGCCGCATACTCCAGGATTGGTCTTACAAATGTGGTATACAAGGTTCTGAATAATTCCTTACACAGGTTCCTGAAGGCTGTTCTGATGTTAGCCAGCCTCGCGTATGTCGCAGATGTAATTCATTTTATGTGGCTTCAGTAGACAGGTTTGGTGTGATATCAACTCCTAGATCTTTCTCTCTGTCCGTTCATGAAGTACTTCATTTCCCATTCGGTATCCTGTATCCACTGCCTAGTATCATGACTTTGCATTTACTCGGGTTGAACTTTAGTAGCCATTTGTTGGACCATTTATTCAGTCTGTCTAGGTCATCTTGTAGCCTCGTACTATCATCCTCTGTTTTAATCCTCCTTCTAATTTTTGTACCATAAGCAAACAAGGAGAGGAACGATTCTATACCCTCTGGGAGATCATTTACATATATCAAAAACAGTATTGGTCCAAGGACTGAATCCTGCGGGACTCCACTGGTGACGTCTCGCCAATCTGAGGCCTCACCCCTCACAGTGATTCGCTGTCTTCTGTTACTTAGGTACTCCCTTATCCAATTGAGTACCTTCCCTTTCACTCCTGCCTGCATCTCCAGCTTTTTCACTAGTCTCTTGTGTGGTACTGTGTCAAAGGCTTTCTGGCAATCCAAAAATATGCATTCTGCCCAACCTTCTCTTTTCTTGCCTGATTTTTGTTGCCTGGTCGTAGAATTCAATTAATCGTGTGAAGACAGGACTTGCCATTCCTGAACCCATGTTAATGCTGTGATACAAAGTTCTTTCGCTCCATATGTTCCACAAGCTTTTTTCGCACAATCTTCTCCATCACCTTGCATGGTATGGAAGTTAGGGACACTGGCCTGTAGTTCAGTGCTTCCTATCTATCCCCCCCCCCCTTCTTGTATATAGGGACTACATTAGCAGTCTTCCAAATGTTTGGCAATTCCCCTGTTACCAGTGATTTGTTATACACTATGGAGAGTGGCAGGCACAGTGCTTCTGCTCCTTCCTTTATCCATGGGGAGATTCCATCTGGGCCTATAACCTTTGTCACATCCAACTCTAAGAAGAGCTTTCTTACTTCCCCGTTGGTAATCTCAAACTCTTCTAGTGGTTCTTGGTTAATTATTCCCTCTCTTATCTCTGGAACTTCCCCTTGCTCTAATGTGAATACCTCCTGGAATTTCTTATTCAGCTCCTCGCGCACTTCCTTGTCATTTGTAGTGAATCTGTCTGCCCTTATCCTCAAATTCATTACCTGTTCCTTTGCTGTTGTTTTTCTCCTGATGTGGCTGTGCAGCAATTTAGGTTGAGTCTTTGCCTTGCTTGCAATGTCATTTTCGTATTGCCCTTCTGCCTCTCTTCTCAACCAGACATATTCATTCCTGGCTCTCTGGTATCTTTCTCTGCTCTCAAGTGTCCTGCTATTTCTATAGTTTATCCACGCCCTTTTACTTTGCTGCCTAGCTAGCCTACGTCTCTGATTAAGCCATTGGCTTGTCATCTGCATTTCGTTGTTTTCCTTTTGGACCAGGACAAACTTGTCTGCTGCTTCCTTACACTTCTGCGCGATGTAGTCCACAATGTCTTTCCTCTGAGCTCTGTTTCCCATGTTATATCTGTTAGGAATTTCCTTATCTCCTCATAGTTTCCCTTTCGGAATGCCAGCTTTTTGTTTTCTGAATTTCAGAAAAGAATTTAAAGTGATTCCAAAAAAAAATCCAGAAAAAAAGTGTTAACTGCCATGTTGTTGTTGTCATACTCTTACCTGGGTCTTTTGTCATTGAGTGGGGGATTATATATCCCTGCTACTACTACTCTTGGTCCTCCCATTGTCATGGTACCTGTTATGTAGTCTCTGAATCCCTCGCAGCCCGGGATAGCCATCTCCTTGAAACGCCATTCCTTTCTCATTAGTAGAGCCACTCCGCCTCCTCCCCTACCTTCCCTCTCTTTCTTCATTATTGTGTAGTCCTGAAGAAACATCTCATTCGTTTTGATTCCCGAGAGTTTTGTTTCTGTGAGTCCGATAACATCTGGGTTCACTTCTTGTGCTCTTTCCCTAAGTTCACTCGCCTTGCTTATAATCCCATCTATGCTCAAGTTCATCCCCCTGAAACTTACTCTCTTCTGTCCTTCCTCAGTTTCTGTTGATTCCCCTGAAGCAGGGAAACAAGGAGGGTCCGGGATGGGAGGGCCTAGGAAGGGTGACCTGGGGGATCTGGGGTGTGCGGGGGCTGGGAGGCTGTGGTATGGGGACGGTGGTGGAGGAGGGAGGGCTTGGGGAGGTGGGGGAGAAGAGATGGCATGGAGGGAGGGTGAGAGGCTTGTAGGACGAGGGGAAGGGGGAGCAGAAGTGGAGGGAGGGCTTGAGGGGGTGGGGGGAAGGGAGAGCTGAGGGGGTGAGGAGAAGGGAGGGCTTAGGGGAGTGGGGGGAGAAGGGTGGGCTTGGGGGTTGGGTAGATGGGAGGGCATGGAGGAGAAGGGAGAGCTTCCAGGGTTGGGGGAGAAGGGAAGTCCTGGGGGGGTTAGTGGGGGTAGGATGCCATAGATGGGCACTTAATGGGGGGCTGGCAGGGGTTGGGGAAGGTAGGATGTCTATTGGGTGGAAGGGGGGGGTGGTGCTCCTCTCCCTGTGGCTGTTGAACTTCTTGTGGAGGGTTTCCCACTCCCCTCTGGGATTGTAGGGTTTGGGGTTGTGGTTCCCTGACTCCTTTCTTTCTCCCTGCACTCCCTTCTTGCATCTGCTGCCATCATTCTCTCGTCCCTTGTCATATCCCTCTGCAGGAATACTTTTCTTAACTACGGTACATTTGCTAGTTGGCTCTTTTTTGTTAACAGGTCCTCTTTTGTGTTCTTGCTCATGAATACCACATTTATCAATCGGTCTCTGTCCTTGTACTGCCCAAGCCTGAAAACCGTTTTGATTTTCTGGTCAGCCCTCTCCATCCTAACCTCTTTAAGGATCTCAGTAACTGCGTTTTTGTCCTTGTCTCTCCTCACCGCTGAGCTTGTCCCTGTTTGCTTCTTAATGCCTGCTGCAACTACTACTGCCCTTTTTCTCTCTATCAGCCAGCTAGTACATCTAGCTGCTTCCTGAGAAGAGGCTTTGCTGCCTTCAGCTCATCCTTCAGGCTGGTTACTGTCTCCCTCATTACCCTCATCCAGGTAATCCCTCATCCAGTATCCCTAATCCAGGCTTCCTGTCCTTCCCCTTCCTCTGAGTTTGTTCCTGCCATGTTTGTCCTTCTGCATGTGTCTCTCCGAGTTTGTCTCTCTGCCATGTTTTTTTACCTGTGTGAGAGAGAGAGAGAGAGAGAGAGAGAGAGAGAGAGAGAGAGAGAGAGAAGGGAGAAAGAAGGGAGAGAGGTAGAGAAAGAGAGAGTGAGAGAGAAGGGAGAGAAGGAGAGAGAGAGAGAAAGAGAGAGAGAGAGAGAGAGAGAGAGAGAGAGAGAGAGAGAGAGAGAGAGAGAGAGAGAGAGAGAGAGAGAGAGAGAGAGAGAGGTGGAGGAGTGTTCTGGAGAGTGTGAAGGGGTGGGTGGAGAGGGGGTATTGATAGTCATTAGGGCCCTTGTCCTATATCTTGTCAACAACTTCCACCCAGGAGGAGCTGGGTTGTGTGTGTGTTTAAGGAGAGAAGAAGGGTAAAACGGTCAGTCCCAAGGTGTCAACTGTGTGTACTCACCGAATTGTGCTTGTGGGGGTTGAGCTCTGGCCCTTTGGTCCCGCCTCTCAACCGTCAATCAACAGGTGATGATTGACTTCTCAGCCTTGCATAGTAAGCTGAGAAGTGCGTTCTGGCTACTAGGTACGACATATACATACATATATATATATATATATATATATATATATATATATATATATATATATATATATATATATATATATATATATATATAAAATATAACTTTCTGGTGGTCTATCACGACATATATGTAGTTTCGTCCACATACTTGTTATAAGTAACATTTCTGGATGATGGGTTGTCAGTAGCGAACTTTACGCTAGAAAACGTCAGAACTTCATTCAGAAACGTAAATAAAAATGTCTTTATATCGCTGTACGCCACATATGTAAGATCAGTCTTAGAGTATGCCGCCCCACCTCAAGAAACACTTAAGGTATCATGTCCACCCCAGAGATGGGTGGACATGATAGAGACTTATAAAATACTTAAGGGGACTGACAGTGTGGAAAAAAGAGAAAATGTATAATAGAACTAGGTGAGTCAAAGAGATATGTCGGGTTTTCATTTAGCGTAAGAGCAGTGGAAAATGGAATGAGGTAAAGCAACGGGTTGTAGAAGCAAACTCCAATCAATACTTTAAAAGTAAATATACCAGAGAAAACAAAGATCAGGAGTCATTGCTTTAAACAACAGGCGGATACAAAAGCGGGGCCCAAGAGCTAAAGTTCGATCTTGCGGGCACAAAGAGGTGAATCAAAATAGATGAGTACGCACGGCCTGAGCCACCCAGGCCACGGGTAACGACGCTACTCATCACAGGAGGAGCACAGACCCGCGGCCCACCAGCTATCGGAAACCAATGTGTAGCCCACTAGTAATTTGTTCGCCTGAGGCGGATAAGGTCACGTCACAGTATCAGGGATGGGGGTGTTTAAGGTAGCCTCGGGTCACGTCACAGTATCAGGGGGGGGGGTGTATAAGGTAGCCTCGGGTCACGTCACAGTATCAGGTGTGGGGGTGTATAAGGTAGCCTCGGGTCACGTCACAGTATCAGGGGTGGAAGGGGTGTGTAAGGTAGCCTCGGGGCACGTCACAGTATCAGGGGTGGGGGTGTATAAGGTAGCCTCGGGTCACGTCACAGTATCAGGGGTGGAAGGGGTGTGTAAGGTAGCCTCGGGGCACGTCACAGTATCAGGGGTGGGGGTGTATAAGATAGCCTCGGGTCACGTCACAGTATCAGGGGTGGAAGGGGTGTATAAGGTAGCCTCGGGTCACGTCACAGTATCAGGGGTGGGGGTGTATAAGGTAGCCTCGGGTCACGTCACAGTATCAGGGGTGGAAGGGGTGTATAAGGTAGCCTCGGGGCACGTCACAGTATTAGGGGGGGGTGTTTAAGGTAGCCTCGGGTCACGTCACAGTATTAGGGGGGGGTGTATAATTACATCCCACCCAGAGAGACACTGGACACTGGAAACTGGACTCTGGGCACTTGACTCTGGACACTGGACACTTGACTCTGGACACTGGACACTTGACTCTGGACACTCGACACTTGACTCTGGACACTGGGAACTGGACACTGGACATTGCACACTGGACACTAGAGTCATCTCGACTTAAGAGTTCGTTTAAGAAAGTGATCTATAAGTAAATGTTGAGGCAGTAAAGTAGGATTACACTGGCCTCCCTGGAGTCCTCTGGCAAGTACCTCAGAGTACCTCAGAGTACTTATATCGTTGAGACACTGTTTATCTGGTCGTGGAGCAGTCGTTTGTGCGGGGGCCCGGAGGTGTCATGGGATGCGGTTCGAACCCATAACAATACCTCACTATTTTCTCATGTAGATTCCTGCTCCCCACCCTTTCAGTCCTTATCATCTCCCCCCCCCCCCCCCCGGCCCAATCTACCACAATACCCTCCCCCCCACCAACCAACCCCCCCCCTTCTCCTTAACCAAGTGAGGCCTTTTTTCCTGGGCAACAACCGAGCCAACACGCAGCCATTTGGCAGTGAGGGAGCGGGGCTATGGTTAGGCCATTACTGGAACTGTGAACACGGCCACAAGGACATCCTACCTCAGCATCTCCTGATCACTTAGTTACTACCAAACGTTTTGGGGGATCAGTTCACCTAGTTACTACCAAGCGTCTGGAGGCACAAATGCCTCAGAGGCATAATCACTGCGAAACGTTTAACTAATCCCAAACTAAACGTCAAACAGCTTCGCTAAATGCTACTTCCCCAACATCATTAGTTTCGTTTAATTACCTGCTGTAAATCTTTTTTGATAAATTTAATTTAAACAGTTAATTGCGTTTTAAATTTCAGTGTAATAAAGTACCGAGTGAAAGTGTTGATATTTACTTTATTAGCAGTGATGACAGAATAATAAATCATTGTTCATCAAATTTATATATTATATTGCATGACCTGCAGTCATATTTGGAGGTGGACCTGTAGTCATATTTGGAGGTGGACCTGTAGTCATATTTGGAGGTGGACCTGTAGTCATATTTGGAGGTGGACCTCCAGTCATATTTGGAGGTGGACCTGTAGTCATATTTGGAGGTGGACCTGTAGTCATATTTGGAGGTGGACCTCCAGTCATATTTGGAGGTGGACCTGTAGTCATATTTGGAGGTGGACCTGTAGTCATATTTGGAGGTGGACCTCCAGTCATATTTGGAGGTGGATCAGAATGATGCCTGCGATTCGAATCCAAGTAATACGCAAACACTCGAAGCGTGTAAATACACTTCAAATTTCTAAATACACTATGTAAACATCAGAACACACTCCAAACATCAGAGTATTCTCCAAACATCAGAGTATTCTCTAAACATCAGAAGGTCCTCCAAACATCAGAGTATTCTCCAAACATCAGAATATTCTCCAAACAGCAGAAGGTCCTCCAAACATCAGAGTATTCTCCAAACATCAGAGTATTCTCCAAACATCAGAGTATTCTCCAAACATCAGAGTATTCTCCAAACATCAGAGTATTCTCCAAACATCAGAATATTCTCCAAACAGCAGAAGGTCCTCCAAATATCACAAAAACTCCATAAGGTGTTGTGTTGTCAGGGACAGATGTCAGGTAGGTTTAACATGGCATTAATTTAGGCCAAGGCCAGCACTGCCCCTCCCCATGATGCTGCCCACAACAGCCGCCTGACTCCTGAGGACCACTGGTGGAAGTACTCTGGCGGCCTCCTCCTCCACCACCACCACTAAACTGGAGGAGTCGTAATGATGGCGAACGTCCCTTCACCAACACTACTTCTCAACACACATGAGCAACCTTCCGCTTGTCACTTCTTGCTGCTTTACGCCGCCTCAACCCACTCTTCCCTCCCTAGTTTCCCTCCTTCCCTTCCTTCCTACCCTTCCCGCCACCCTTTCCCTACTTCCTAAAACCCTCCCTTCCCTACATACCCCTATTCCCGGGGGTCTCCCTTTCCTTCGATAAAGCCTCTCATTCCCCCTTTTCAAGCACCCTTTCTTCCCCTTCCCCCCCCCCCTCCTAGTCCTTTTTAAAGCTGTTCTCCATCCCCCAAACCACTCTCTCACCCCCCACCTCCCGGGCCTGGCTGCACCGAGACACTAATGCACCTGTCTGCTTTGTTTACTCTGCGTTGCTCTTTATTTACTTCCTTCATTGAGAGCTCCCAGTGTCCTCCCTGGGACCACTGCTCTCGCTGTCTCCTCCAATGGGTCTTCCCTGACGGCCCGTCCCATTGGAGGAGAGGCGAGGCATCTCCCCCGTGAGGTGATGTGTGAGGGCTGCAGATCCTAGATGTAGGGGGCTACTACCATGTCTTCTGTGGGGGTAGATACGGCTTCTACCATGTGTTGTGTGGGGAGTAGATACGGTTTCTACCATGTGTTGTGTGGGGAGTAGATACGGTTTCTACCATGTGTTGTGAGGGGGTAGATACAGCTTCTATCATGTGTTGTGGGGGTAGATACGGTTTCTACCATGTGTTGTGAGGGGGTAGATACGGCTTCTATCATGTGTTGTGGGGGGGGTAGATACGGTTTCTACCATGAGTTGCGTGGGTAGACGTTGACACTCACAAAGTTGACACTTGGTGTGTCCGATACTTACAAAGTTGACACGTGGTGTATTTGACACTCACAAAGTTGACACTTGGTGTATTAAACATTTGGGTTTTGAGAGAGCTGCGATATACGTCTATATCCCAGGCATATTCTGGCCACTATAACATCACATTGCTGTGTTCTTGCTCTGTTAGTTCCATATATAAATGTCTCCTCACGGCATTCATCATAATGTTTAATGCTACAACTTTCAGGTCTTTCTGAACTTGTTGGATCAGTAAGATTATCATCAGACATTCGTTTCAGTGTTATTTCTGTCACTGCGAATGAAATACCTATATACATTTCTGCTAATGATATCGAACCCGGGATTCTAGAGTGTGAATCGAGAACGTGAACCATTATAAATTTAGCACTAAATAAGAAAAAACAAATTGAACATATCTGTTAAATTATATATACAAAAAATATTAAAGGAAATAAAAATGATATAAAGAAACCTTGATAAAAAAATTTAATAAGTAAGAGTTACAGTAATAATTTACAGGTACAGTTAATAATTTACAGGTACAGTAAATAATTTACAGTTACAGTAATAAGGAAGAGTTCCACAGGAGGAGAAATTTGTCGGCATCACACTTGTTGATAAAATGGGAAGTCTGTATTTTGCAGCTATCGTCCAATTTTCCTAATTTTCATAACCGGTAAATTCACAGAAATTGTTAAAAATTAAATAATGCAACGATTTATCACCATCTACTTGAAGATGAACATGTTTTCGGGGAAATGTTCGATGATGCTTCATAAATCGTCTTGATTTTGTTTGATATTTTTAATATGAACAAAAAACAACAGGTAGTAGACATACTTTCAGATTCATGATACTTCCAGATTTAATGTATTTCATGTGCAGATTACATCCTTAAATGACACTTAAGATGACATTTTTGTGTTTGGTGTTACTTGTGATGTCTGTGTTGCTGCATGTGCTGTAAGTGCTACGTACGTCTTCATTGCTGGTGTTACATACGACTTCTATGCAGCTGGTGTTACGTACGATATCTATGCTACTTTCGCTGTATAATGATGCCTTTTCAATTACTTATGACGTCTGTGCTGCTTCTGGTGCCCTGCCTACGACATCTGTGGCGCTTTGCGTACGACACATACACTGCTGCTAATGTTTCGGGTGCGTGTATTCGCAAATGAAGCCGCTCCTCTTGCTGCAGTCCCGAGCAGCGGCGGCCGAGTGCACAGCCACGCAGCCCTCCGGACACACCACCATGCAGATGTCCACCTTCTTCACCGCCACCATGTTCATGGTGATGTTGTTATCGTCGGTGTCCACAGAGCCCAGCGGCTCCCTGAAGGTGTCGGCTTCCACGGGCTTCCCGGAAAGCCACCGCCAGCCTTCTCCTTTGCCATGGTACGACGCCCCGAGGTAAATAGACCGTTCCGTCGCTGTAAGAACATGGGGTGAAGAGGGTTAGATATCGACAGGGGAAATGAAATGGTTCATATAGTGGATATTGTGGGGTTTGTACAGTGGCTAGTCGACAGTGGGGACGGTTTTGTTCTTATAGTGGGGCAGGTCGACAGTGGGAATATTGTGGTTCGTATAGTGACAGTGAAAATAATATGACTTGTATAGTGACAGGGAGACTGTGGAAAATGTATGAGTTATATAGTGACAGTAAGATTGAGTATTTAGTATACTTCGTATAGTGACAGGACAACAAGGGAAATGGTATTGTTCGTACGGGTTGTACTGATTGATAGAGTTGATGATTCAGGTTACATTAAGTATGGTTAACATATTGATGGTAAATAGTCCATAGAGTGATGATAGAGTGTTCAGAGGCCGATAATGGAGAGTTCTCAGATTGATGAATAACAGTTCTTAGATCAAATGTAGATGGCTCACAGGTTGGCAGATATATTATTCATAAACTGATTGACTGTGAAAAGCAACAAATTCTCAAGCAATTTCTTGGGAGGTTTGATACACACACACCTGCCACTCTCCAGGTGTGATAGTGCCTGCCACTCTCCATAGTGTATAACAAATCACTGGAAACAGGGGAACTGCCAGAAATTTGCAAAGCAGCTAATGAAGTTCCGATATACAAGAAAGGGGATAGACATGAGGCACTGAACTACAGGCCAGTGTCCCTAACCTGCATACCATGCAAGCTGATGGAGAAGATTGTGCGAAGAAAGCTGGTGGATCATCTGGAGCAAAAGAACTTTGTAACACAGCATCAACATGGGTTCAGAGATGGCAAGTCCTGCCTCACAGGGCTAATTGAATTCTACGACCAGGCAAGAAAGAGAGGGGTGGGCAGACGGCATATTTTTGGATTGCTAGAAAGCCTTTGACACAGTACCACACAAGAGGCTAGTGAAAAAGCTGGAGATGCAGGCTGGAGTGAAAGGAAAGGTACTCCGTTGGATAAGGGAGTACCTAAGCAACAGAAGACAACGAGTCAGTGTGAGGGGTGAGGTCTCAGATTGGCGTGACGTCATGAGTGGAGTTCCGCAGTGGTCAGTCCTTGGACCTATACTGTTTCTGATATATGTAAATGATCTCCCAGAGGGTATAGACTCGTTTCTCTCAATGTTTGCTGATGATGCAAAAATTATGAAGAGGATTGAAACAGAGGAAGATAGTAAGAGGCTACAAGATGACCTAGACCGACTGAGTGAATGGTCCAACAAATGGCTGTTGACGTTCAACCCGAGTAAATGCAAAGTAATGAAACTAGGCATTGGAAACAGGAGGCCAGACACAGGATACCGAATGGGAAATGAAGTACTTCATGAAACAGAAAGAGAGAGAGAGATCTAGGAATTGATTTTACACCAAACCTGTCTCCTGAAGCAAACACACAAAGAATTACGTCTGAGGCATATGCGAGGCTGGCTAACATCAGAACAGCCTTCAGGAATAAGTGTAAAGAATCATTTAGAATCTTGTATACCACATACGTAAGACCAATCCTGGAGTATGCGGCCCCAGCTTGGAACCCGTACCTTGTCAAGCACAATAGGAACCTGGAAAAAGTTCAGAGGTATGCCACTAGACTAGTCCCAGAACTAAGAGGCATGAGTTTCGAGGAAAGGCTGGTGGAAATGCACCTTACTACACTGGAAGACAGAAGAGTGAGGGGGAAAACATGATCACTACCTCCAGAATCATCAGGGGAATTGACAGGGTTGACAAGGATAAACTATTCAACACTGGTGGTGCGCGAACAAGGGGACACAGGTGGAAACTGAGTACCCAAATGAGCCACAGGGACGTTAGAAAGAACTTTTTCAGTGTCAGACTAGTTAACAGGTGGAATGCATTAGGCAGCGATGTGGTGGAGGCTGACTCCATACACAGTTATAAATGTAGATATGGTAGAGCCCAGTAGGCTCAGGAATCTGTACACCAGTTGATTGACAGTTGAGTGGCAGGACCAAAGAGCCAAAGCTCAACCCCCGCAAGTACAACTAGATGAGAACACACACACACACACACACATACCATCACACAAAGGTTTCTTTCTACTGTTGAGTTGTATCGTCATCTTTATGTACTCACTGGTGAGTAAAATACCTTATATATAAAAATGTATCAAATATGTCTGAGTTTAAGTACAGCTCTCTCTCTCTCTCTCTCTCTCTCTCTCTCTCTCTCTCTCTCTCTCTCTCTCTCTCTCTCTCTCTCTCTCTCTCTCTCTCTCTCTCTCTCTCTCTCTCTCCCTCCTTACTCACGATACTTATCCATGAGGACGGCCATGAGGGAGTTGAAGTGTGTGGGCTCAGCCAACTGTGCCCCCATCAACTTGCAGAAGGCCTTCCCCTCCTCCCAGGAGAGCGCGTGCTTCGTGTTGACGTAGAAGCACTGAGACATTACTGGTATGAAGGGCGTAGGGCAAGATCCGGCTGTAGAATACACAAGTCCGTGTTGGTTGTGTGTATGTGCATCTGTCTATATCTATCCATAAATCCGTCTATTCATCTAACAATCCATTTATCTGTCCATCTATATATCACTCTATCCATTCAACTACCTATCTATCTATCGATCCATCTATCCATCCATCTGTCTATTAATATATATATATATATATATAAATATCTATTCATCTAAACACTTATCTGACGATCCATCTATACAGTCTATCTATCCCTCTATAAATCATTATGTCGCTCCATCTATGTATTCATCTAACTATGCAGCTATCTATCCGTTCATTTATGCATCTAACTATCCATCTACCCATTCATCTATCCATCCAACCTATCCAACTATCTACGTACCCCAATTTTTTTTTATTAATACATTAGGTACATGTGCATTTGTGCAGCTGCTCTAGACCATATGAAGGGGAGTACAGAGTGTGTCAAAAAGCTAGCTCCCCATCTCGCTGGATGGTTAGTCATACAGGGCCATATGCTCAGTAGCCTGTATTGGAGAGTTCAATGTAAACTCTACGGTCCACACTCACCAGATTTTATTTCGCCATTTTATTTCAAACTTCATGAAAATCTACCAAAACTACGAATAATTTATCTTATATTCATTATTTCTCAGGGCATAGATACCATTGGAAACATTTTCCCCTTTACGTACCTAAGAGCTCTTCGGTTTGTTAGTCAAGAACGCTTGGACGAGGAGTTTTTAGAATATTGATCATAGTGCTCTCAAGCTTTGTTATCCATTAAACTTTTGGGACGTTAACCGTAAAAAAGCACAACGTTCATTATAGCAAAATATGTGCTGAGAAAATTCGCCCAAAAAATATGTTATGAAACCCATATTTTTCTGGGTTCGAAAATACTGCAAAGTCTTGAAACGTTTTGATATGCATGTGTTGTTTAATTATGAAAATACAGTTGGAAAATTATTAGCTATAAACAGCGCTCATAGTGATAACTGTGTCATTTACAAAATACATTATTAAGATTGTCATAAATTCTATCAAGGTCAAGCATCCAAATTGCTGTGAAATTTCAAATTTCACACCATAAATAGTCTGTTCAAAAATGGCTAATTATCTACTGCTCTATTCATTCATTTGTCAGAAAATTCTCACCAAATTGATTGGAAGCGTTCTTATTCAATAAATACCTATTCAAACATTTTCAATAGAAACATTATTGAATCTGATTTTATACAAATCACACAACCACACATTATTAACATTAGGAACGGTATAAACAATTTAGATCCATTTTTAATTTGTCAGTTCAAAAGCTATTTAAGATCAATAATGCCTACATATCCCATTAATAATTAATTAAAAATCCCATTAGTACTGTTGTTTCCTAGAATTCACATGTGTTGGCCAATGGGCCTGTTACATTTTCATCTTGTTCTTATGTTCATGGTAGAAAACATTGTTTTACAAATCCCCTCATTATCTTACTGCTTATATATATATATATATATATATATATATATATATATATATATATATATATATATATATATATATATATATATATATATATATATATATATATATATATATATATATTAGTATATTTTGGTAGCAGTCTTTCCTGTAGACATATATTATTAAATATGACCGAAAAAGTAAGATTAATAATTCTAACACGAATTTCCTCAATCTTTCGTACATTTCTTTTCACTGTTGGTGGTAATTCAAAAATCAATTCTCCAAAATTCATTTTTATTTCAAGTCTGACGCGACACTTGAGCGCATTTCGTAAAACTTATTACATTTTCAAAGACTTTAGTTTAAACATACACAACTGAATAGAACTTACACATCTCCGATTTGTTTATATCTACATTTGAGTGAGGTGGATGGGGTGAGGTGGTATTTAATAAGGTATTAATTTCATCAACACAAGACAGAACACGAAACAATGGGTATTGAATAGAAGTGATTGTAGAAAGCCTGTTGGTCCATATTTCTTGATGCTTCTATATTGGAGCGGAGTCTTGAGGTGGGTAGAATATAGTTGTGCATTAATTGGCTGTTGATTGCTGGTGTTGACTTCTTGATGTGTAGTGCCTCGCAAACGTCAAGCCGCCTGCTATCGCTGTATCTATCGATGATTTCTGTGTTGTTTACTAGGATTTCTCTGGCGATGGTTTGGTTGTGGGAAGAGATTATATGTTCCTTAATGGAGCCCTGTTGCTTATGCATCGTTAAACGCCTAGAAAGAGATGTTGTTGTCTTGCCTATATACTGGGTTTTTTGGAGCTTACAGTCCCCAAGAGGGCATTTGAAGGCATAGACGACGTTGGTCTCTTTTAAAGCGTTCTGTTTGGTGTCTGGAGAGTTTCTCATGAGTAGGCTGGCCGTTTTTCTGGTTTTATAGTAAATCGTCAGTTGTATCCTCTGATTTTTGTCTCAAACCTCACTCAAATGTAGATATAAACAAATCGGAGATGTGTAAGTTCTATTCAGTTGTGTATGTTTAAACTAAAGTCTTTGAAAATGTAATAAGTTTTACGAAACGCGCTCAAGTGTCGCGTCAGACTAGAAATAAAAATGAATTTTGGAGAATTGATTTTTGAATTACCACCAACAGTGAAAAGAAATGTGCGAAAGATTGAGAAAATTCGTGTTAGAATTATTAATCTTACTTTTTCGGTCATATTTAATAATATATATATATATATATATATATATATATATATATATATATATATATATATATATATATATATATATATATATATATATATATATATATATAAACTCACTCACATGAAAACTCACATGAAGGAATTACGACGGAAACTGATCAACGTGTATATTGCAAGCTTATCGTTGCTGAAGGTACTTTGGCACATCACTCGCCCCTTCTGTTCTACATCCTGAAAGGCATAGAACTTCATTCTCCCTATTCCGTGAATGAATGAGAACTTCATTCTCCCTATTCATTCTCCCTATTCGAATCCAGTTCGATCGACACTTCCCGGAACACTCCCATTACCTATTAAAATAGGTCTTGGCACATCCTTCCTCAACTCACCCATGGCTTTGTCGATCCTGGAGCTTATGAAGTAGGCCATTTTCCTCAGGTCCTGGTGAATGTCCAGAATCTCATCGTAAGCGTCGTTCAGTACGTCGGTGGCGTTCCACTCCACGTTTATGATCAGGTTCTGTCGCGAGGGTTTCCACAGGACGGTCACCACCAACGCCACGCTCAACTTCCAGGGCAGAGACGGCATTTTGGCGCGTTGATGTCGAAGATGTCGTCTGAGGCGAGTTGATATTCGCTCTCAGTGGAATCACAGCCTAGCGGGCGACGCCCCAGCGTTGCGGATTTATAAACGACAAACGGGCGGGCTGTGGGCGGGACAAATGCTTTACTAGAACCCCGTAGAGTGAGAGGAGATCTCGGAATGGGTGTGTGGGCCGCAGCTGTGTCGTGGAGGTAGTGATGTTACTGGCAGTACCAAACCGCTGGCAGCCCCTAACAGCCATAACACCCTCCCCCTAGTTATGGCAACAAGCTGGCAAACAGTGTATCCATCAGGTGGCAATAAAGACAGGCGTGTGTATATATGGGGGAGGTCAAAACAATGACCTGCGCACTAAGTGATTTGGCAGCCACCTCGCCCTTGAGTTTGTGGGTCAACATATCCATCTCGCTCTTCAGTTTGTGGGTCAGCATATCCACCTCGCCCTTCTGTTTGTGGGTGAACTTATCCTCCTCGCCCTTCTGTGGGTGAACGTATCCACCACGCCCCTGTGTTTGTGGGTGAACATATCCATCTCGCCCTTGTGTTGGTGGATAAACATATCCACCTCGCCCTAATGTTTGTAGGTGAACATATCCACCTCGCCCTTGTGTTTGTGGGGGAACACATCCACCTCTCCCTTCAGTTGGTGGAAGAACATATCCACCTCACGCTTGTGTCTGTGGATAAACATATCCTCCTCGCCTTTGTGTTGGTGAATGAACATATCCACCTCGCCCTTGTGTTAGTGGATGAACATATCCACCCCGCCCCTGTGTTGGTGGATGAACATATCCACCTCGCCCTTGTGTTGGTGGATGAACATATCCACTTCGCCCTTGTGTTGGTGGATGAATGTTACGAACCCTACCTCCTGTGGAGGCTAGTTTCGAGTATAAAATGTTGGTGGACACAGTGGAAAATGTTTGATAGGAAAATATCTACAACTGATTTCAGGGAGGCCGCGAGTTACCAGTAATACTCCGCCAAGCAAAGTAGTACCTTCTCAGCTGGCGATTGTCAGGAATAATGTGAACTGAAATATTCTAACTATGAGAGAGAAAACTGGACTCTATCTAAAAGCATGCATGGGGAATATGGTAGATAAAGTCAATAAAGGGTTTGATTGCAAATGTAAAGCATAGAGTATTAAGGGGCGTTAACGCAAGAGAGGTGGACGCCATCTTGACTTGAGGGAAGATGTAACGCTGCCGACCCGGTCCTGCTATTTGAGGAGTTTTCTCCGGCCGTACAGTCAGATAAGCCTACCTTAGTATCTAAACAGGGATGCAAGATATTGTAGAGTAGTTATGCAAACTTTGGAGGTGTTCTTTGAGAGAGATTCCAGGTTTCATAGAGGTGTAAATATATGTGTCATCGGTGGAAAGCTGTGGTGGGTGTGTGCACGGTTCCAGGTTTGGGACGGAGAGCCTTATGGAATCTAAAGCCCGCTTGGGGGGAAGGGGGGTTATAGCACTCCTAATGACCTTGTGTTGTAAGGAACAATATTTCATGTGTGTAATATCGTGTGTTTTATACATATAAATTTGTGTCTTTGTACTAGGCGTTTTACCTTACTCCTTGATTGGCCCTAGGCTCAAGTGCAATCATATATTTCCCTAGACAACATTCAAAGGTCCACCACCAGTAAATTTTTATCAGGCCTCTGAGACACAGCTATGACAGAAGTTTTTGAGACACGCACCCCCCATGACAATGAACATATCCACCTCGCCTCTGTGTTGGTGGTCACATAAAATAGTCTTAATATACTACTACTACTACTATATGTGAGAGTTTGAAGTAAGTGGAATAAATGAAATGGTAAGGGAATTGAGCTCGGAAAATTTTAAAAATTTTCTTTAATCCTTTAACTTTAATTCCTGTCGTGATATTTAATTAGGTCGCATGAGGAAGGACTTGCTTAGCTAACACGCCAGTGTAGTAAGCAGCTCATTCCTCACTCTGGGACCAATTATGAACAATTGACTTGGCGCGAGCAAACGCCGAAACCCCAAAAAGTTGAAATCCCCTCCACTTGGGCCGACGACCTTCGCCAATCGCCGAAGCGAGTCTAACGAGTAGGTCCTGGGCTCTCACAACAATAATTTATTGTTGTGTGGTGCCGTATATTTGGTCCAAAACTCATGAATCAGTCTCAATTTTAATAGTCGAGTGTGACAGCACACTTGCAAGGGAATAATAATGTGTGGGGGTGTAACGAAAAGACAGTGTTAACCATAACAACTTAGTTTATTCAATAAAGTACTAACTACTACAACAAAAACAAAAGAAATGTCAATGACGTTACTCGAAATCCTTCCTGTGACACTATCAATGACAGCTAGACACCAGCCCCTCGGACTGCATAATGAACTAACTCGAAGATAAGCGTGACCACAGAGGAATCAACAAGAAACAAGAACTAACAGATCTATAGTCACAATTACAACAAATGACACAGTAGGTTCTGAAACACGTCTCCAGTAACCTCCTAACTGTTCTACGCCTCAGTGCAGTCTACATCTGCAATAGCGGTTGCAATGCAATCAAATCAGTAGCCTGTCAATGACATCAATGACTAATGGGTTCACTAGCAACTCCAGCACCCCTTCCTCAAATTAATCTTTACGTTAACACTCCGTCCCACGGACGATCAACAATCAATAACAATATGATTTACGTTAATAACAAAGTAACATTTACGTTAATTTAATAACTCTTACAACTGTCACTAGTAACGCGGAAATTACACAACACTCTACCCGTCGAGCATTCAGTGAGAAAATCCCATTAATCCCTGTACTTCCAGACAGCTGATTAATCTCTTTACTAGTTACGATAATTTACGTTATCGGTTACTATCACTCAACGATGGTAAACTCTGGTTTACAATGTCCAAAGTGCTAAGAGAACGGTAATCACTCGTGATTACCTTTAGAGTAATTAATCACTATCCTCAAGATCAATAATTGAACAATTAAATACGCAACCTTTCACACTGGCTCAGCAATTTACATTAAGGTATGAATTCCGTCTGAGGCTTCCATACTCAGACCAATTCAGGTGGTTAATAACGGTAATTAGGCACCACGTTTACGTTATTCTAAAATGACGCTACTTTTCCCACGAGTCAATCAAGTGCCGGTACTTCCGGGCAGATAAATAACGACGTTACGTTAATGGAACAATGGAGCCTTCGTGTGAGTCGATCAAACACGGATCGAGGTTAATCATTTTGACTTCCTGAAACATGTCAATTACCCGGCCCACTGACCGTTAATTACGACAGACAATACTCTAATTCTTATCTGGCTGATGGCTAGGCTACCCTGAGACTACCGTAGCTGCTTGCAGGAAAGTAAATTAACCCAAACGTATTCTACGTTACTCAAATTGTTAAAAGAACAAATTCTCTTAAAGCAATGGGCGTTCCCTTGGTTACGTTATATTAATTGCCTCGCAATCACCTCACTGAATACTGGACTTCGATGTCCTACCAGATAAACATTAGAATATAAAACCCAAGTACTCGTCTACAGCCGATTTCACCCACGACAATGATAAAGCAATCTAACAAATCACAGTGATTTACGTTACAATCCGGTTGCAATGACAATACTGCAGAACACTAGTAAATAACACTCGGGACATGAACCTTCAAGAACACGGCTTCACAATGACTTACTGAACTGCAGTCACTTACGGTGATTGCTCAGCATTAGCAACAATCACCATCAATTACAACCCCTTTGCAATAGCACACACAGCACGTACTCTAATTTCCAAGTATTAGAACACTGCACAACACTTACTGTTGCAAATGCCCCCAGTGCTCTAATTACCACTTAGAACACAGGTCCACACATTGCAATCACCACAGTAAATAACACAATAACACTGGGCACCGTGACACTACGATCTTATTTATATATATAATTACTGCTGACACATGTAGCCTACAGCTATCAAACGTTAATGGGAACATTAAGAAGATCTCGCACTTCTTAATCACTTGGGTGAGTGATTTATCAATCCCACAGGCCGATAAACACTCCCGAGAATTACGTTACTCGACAGAGCGATGGCTGTCACTCCCGACAGCCTCGTCACTCACCAAATTCTACCAACATTACGTTAATATATATATATATATATATATATATATATATATATATATATATATATATATATATATATATATATACATATATATATATATATATATATATATATATATATATATATATATATATATATATATATATATATATATATATATATATATATGGGATAAACATAGGGGCTGCAGAATGCTTATTGGCCCATACGAGGCATCTCCTATCCAAAAACAAAGATTAATCCAGTGTAATTGGCCTGTTATGTTGGGCATTGTCTTCTGTGTTGGCATCGATATGTTCTTGTCTTGTCCTTACTCTCATGGTGGGTAGAGTAAATAGTTCCGTGATTTGGGTGTTCATGGTAGGTCGCTCTATTCTTATGTGAATTGCCTCAAGAATTTGTAATCTTCTTGAATCTTGGGTTTTGTCTATTATGCAAGTATTCTTGTTCATATTGATTCTGAACAAGAATACTTGCATAATAGACAAAACCCAAGATTCAAGAAGATTACAAATTCTTGAGGCAATTCACATAAGAATAGAGCGACCTACCATGAACACCCAAATCACGGAACTATTTACTCTACCCACCATGAGAGTAAGGACAAGACAAGAACATATCGATGCCAACACAGAAGACAATGCCCAACATAACAGGCCAATTACACTGGATTAATCTTTGTGTTTGGATAGG
The DNA here is from genome assembly GCF_040958095.1 of Procambarus clarkii. Classification (NCBI taxonomy): domain Eukaryota; kingdom Metazoa; phylum Arthropoda; class Malacostraca; order Decapoda; family Cambaridae; genus Procambarus; species Procambarus clarkii. Next base: position 50,177,498 of record NC_091150.1, on the reverse strand, counting down.
AGATGCCTCGTATGGGCCAATAAGCCTTCTGCAGCCCCTATGTTTATCCCTTATGTATCCCCCCGTGTTTTCACCTTCATTGTATTATCACCTGACCTAATGCGGGTATAAAATCAACTAATATATATATATATATATATATATATATATATATATATATATATATATATATATATATATATATATATATATATATATATATATATATACATGGAATAATATCACTCCGTCCCACGGACGATCAACAATGAAAGAATTTCCACAATTCTACCAGAATGGAATATAAAATATTACATGTACATCCCTCTCAGTCCTTGGCTAATCTATGTATACTATGTTCCCGTGTGTCCCTACACACACACACACACTGTACGTCTGTTTACACAAGACGTAAGTCCCTCTGGACTGACAAGATGTCAACAAGGGTGATTATCTCCTCGTCAACACTTTACTTCCCCTCTACAGGTGCTGTTAGTGACAATGCGACGGAACACCTGACTTCGAATTCAGGCTTAGAGACTGATTAATCACCAGGAATACACACATAGGTACTTACTCATTTATACAGCCGGCCTCAGTTTTTAGTTTAGTTCATTTATTATGCACCCCATACCCATCTTGTGGGCGGTAGTGGAAAGGGTTATAGAGGCACATAATGGGCTCAGGGACTGAACCCCACAATTCATTTAGCTAAGCAAGTTACAATCTTGATGAGCTAGTTACAAAATTCAATATAAGTCGTCACATCAACAATGGGTTCGAGATCGACCTCAAGTACAGGTTCTAAATTAAGCAACTGACATATGTGGAGAGCTAGTGTCACAATTTATATGTTTGTCCTGCACACCGCCCCCAATCCAGTGGGCAGCGGTGGATAGGTTACAATCACTTAGTTACTACCTACAGTTAGCAAACTGGGGATATTTGGCTAAAATTTCTGGTAGCAGATCATTTTGAATGAAATATTTACATATCGCTGGAACATTGGTTATAGAATTGTGGCCGGCCTCACACACACAATTACCATACATCAGGCACCCTGCTGGTGGGTGGCTGGCTCGCAGCGGTGGAGGCTAGGCAGAGCTGGGGCCAGATTCACGAAAGCACTTACGCAAGCACTTACGAAAGTGTACATCTTTCCTCAATCTTTGACGGCTTTGCTTACATTTATTAAACAGTTTACAAGCATGAAAACTTCCCTTTCAACTGTTGTTATTGTTATAAACAGCCTCCTGGTACTTCGGAGCTCATTAACTGTTTAATAATTGTAAACAAAGCCGCCAAAGATTGAGAAAAGATGTACAGGTTCGTAAGTGCTTTCGTGAATCTGGCCCGTGGTACCTCACGTGGTATCCTTCGTACAACAGCTTGATGCGTCTTTCGAACCCTCCCTCACAACACGGCCCGGTTCGCACCCTCGACCCACGGTGGTGAAGCGGAACGTTCGTACCCAGGTGACGCGCACAACGAATACCGTCTTACACAAACATGGGAAATCTGCCTTCAAACACTGACACGAATTTCCCCGTTCCCATCGGCTGCTACAGAGCACTAGCAGGAATTAGAACGTCTATAATCACTGGTATGGGGATCCACGAGTCTGTTACTGCTCGTATGCAAATTACCCACGTCCCAGATCTCTACCCACTGTACACAATGTCTTTCTTCCCTTCGAGCGACGACTTCGACCGGATTCTGCTGCGACCGCCGTCGTAGATGAAGCAGGAAGTGAAGCAGTTGAGTAGTCAAGCCACCATGGGAGCCGGTCGGCCGAGCGGACAGCACGCTGTACTTGTGATCCTGTGGTCCTGGGTTCGATCCCAGGCGCCGGCGAGAAACAATGGGCAGAGTTTCTTTCACCCTATGCCCCTGTTACCTAGCAGTAAAATAGGTACCTGGGTGTTAGTCAGCTGTCACGGGCTGCTTCCTGGAGGTGGAGGCCTGGTCGAGGACCGGGCCGCGGGGACACTAAAGCCCCGAAATCATCTCAAGATAACCTCAAGATAACCACGACGTCCTATACTCAATTTGCCCGAATGAGCACAGGAAGCGTCATGACAAGGTGGTTCAGAATGACGCCTTGAGGGAAGGACACCGGCGATTCCCGCGTCCTCTTCGAAAGAACCAATGAGAGGGAAGCACACAACGGCCTTCCCCTCTCAACCAATCAGCGGCGGTGTAGCATGGCCCCTAGGGAACGCCAAAATGGCCGACCAACATGGCAGCTCAAGATGTTTGCAAAGATGGCGGCTGTTTCCATGACGACGAGTCAAGTGGCTGGCGGGAGGCCCACGTTTACCAGGCGGCCTGACTGTTCCCGCGCAAATCTTGAGTCCTCGCTCCAAGCCATACAATGAAATGATGCTATCAGCTATATCTCGTCTACAGACGTGCTACCCCGGCCAGGTTAACATTTCTGGAATGATGACTGGGGCTCTCACATGAGCCAAAACACAAGATGTTTCGGGTACAGGTTACCAAACTTAGGTTCGCGCACTTAACAAGTGCACTTAGCAAGTGTACTGGCCTCCTCAGGCAGAAGAGCACCATTGTAAGTGAGCTGGTGAACCATTCCTTCACACTATACTCTTAATATAATATACTTACTACTCATTCTGCTTTGCTCTGATGAAGGCGAATTAAGCCGAAAACGCGTTTAGCTTTCTCTGTTTTTCACATGAGGTTCCTCCGCATACTTGGATCTGTGTTTTTGATCGTTGTTGCATATATATACTCATACATATATTGGTGTATACTGGCAGCAGGTTTTCTTTTATGCATGTTTCATTGAATATGACAGCATATTCCGTATTAACTATTTTCTGATTTAGGGCTTCTGTCCCTCTTACTAGTGTTCTTGCAGCAGGGTTCAGATGGAAGAGGAGTTCACCAAAAGTCACCAAAAAGTTGACTTTTGGTGAACTCCTCTTCCAGCTGAACCTTGTTGCAAGAACACTAGTAAGAGGGATAGAAGCCATAAATCAGAAAATAGTTAATAGGGAATATATCACATTCAATGAATCATATATATATATATATATATATATATATATATATATATATATATATATATATATATATATATATATATGTCGTACCTAGTAGCCAGAACGCACTTCTCAGCCTACTATGCAAGGCCCGATTTGCCTAATAAGCCAAGTTTTCCTGAATTAATGTATTTTTCGACTACCTAACCTACCTAACCTAACCTAACCTAACTTTTTCGGCTACCTAACCTAACCTAACCTAACCTATAAAGATAGGTTAGGTTAGGTTAGGTAGGGTTGGTTAGGTTCGGTCATATATCTACGTTAATTTTAACTCCAATACAAAAAAATTTACCTCATACATAACGAAATGGGTAGCTTCATCATTTCATAAGAAAAAAATTAGAGAAAATATATTAATTCAGGAAAACTTGGCTCATTAGGCAAATCGGGCCTTGCATAGTAGGCTGAAAAGTGCGTTCTGGCTACTAGGTACGACATATATATATATTTATATATATATATATATATATATATATATATATATATATATATATATATATATATATATATATATATATATATATATATATATATATATATATATATATATATGCGAACAAGCCTGAATGGTCCCCAGGACTATATGCAACTGAAAACTCACACCCCAGAAGTGACTCTAACCCATACTGCCAGGAGCAATGCAACTGGTATGTACAGGACACCTTAATCCACTTGACCATCACGACCGGACAATAAGGAGGTGATAGCCGAAGCTATTTGAACCACCTCCCCAGCCGGCACTCGGATGGTAATCTTGGGCATAGTATTTTATCAAATCACCTCATTCTTTGGGGCACACGTGAGGAACACAAATGCGAACAAGCCTGAATGGTCCCCAGAACTATATGCAACTGAAAACTCACACCCCGGAAGTGAAATGTTGTTGAATATAACCGAAAAAGGTAAGATTAATAATTCTAACACGAATCTTCTCGATATTTCTTATGTTTTTTTTCACTGTCGGTGGTAATAAAAATAACAATTCTCCGAAATTTATGTTTTAACTGTCTGACGCCTGAACGCGTTTCGTTATTCGTATTACATTTTCAAAGACTTAATTTACACACAAATTCTTCGTACTTATAATCTATTGGATGAGGTGATATCGTACAAAAGTTTAGGGTGAGGTGACAAACACAAGACAGAACACGAAAAATGGGTATAAATTGGATAAGTGAACATATGAATGGAAGTAACTGCAGAAGGTCTATTGGCCCATACTTCCTCTTGCTGCTTCGATATTGGTTCGGGATCTTGAAGTAGGTAGAATATAGTTGTGCATTAATTGGCTGTTGATTGCTGGTGTTGACTTTTTGATGTGTAGTGCTTCGCTGATGTTGAGTCTCCTGCTGTCGTTGTATTTATCGATGATTTCTGTGTTGCTTGTTAAGATTTCTCTGGTGATGGTCTGGTTGTGGGAAGAGATTATATTTTCCTTGATGGAGCCACTGTTGTTTGCGCATAGTTAATCGCCCAGAAAGAGACATTGTTGTCTTTCCTATATACTGAATTCTTTGGGGCTTACAGTCCCCAAGCGGGAATGTGAAGGCATAATCGACGTAGGTTTCCTTCAGGCCGTTCTGTTTGGTGTCTTGGGAGTTTTTCATGAGTAGGTTGGCCGTTGTTTTTTTATGTAGTAAATTGTCAATTGTATTTTCTGATTTTTGTCTGTAGGGATAACGTTCATATCAATAATGTTTTTCAGGACCCTTTCCTCCGTTTTATGAGCTGTCGAAAACAAGTTCCTGTAAAACAGTCTAATAGGGGGTACATGTGTTGTGTTAGTCAACTAACACAATACTTGTACCCCACTCTTTTCTAAAGCTCTTCTCCATCCCCCAAACCCCTTTCTCACCCCCCACCTTCCGGGCCTGGCTGCACCGAGACACTAATGCACCTGTCTGCTTTGTTTACTCTGCGTTGCTCTTTATTTACTTCCTTCATTGAGAGCTCCCAGTGTCCTCCCTGAGACCACTGCTCTCGCTGTCTCCTCCAATGGGACGGGCCGTCAGGGAAGACGGCCCGTCTTCCTCGGGCCGGAAGACGGGCCGGAGAGGCGAGGCATCTCCCCCGTGAGGTGGTGAGTGGGGGCTGTAGATACGGCTTCTACCATGTGTTACGTGGTGGGTAGATACGCTTCTACCATGAGTTGTGTGGGGGTAGATACGGCTTCTACCATGTGTTACGTGGTGGTAGATACGTCTTCTCCCCTGTGTTGTGTGGTGGGTAGATACGCTTCTACCATGAGTTGTGTGGGGGTAGATACGGCTTCTACCATGAGTTGTGTGGGTAGAAGTTGACACTCACAGAGTTGACACTTGGAGTATCCGACACTTACAAAGTTGAAACTTGGTGTATTAGACACTTTCACAAAAGTTGACATTTGGTGTATTCGACATTTGAGTTTTGAGAGAGCTGCCATATACGTCTATATCCCAGGCATATTTTGGCCACTATAACATCACATTGCTGTGTTCTTGATCTATTAGTTCCATATATAAATGTCTCCTCACGGGTTACATCATAATGTTTAATGCTACAACTTTCAGGTCTCTCTGAACTTGTTGGATCAGTAAGATTATCATCAGACATTCGTTTCAGTGTTCTCTTTGTCACTGCGAATGAAATACCTATATTTATTTCTGCTACTGATATCGAACCCGGGATTCTCGAGTGTGAATTGAGAATGTGAACCACTATAATTTTTCACTAAAGAAGAAAAACAAAGTGAACATATCTGTTTATTTTATATATACAAAAAATATTAAAGAAAATAAAAATGATAAAAGCCTTGATAAAACTTTTTAATAAGTAAGAGTTACAGTAATAATTTACAGGTACAGTTAATAATTTACAGGTACAGTAAATAATTTACAGTTACAGTAATAAGGAAGAGTTCCACAGGAGGAGAAATTTGTCGGCATCACACTTGTTGATAAAATGGGAAGTCTGTATTTTGCAGCTATCGTCCAATTTTCCTAATTTTCATAACCGGTAAATTCACAGAAATTGTTAAAAATTAAATAATGCAACGATTTATCACCATCTACTTGAAGACGAACATGTTTTCGGGGAAATGTTCGATGATGCTTCATAAATCGTCTTGATTTTGTTTGATATTTTTAATATGAACAAAAAACAACAGGTAGTAGACATACTTTCAGATTCATGATACTTCCAGATTTGATGTATTTGATGTTCAGATTTCATCCTTAAAAAACATTTAAAATTTCTGCGTCTGATGTTACTTGTGCTGTCTGTGTTGCTGCATGTGCTGTAAGTGCTGCGTACATCTACACTGCTGGTGTTACATATGACATCTATGTTGCTGGTGTTACGATCGATATCTATGCTACTGGCGCTGTATTTGATCAACCCGTTCTCGCAAATTTAATAAGTCAATATTGACTTATTAAATATGTGCATAGGTGACATACTTAACATAATAGTTTCCCTTGAAAAGCTTCATAGAAAACACCGACCATACCTAACCTACTTAGTATGTTAAGATAAGCATCTTATTGCTTCGTAATTACAATTATTACCTAACCTATACCTATAATAGGTTAAGTAATAATTGTAATTACGAAGCTATAAGATGCTTATTTTAACATACTAAGTAGGTTAGGTAAGGTCGGTGTTTTCTATGAAGCTTTTCAAGGGAAACTATTATGTTTAGTATGTCACCTATGCACGCAACTAATAAGTCAATATTGACTTATTAAATTTGCGAGAACGGGTTGATTTGATGCCTTTCCAACTACGTTTGACGTCTGTGCTGCTTCTGGTGCCCTGCCAACGACATCTGTGGCGCTTTGCGTACGACACATACACTGCTGCTATTCTTTCGATTGCGTGTACTCGCAAATGAAGCCGCTCCTCTTGCTGCAGTCCCGAGCAGCGGCGGCCGAGTGCACAGCCACGCAGCCCTCCGGACACACCACCATGCAGATGTCCACCTTCTTCAACGCCACCATGTTCATGGTGATGTTGTTATCGTCGGTGTCCTCGGAGCCCATGGGCTCCCTGAAGGCGTCGGTTTCCACGGGCTTCCCGGAGAGCCACCGCCAGCCTTCCCCTTCGCCTTGGTACGACGCCCCGAGGTACATAGACCGGTCCGTCGCTGTAAGAACATGGGTGAAGATGGTCAGCGTTAGATATCGACAGGAGAAATGGTATAGTTCGTATAGTGGATATTGTTGGGTTCGTAAAGGGGCAAGTTGACAGTAGTTCTTATAGTGGGGCAGGCCGACAGCGGGAATATTGCGGTTCGTATAGTGACAGTGAAAATGGTATGGCTCATATAGTGACAGGGAGACTGTGGAAAATGTATGGGTTATATAGTGACAGTAAGACAAAGTATATAGTATGCTGCGTATAGTGACAGAACTACAAGGGAAATGGTATCGTTGGTATGGATTATATTAATTGATAGAGTTGATGATTCAGGTTACATTAAGTATGGATAATGATGTATGGTTAACATATTGATGGTAAATAGTCCATAGAGTGATGATAGAGTGTTCAGAGGCCGAAAATTAAGAGTTCTCAGATTGATGAATAACAGTTCTTAGATCAAATGTAGATGGCTCACAGGTTGGCAGATATATTATTCATAAACTGATTGACTGTGAAAAGCAACAAATTCTCATACAATTGCTTGGAAGGTTTGACACACACACACACACACACACACACACACACACACACACACACACACACACACACACACACACACACACACACACACACACACACACACACACACACACACACACACACACACACACACACACACACACACACACACACACACACACACACACACAGATGAGAGATGAAATAATTCAAGAGTCAGAGAGAGAGATAAATAAAACTGAGGATTGATATCACGCCAGACCTGTCCCCTGAAGCTCATATCAAGAGGATAACATCAGCGGCATATGCCAGGTTGGCTAACATAAGAACGGCGAAAGAATTTTGTAACACAGCATCAGCATGGGTTCATGGATGGCAGGTCCTGCCTCACAGAGTTACTTGAATTCTACGACCAGGCAGCAAAAATAAGGCAAGAAAGAGAAGGGTGGGCAGACTGCATATTTTTGGATTGTCAGAAAACCTTTGAAACAGAACCACACAAGAGGCTAGTGAAAAAGCTGGAGATGCAGGTTGGAGTGAAAGGGAAAGTACTCAATTGGATAAATTAGTACCTAAACAACAGGAGACAACAAGTCAGCGTGAGGGGTGAGGTCTCAGATTGGCGAGACGTTACAAGTGGAGTCCCGCAGGGGTCAGTCCTTGGACCTATACTGTTTCTGATATATGTAAATGATCTCCCAGAGGGTATAGACTCGTTTCTCTCAACGTTTGCTGATGATGCAAAAATTATGAGGAGGATTGAAACAGAGGAAGATAGTAAGAGGTTACACGATGACCTAGACAGACTGTGTGAATGGTCCAACAAGTGGCTGTTGAAGTTCAACCCGAGTAAATGCAAAGTAATGAAACTAGGCAGTGGAAACAGGAGGCCAGACACGGGATACAGAATAGGAGATGAAGTACTTAATGAAACGGACAGAGAGAAAGATCTAGGAGTTGATATCACACCAAACCTGTCTCATGAAGCCCACATAAAAAGAATAACGTCTGCGGCATATGCGAGGCTGGCTAACATCAGAACAGCGTTCAGGAACCTGTGTAAGGAATCATTCAGAATCTTGTACACCACATATGTAAGACCAATCCTGGAGTATGCGGCCCCAGCATGGAGCCCGTACCTTGTCAAGCACAAGACGAAGCTGGAAAGAGTCCAAAGGTATTCCACTAGACTAGTCCCAGAACTAAGAGGCATGAGTTGCGAGGAAAGGCTGCGGGAAACGCACCTTACGACACTGGAAGGCAGAAGAGTAAGGGGAGACATGATTAGAACCTACAAAATCCTCAGGGGAATCGACCGGGTAAACAAGGATAAACTATTCAACACTGTTGGTACGCGAACAAGGGGACACAGGTGGAAATTGAGTACCCACATGAGCCACAGGGACGTTAGAAGGAACTTTTTCAGTGTCAGAGAAGTTAAAGGATGGAATGCATTAGGCAGTGATGTGGTGGAGGCTGACTCCATACACAGTTTCAAATGTAGATATGATAGAGCCCAGTAGGCTCAGGAATCTGTACACCAGTTGATTGACAGTTGAGAGGCGGGACCAAAGAGCCAAAGCTCAACCCCCGCAAGCACAAATAGATGAGTACAAATAGGTGAGTACAGTACTCATCCCATCACACAAAGGTTACTTTCTACTGTTGAGTTGTATCGTTGTCTATATGTACTCACTGGTGAGTAGAATAACTTATATATATATATATATATATATATATATATATATATATATATATATATATATATATATATATATATATATATATATATATTAATGTATCAAATATGTCTGAGTGTAAGTACAGGTCTCTCTCTCTCTCTCTCTCTCTCTCTCTCTCTCTCTCTCTCTCTCTCTCTCTCTCTCTCTCTCTCTCTCTCTCTCTCTCTCTCTCTCTCTCTCTCTCTCTCTCTCTCTCTCTCTCCCTCTCTCTCTCTCTCTCTCTCCCTCCCTCCCTCTCTCTCTCTCTCTCTCTCTCTCTCTCTCTCTCTCTCTCTCTCTCTCTCTCTCTCTCTCTCTCTCTCTCTCTCTCTCTCTCTCTCTCTCTCTCTCTCCCTCTCTCTCTCTCTCTCTCCCTCCCTCCCTCTCTCTCTCTCTCTCTCTCTCTCTCTCTCTCTCTCTCTCTCTCTCTCTCTCTCTCTCTCTCTCTCTCTCTCTCTCTCTCTCTCTCTCTCTCTCTCTCTCCTTACTCACGATACTTATCCATGAGGACTGCCATGAGGGAGTTGAAGTGTGTGGGCTCAGCCAACTCTCCCCCCATCAACTTGCAGAAGGCCTGCCCCTCCTCCCAGGAGAGCGCGTGCCTCGTGTTGACGTAGAAGCACTGAGACATTACTGGTATGAAGGGCGTCGGGCAATATCCGGCTGTAGAATACACAAGTCCGTGTTGGTTGTGTGTGTGTGCATCGTTCTGTCTATCTAACTATCAATCCGTCTATTCATCTTGCCCTCTATTTATCTGTCCATCTACATATATTGCTCTATCCATCCAACTACCCATCTATCCATCCATCCTTCTATCTATTAATATATATCTATTCATATAACCATTTATCTAACCCTCCATCTATACATCATTATATCTATCCATCTATGTTTTGATCTGTCTACACATCTAACTATCCAGCTATCTATCTATCCGCTCATTAATGCATCTAACTATCCATCTACCCCATTCATATATCCATCCAATCTATCCAACTATCTACCCACCCGTTTTTTTTTATTAATACTTTACGTACACGTGCATTTGTGCAGCTGCTCTAGACTATATGAAGGGGAGTACAGTGTGTCAAAAAGCTAGCTACGTGGTTCTGAAAATCCCCATCAGACAAGATGGTTAGTCATACAGAGGCATGTGATAAGTAGTCTGCACTGGCAGACTCTGGATGCATTATGAGAATATCATCAACACAAGGGTGAATAAGGTAGCAGTGATACTAAAAGTCCCCATCTCGCAGGATGGTGCGAGATGTTCATATATTCAGTTGCCGGCATTGAAGAGTTCGATGTAAACTCTACGGTCAACACTCTCCAGATTTTATTTCAAACTTCATGAAAATCTACCAAAGATTTACGAATAATTTATCTTATGTTCATTATTTCTCAGGGCATAGATACCATTGGAAACATTTTTCCCCTTTACGTACCTAAGAGCTCTTCGGTTTGTTAGTCAGGAACTCTTGGACGAGGAGTTTAAGAATATTGATCATAGTGCTCTCAAGCTTTGTTATCCATTAAGCTTTTGGG